>NC_092132.1:151976669-152309794 GCF_043159975.1 Macaca nemestrina | reverse complement strand
TGTTGGAAATTGTCCTAAAACCCATTGGGCTATGCTCTTGCAATACCAAATCTGACTCAAAGAAGGGATTTGAATGACTGGTGATGGGTTATGTTCTCACTGCACCTCTGATGCTCACGTTAAATGCCAGTCTCTCTTGTACATAGTAGAGACAGGGGACGAAGCCCAGGGGCTGTGCCAGCCTTGTGTGGAGCCCACGGCTCACGCTCTCCATGAGATTTTCTTCAGCAGCCCCCCAGTGTTGTATTCTCCTAACCCATGTGCATGTCTTCCATGGGGAAGGTGGTTTTGAAATCAGTTCTTTCCTCCTTTAAAGGTAAATATAAGTCGTGGGGATCTCAGTGAGTTGGGCAAGCACTAATTGAGATTTATTGTGAAGCCTCTTCTATTACCATCGCGCAGAAGGGCCCGGGAGGGATGAGTGAGCCCCGTGCTGAGTGATGTGAGCAGCTCCGTGGATTCCAGCCCTTATTAGAATTCACCACTCTCATGGGCTGCAAACATCATTGCAAGCATGTATTTCTCCCCGACCTCCCAAGGTGGATATTAGTTTAATGCACTGGACAAGTGGGTCCTTTGCAAAAGATGAAATTGTGGGCTCACTGATGTGAGTTACTGCTGATGTCCCTGTGTTAAATAAATACTGAAGAGATGTCAGCGCTCTGAAGGCACTCAACACATCCTTCTGGAAGATATGGCCTGTTGGAAATGTCCCTCTGACATCTTCCTTCAGTTCCAGTGAAAAATGGGCCTCCCCGTATCTTGCAAGCAACCTGTCCCAGGGCTTGTCATCTGCAATCAGTACATGACAAATGACATTACTTTGCATGCGTGGGCTGAAGTCACGGTCAACTGATCATCGACCGGCAGAAATATTTCCTCAATGCTCTGACTTGGGGTTGGGTGTGGGAGGAATTCCAGACCAATTAGTTATTCTGAATCATAGAGGGTTAGAGGATAGTGGTGCTGTTGACTTAAGAATAAGCTGAGGCTCTTGTAACTCAAACATAAAGAGCCCATAGAAATGTAAACGGCATCGAGAGAAGACGTTCACGGCGCTGCGGGGCACAGACCAAACTTTGCCTTCTCGATCCCTGCAAGTCAGTGGGATTCACTCCCTGTAAGAAGGCTTGTTCCATGCAGGACGTCTGACGCCGTAGCTCATTTCTTGGACACATGTTCCTAGAATTCCTCCTGGCATCTGGCACCTGGATACCAGGGGGAACCAAGTACATGGATACTGGGGAACGAGGTACCTGGATACTGGGGGAACCAAGTGGGCATTTTCCCGCTTGGTTGGGATTCAGAGTCACAGTACAGGGCTGGTGTCATTCAACACGCACATGCATGTGCTTACAGCAGTGGCGAGTGCTGTGCAGGAGGAGGATGAGGACGTATGAAAGAGACCAGCAGGGCTGTGATTTGAGGGTGGCCCCAGGGGAGAGTCTCTGAGGGAGAGACCCGTGTGTTGAAAGCAGGAGGAGCAGAAGCCAGCCCATTAGGGGTTGGGAGGAATCTGCCCCAGGCAGAGGGCATGCAGGACAGTGGAGGCCCAAAGAGACTGTTCCCTAAACGTTGGAGGGAAAGGCGGTGTGTCGGATCTGAGTGGGGACAGGGAGGTGGGAGGTGAGATCCCAGATTCCTAAGAAGGGAAATCTACATTCCTTTTATGGTTAGATTTTAGTGTTCCTCCCACCCTGTTTCTGTATGAAGAGGCTGCAGACTTTTCTGCAATTCTGATTGCAAATTTCCCAAATGCCTCACACCAGGCCTTAGTCTTATTCGCTGCAGGGGAAGCACTGGTCCATGGGAGCTGTGTGGGGTGTGGAAGCACCTCAGACAGAGGCCCTGCACCCTAGGCCTCCGACAGCCCTTACCGCCAACCTGCAGCGGGTCTCGGACAGCCCTCCCCATGTCTCCGGACAGCCGTGACCCTGTGGTCTGCTCTAGCTTCGACAGTGGGACTTTCTGTGCGGTGTGGCCCTGGCCGAACAGCCTCTTGGTGGCTCACACAGTACCGCAGGCAGCGCTCCGGCTCCACCACCTTTCCCTCCACCGCCTCCTTCCCAGGCAGTCTGTGCAGCTTCCCGTCCCTGCCACTCGGGAACCAACCTCCCCCAGCCTAGCTTAGACTACTGAGTATTTATGAGTCATCTTCTGTGTACTGAATCTGGGGAATACAGAGGTGAGAAGTAGCCAATCCTTTCTCCCGGGAAGGATGAAATGTATGCAAATTATGATCATAAAGGCCCTAAGAGAAATAAAAAGAGGTCTGGTGTTTAAGGCAGAGCGGGGAGAATTAGGAATGGCTCCACGGGAGAGATGGCATTTGAGATGGGCCTTGAAGGAAGGAGAGAGTTTTGATTGAAAGGGATGGCAGCGCGACTCTTCTCGCGAGTGGGACAGAATCCCAAGACAGCAGCAGAACAGTGAGCGTCCTAATTTCAGGGAGACTTTGGGAACACGATGGTGAGGGAGGGAGATGAGGCTGAAAGAGCTGCCGGAGCATCTCAGAGCATGGAGGCAGCCCGGGCCTGGCAGTGTTGGGGTGCGGTTTGTGGGGTTCACAAGATGGCATGTGAGCCGTGAGGATGTGGACATTTCTCAGTCCCTATGGATTGAAGATGCTGAATCCTTTATTTAATCCTTTATTTATTATTATTTTTAGCATTCAGACATTTCTTATCTGTGTTTTTTTTTTAACTCAAAATACTTTAATTCAGTCTTAAAATCCCTCAGAAACTGCATTCTTCCCAGGAAAACACACAGCTTTTATTTGCTGCCCTGCAGAGGAAAACTCACACAAAGGGACATCACCATTTTCCTAAATTTTCAAATCATGGAACTGACTTCAGAAGCACCCCTAGCCCAGCAGCACCTAACAGTTTTGAGTCTCAGACCTGGGAAAGCATCAAGCCCTTTGTCTGATAAATCCACAAAGCTTCCCTGATTTCCCGAGGTGCCCTGTCTTTACCGAGCACCTGCGGCATGCGAGTTTCTGGGCACGCGAAGATGCGGAACGACGTCTCTGTTTTTAAGAGAGCAGATTAACTTCCCGACTCTGAGTGGGGGCCTGTTGTCTTTTGCGGCTCACAGCAATTCTCCAAAGCATCTCTGAGGGCCTCCAAGCGGTTGCAATTGTGCACTCTCGGTGGTGAAAGAAAGTTGGGGCTGGCACCTCCTGTATTTTCTTTTTTATTAATAAATCACATACACGTTCTTCTTTACAACTTCATCATGCATGGCATTCACACACCAAAATATACTCTTGACAATAGATACAGATGAGCAGAAGTAGCATTTCTCCTGTTCTCTTCTTGAACGCACTTAAGGAAATCCCAGGGGAGAGAACGGCCTGCTCTTTCTAGCCTCCAGGGGCCCCGTGGTTTTCTCTGTGACTCCTGAAACTGAGGCGGCTTCTTGGCTCCCGCAGGTACCAATCCCTGGTGGCCGCCTATGGCGAGGCCAAGCGACAGCGCTTCCTTAGCGAGCTGGCCCACATGGAGGAGAATGTCCACCTGGCACGCTCCCAGGCCCGCGACAAGCTGGACAAATACGCCATTCAGCAGATGGTAGGAGGGTCTCAGGGTGGCTGGGTCTCTGGGATGCGTGGACTAGATCTTAGCTTGTTTGCATGGTGCTCAAAGGGCTGAGGGCAGAGTGTGGCTCGCTGCCTGGGAACCTGACCATCCTTGCTTCTTGGGGCAGATGGAGGACAAGCTGGCCTGGGAGAGACACACATTCGAAGAGCGGATAAGCAGGGCTCCTGAGATCCTGGTGCGGCTGCGATCCCACACCGTCTGGGAGAGGATGTCTGTGACGCTTTGTTTTACCGTGCAAGGATTTCCCACACCCGTGGTGCAGTGGTGAGGCGCTCTGTTCCTAGGGGGTTAAGAAGTCCGTTCTGCGTTTTCGTTAAGAAACATCCTAGTTAAGGAGACAAATGCCATTGAGCCTGTGCTGGAGGCTGCTTGCGTTGAAACTTTATGCAGAAATATGTTTATAGAAACTCTGAACATCCACTTTAACTAATATGCACACATTTTTATTTTCATGACATTGAGTCAACAAATTTTTCAAGGGCTTTTTTTTTTTTTTTTTTTTTGAGATGGATTCTTGCTCTGTTGGAATCCATTCAGGCTGGAATAAGATGGTGCAATCTCAGCTCATTGCAACCTCCACTTCCCTGGTTCGAGCGATTCTCCTGCCTCAGCCTCCTAAGTAGCTGGGGCCACAGGTGCACGCCACCACACCTGGCTAATTTTTGTATTTTTAGTAGAGATGGGTTTTCATCATGTTGGACAGGCTGATCTTGAACTCCTGACCTCAAGTGATCTACCTGCCTTGGCCTCCCAAAGTGCTGGGATGACAGGCGTGAGCCATGTGCCTGGCCAGAGGGTTTTATTTAAAAGTCACTGCCCTGAAATGAGCCTGGCTGTCGTCCTGTTTGCAAGAGCACACGCGTGATTGCTGAAGGTACACAGAGCTGGAGAGTCTGCTTTTCAATGTGAAAAACTCATAAGTGGAAAGCGTAAACTCTGAAGCTTTGGGACCGCAGGGCTGCAGTTAATCAAGCTGTGATAATTGAAGAATTACATCTTTAAGCCCTTGAGACCCTTTTTGTATCAACATGTATTGCTAAAGTTATACCTAGATCTATGTGCATTTATACGTGGGGTTGGGACTCTGAGCCACAGACCGGGCGCATTGTGGCTGATGGCTGGATGCTGAGGTTCTCTGGAAGGCAGGCTTGGGAGGCAGAGGCTCGCCTGCTCGTGATGTGGAGGTGCCAGGGTGGATGTGGTCCTGCCTTCTGGATGGAGCCATGAAGCCAGCTTCCCTTCCCCAGGGTCAGTGCGTTAGGTCCCGCAGAACTCCCTGAGACACTAGCTCCACTGCAGCTTAAGTAGGTGGGTCCGGGACCCAGCACCCCAGTTTTCCTCATGGAATGACAAGTCCTGAATTCCCAACAAAAGTCAAGCAGGTGTTGGATCTGCCAGGTGGGGAATCCCCTGAGAGTCTGAATGAGGCAAGTGCTGCTCTCGCCTTAGAAATCAAAATCAGTGCGAGCTCTGGGCCGCACCCTCAGGGCTGTGTCCTCCTTCCACCTGAGGCTCTAAGGGAAACATGCAGAAATGGGCAGCAGCACGTCCGAGGGGCGCGGGGGAGCTGGGGCAGAATTGCACACACACAAAATAACAACTCTGCCTTTAAACTAAAAACGTGTTTTCCTCATTTAGGTACAAAGATGGCAGTCTGATTTGCCAGGCGGCTGAACCGGGAAAGTACAGAATTGAGAGCAACTATGGCGTGCACACGTTGCAGATCAACAGGTATGGCCGCGGTGGGGGCTCTGGACACTGGTGTCCAGTAATCAGCACTGCAGACCCCAAAGAAGAAGTCAGATGGGTAACTGGAGGCCAAATCACACCTGTCTGTTTGCACCCCGGGTGACTTTAAATAGCATTTATGAGTTAATGGTACTGGTGCTGGAAGCTTCCCTTTGTTTTTCCTTCGTGTCTGGCCAGAGGAATGCAAACTCTGGGAATAAAGACAGTGGATAGTTTAGGGAAAGGTAACGGCATCGGGGTGGAAAGGCCTCCATGCAGTGCAAGAAGGTTTCACTGACACCTGCTGTCAGGTTCGAGTAACACACTCTAAGTTCAGACTGTTCAAAAAATAATAACCTTGATTTTCTTATAAAAAATCAAAAAAGTATATGAAATGTAGACAAATAAAAGAAAGACAATCATCTGTACATCCAGCACCCAGTATGTTGCTGTATAGCTGGCATTTCTTCTTTTCTCACGTGACACACACACTTCTTTTTTTTTTTGAGACAGAGTTTCACTCTTGTTGCCCAGACTGGAGTGCAGTGGCACGGTCTCGGCTCACCACAACCTCCACCTCCCAGGTTCAAGCGATTCTCCTGCCTCAGCCTCCCGAGTAGTGGGGATGACAGGCATGGGCCACCACACCCAACTAATTTTGTATTTTTAGTAGAGATGTGGTTTCTCCATGTCGGTCAGGCTGGTCTCGAACTCCCGACCTCAGGTGATCTGCCCACCTCGGCCTCCCAAAGTGCTGGGATTACAGGCTTGACCCGCTGCCCCCGGTCCACACATTTCATTTTTTAAATAAAAGTGAGACCCTGCTGTTCTTTTTCTGTTTCTCTGTATACACGGTTTTTACTTTACACAAAGGACCCTGACATTACACAAGTCAGCTTTTTTCACCAGTAGTGTATCATGGCACCTTCCCATGGCTCTAATGTTAATTTTTCCAGTGAACCTGACAGCCTGTTATAGAACTTAAGGAGCACACCCTTGTCCAGGAGCCAGAAGGCCACATTTACCGTGTGACTTTGGATAAGCCATTAACGTCTCCTGAAAACAATTATCAAGAGACAGTAACAATTTTATCTTCGCTATAGGACTCACAGAGTTGCTGCAAGAAGATGCACTTTGTGTTTATATATGTTTATATATGTATGTTTATATATATAATGGGATGTTTGGGGGGTGTGTGCTTGTATGTGTGGTCAGTTATATCAAATCCCTTCTAGGAAAACATGAGGGATATTAATAAGGTAAAAAGTAAGCGAGACATTGGAATATACGATTTGATTGATTTTATTCTGACTAAACTGTAAAGCAGTGAGTGTGTCATTGTTAGGCCTCGTTTCTTCGGAGGAAAAGGTGCCACTGATCCCCAGAGGGAGCTCGGAGGAGCTCAGAAGGTGACATCCCTACCTCTTCTCCCCAGAAGCCTGCTTCGAGTGAAAGTCTTGGTTTTTCTGTTTGTTTGTTTTTTGTTTTTTAAAGCTTTTATACATTGGATCCTGTTAAAAAGTTATCTTGACACTTGTTCAGGACGTTAAGAAAGACTTTCTTCCAGGACCACAGGGAGAGAAACCGGGCTCAGCTCTGAGTACAGCAGGAAAGTGGGAGTGGGACCAGGGAGCAGGGTAGGGTGGATGGGAAATTAGACAGACGGGGGTGACGGGGTTCACGCCGAGCCTCCCCGGCAGGGTTCCGGCTGAAGGCAGGCTGGGGCCGTCAGACGTCCCTGGGGATGGAGGGGTGAGGAGCCCATCTGCTGTCAAGGGAGGGGCTTGAGCTTGGCTGAGCTGGTGGGATTCTTACTCCTGAGGGCCCACCGAGCATGGGGACTGGTCCAGAAGAGGGTTCCAATGAGTTGTCTCCGGTTTAGTGAGGGGGGTGTCTCTGTCCCCATCCAGCTTGCTGTTTAGTGAGGGAGGGTGTCTCTGTCCCCATCCAGCCCGGTGTTTAGTGAGGGAGGGCGTCTCCGTCCCCTCCAGCCCGGTGTTTAGTGAGGGGGGGCGTCTGTCCGCTCCAGCCCGGTGTTTAGTGAGGGAGGGCGTCTCCATCCCCTCCAGCCCGGTGTTTAGTGAGGGGGGTGTCTCCGTCCCATCCAGCCCGGTGTTTAGTGAGGGAGGGCGTCTCCATCCCCGTCCAGCCCGGTGTTTAGTGAGGGAGGGCGTCTCTGTCCCCTCCAGCCCGGTGTTTAGTGAGGGAGGGCGTCTCCGTCCCCTCCAGCCCGGTGTTTAGTGAGGGGGGTGTCTCCGTCCCCTCCAGCCCGGTGTTTAGTGAGGGAGGGCGTCTCCGTCCCCTCCAGCCCGGTGTTTAGTGAGGGGGGTGTCTCCGTCCCCTCCAGCCCAGTGTTTAGTGAGGGAGGGCGTCTCCGTCCCCTCCAGCCCGGTGTTTAGTGAGGGAGGGCGTCTCCATCCCCTCCAGCCTGGTGTTTAGTAAGAGACTAGTCTTTGTCCCCTCCAGCCTGGCAGAAAGTCTGGCTCCTGCCCTGTGCCCTCGCCCAGCATCCTCACCAACTCTTCCTCTTCCTGCCTTCCCTTCCTCCTATTTCTGATTCTGCCTGGGGCTGTGGCTTGAGCCAGTTCTTCCTGATGCTCGCCCCGGTGGCCTGAGCATGGCATCTGCCCGGTGGTGCCCTCCCTGAGTCGGGGGTCCGCCAGCTCCTCTGGGTGAGGGTGGCCTGAGCATGGCGTCTGCCCGGTGGTGCCCTCCCTGAGTCGGGGGTCCGCCAGCTCCTCTGGGTGAGGCTCCCTCCTGCCCCCTCTTCCAAGGAGCCTGCATGAGGCCTGCGGCCTTTCTCCTGCTGGAACTGTCCGCCCGCTGCAGATTCACTAGAGTTGGTTGTTGAAAGGCGATAGTTGAGATTGAAATTTGCGGGGCATCCTGCCTCGTTTCCTCAGATAAATCCGCGTTTCTCTAGGAAAGCTGTCCCTCTGGCAGGCTCCTCGGCCCTGCTCACAGAGAGCCTGCTCTGTGCCTGGTGCTGTCCTGGAGGCTCGGGAGGATTCAGGGGTCAAGACCTGGATACCGCCTTCCAGGTCCCACTCTCTGGCATCAGGAGGCAATTGTGAGGGAAGGACAGAGCCAGCCACAGCAGCAGTGCTGGGCACGGGGAGGGGCTGCGGCGCGTTGTGGTGTGAAATAGACGCCAGGTGGACCTTCATGGAGATGTCACGTGAGCAAGGCTTGAAGGCCAGTTGAGGACCCAGAGCTGTGGAGTGGGTGGGCCCCTGTCACAGAGGCTCTGAGAGGTGCATCAGGGGTCCCGGGCTAGAGGGTTGGCAGGGGACAAGCTGTCACAGGCATAGCCAGTGGCCCTGCAGATCAGGGGACCCCGTGGGCCATTGTAAGGACATTGGTTTTGCTGGAGGGAGGCAGGGAGACCCCAGAGGGCTGAGGGGAGAAGGAAGGATGTGACCTTCACCTCGAGAGGATCACTCTGACTGCAGACAGGCTGCAGGGCCTAGCAGGCCTGGTGGGGAGCCCTGGCCAGAATCCAGGAAGGACCAGGGGCCTGGGAGCAGGAGGGCACAGGGCAGCGGGAAGAAGCGGGTGCTCTGGGCAGATTTTGAGGGTAGAGCCAGCAGGATTTGCTGCTGGGCTCGACTGGACATTAGTGAAGAGAGGGGTCCAAGTATTCTCAGAGCTGTGGCCATCACAGCGGGGTGAGCCCTGGCGTGGGCAGGGGAGTTAGGCACAGGCTGCATGGGATGCCTCACCCGGCAACCTCTCCAAGTTTTTCAGGGAGAAACTTTCTGTCCTTGGATTTCCGAAAGTTGTGGGAGTTTTAATAGACCGTAGGCCGTCATGTCTGGCAAGAGACCATCTGCCTTCATTTCGGACAGCTCGTGGGTGTGTGGGGCTGTCTGCTTTCTACCCTGTGTGTGCCGTGACTGTTTAGGGGTAAGTAGGTTGGTCTGAGTTCCAGATCAGCTTGTTCCCAAGCTGTGTTCCAATAATCGTTTTAAAAAGAAAATAACGATATTCCTTTCTCAAGAATGAAAAATGTCACATTGACTTTGGTGTTGGCAACATTCAAACTTTACCTTGGGAACCGTATGGGCTTTGAACGGAATGGACTCATTTGTGAGCTAAAGTTGTTTAATCCGCCCCGGGAACACCACGACTCCATGATCCCCAAATATAGGTCTCCTCTGATGGACTTGGATTTTGCCTGAATATGCAAGTATTTGGGAAACTTGGGAAAAGGAAATTTCCAAGACCAACTTTCCTCTCAGTATTCTTCTCGGTCCTGGGAAGCTCCAAACAAATGAAATGTTAATATGCTTCAGGAAAAGAGCAATGAGATAAGCCCACAAATTACAGCTTGTCTCAGCTATTCATTCCAAACTGCTGAGCCGCCGGTCATCGGATCTGTGGCCATTTTCAGGGGCGGAATGTGTTGGCACCCACGTCTTCATTGGCTCAGGAATGAGCTTTTCCATCTGTGAGATGAGTGACATTTATTCCTATGAATATTCTTTGGCCGCTGTAAGCTGAATTCTTCAAGTGCCGAAAAAGCAGCTCCCCGTTGGCACTATTTGATTTTAAATTTGTAATTGGTAATGTTTTATACGCGTGCAAGATTTTCTCATGGGACTCAGGATGTGAGCCCTCATTCTTCAAAGAATATGATGTTCTTATATTTTTATAAAAATATTTATAATAGAACAATCTATCTGGTTTTCCATAAGTAACAGGCTCACTCCCCACTCACTCCTTGCTGAATTATTTTAGGGTGAAACACTTCTTGTACTTTATTTGTAGAGTTTGCTATTTACATTTTGATTTAATTAAATTACAAATCCAGTGTCATCACCGCTTACAATGTGAGAACATGAGGCCCATGAGAATCGATATGGCACTTAACCTCATGTCTGCTCATCTTCAAGACAGGACAGAACCACTTCTCCCAGGGGGTTGTTTTGGGGGCCTTTAAACAGAGACTCTGGGATGGCAAAGGGCCCCATGGACGTTTATATAAATTGAGACCAGAGAAGACTCTCTCCGTCTATTCTGGGAACCTGTCCGAACAGAAAATAAAACCCTTGCCTCTCCCTCACTCGCTTGCAAGTTCTCACAGCATGAAGCAAAGGCTGGAATTAGACTGAGGGTGAGCCGAGTGCTTGTGTGGGGCCTCGGGAAGGGAAGGAAGACTGGGGTCCTTTGGGAACTGCCCATGGACCAAAGCTGTGATTTGCCTCCAAATCTCGAGTGGACAAAGGCTAAGCTGAGGAAGTCTCCACGCGAGAGTGGCTGACCTTCCTCCCGGGTCTGCTCCGTCCTCCGCCCAGGCCCCCTGTTTCCCGGCCTCGGGGCAGCCAGGGGGCAAACCCGCCAAACCCCGTTTCACCCTTACCTCCCTCCCAGGGCAGGTCTGTGCGTTTGTTTATAATCTACACAGGGACCTGTGTTCCAACACATATCACACAGTATGAAACAAGGACGAAAGAGAAATAGAAAAGGGTGAGATAGCGGGGACCATAAACAGAAGGCCTGACTCACCCGTGCCCACCCTGGGGGTGACTGCAAGCTCCTTAGCGGGGCACACCCTGGATGGACTGGGGCCACCGCCATCGTCAGTGGGTCGGGATCTTTGCTCGGGTGATGGGTTTCCTTATAGGAGGAAGGAGAGCGCTGTCTTCAGAATCAATTCTCTTCGGAATCCATGCTCAGGAGCCCCAGCGTTTTGCATCAGTCGCTGAGGGCGACGAAGTGGATGGAGGGCTTCTTCCCCAGTGGCTGCTGCCTCTGAGCACCAAGTGCTAATTGGTGATTTGACGAGCTAATCAGTGCTAATGCGTGAGGCTGCACTCCCCTGGGATCTTAATGCCTTAAGTCAATTGAAAAACAAGCTCCCTGCCCTTTGGGAGAGGCTGCTGGCCTGGGAGACACATCCCCCTCCTCCTTCTCCTCTCCTGGCACCAGTGATCCTATTTCCTCCATTCTAAGACAAGGTTTATCCCGTTCCTGGGCCCCTCCCAGCTATCCCCTGCCAAGGAGCTGTGAAACAGCAATTTGTGGCAGTTCTCAAAAGACTTGGAAATTGTGCTGCTATATAGGACTATAAGGGCAAGGAGGGATTTCTGTGGAGGAGAGGCCAGAAGGAATCATCTTTGAACTTTTGGATCAGGAATTCAGCTACTGTCTCTTAATTACTGATACGTAAGATGAACATTACATGATGAAACTACAAAGTGTTTGCAAATACATTGTTTTATTTAATCACCAAAGTAAACCTAGTAAGCTGTGGGTGCTCAATACATGTACTCTAGAAGTCTAAAACACCCTTGATGTGTTTCTTGGAAAGTCAGTAGATAAGAATGATTGGGCTGGTCTCATGAAGGCACCAATTTGGAAGGAGAATTTGAGGCTGGCAGCTGCTGGTGTGTAAGAACCTTGGCAGGCTGGGCATGGTGGCTCACGCCTGTAATCCCAGCGTTTTGGGAGGTCGAGGCAGGTGAATCACGAGGTTAGGAGTTTGAGACCAGCCTGGCCAACATGGTGAAACCCCATCTCTACTAAAAATACAAAAAATTAGCTGGGTGTGGTGGCGCGCACCTGTAATCCCAGCTACTCGGGAGGCTGAGGCAGGAGAATTGCTTGAACCTGGGAAGTGGAGATTGAAGTGAGCCAAGATCGCGCCACTGCACTTCAGCCCCAGTGACAGAGTGAGACTCCGTCTCAGAAAAAAGAGCCTCGGTAACTATTTGTGCCCTGAGTTTTCTTATATCTTCTTATTGCTCAAGGTTTCTTCTTATTCTCTCTTCTTCTTATTGCCTCATATTGAAAAAAATCCTGAATCCCAGACAAGTAGTTGCAAGTGAAAACATTTTTACCTTGACATCTCAGAATATTATCCGATTACACAGAGGTGGTAGGAGAAGCTCTGCCCGAGGCCCCAGTACCCGTGAGTTAAGTGACTGCGTGAGGTTCGAGTTGGGCTTCGATGCCTGACCGGTGTGTGATGTGCTGAGTCTACACTGACACCACAGTTTAAAAACGGCTAAAACGCACGGAAGAAGGAACGTGCAGCACGTAGGGGAGTTTTGAGTTGAGAGCTGTGGGGCGCAGCGTGAATGCCGTCGATGTTACGTAACAGGCAGCAGCAGGGTTTTTGAGGGGACTGGCTGCAGCCCCATCCATGCAGCCCACACTCCCGCTCCTCGAGGACAAGGGTGGGTCAAGACATTCACCCCTCCTCACTCAGGAACTGGTCATGACGGTGACCTGCTGGTCTTGGGGACAGCCCGTGCCCTTGTCCAGCCAGGTCACGTCCCGTGAGTCCTGCCCTGGTCCAGCAGGGTCACGTCCGGCGGTTCCTGCATGGGAACTGCCCGTGCACCTGCTCTGTGCTTCTCTGGTTTAATGGCTCCCTCCTTGCGAGTCTGAGTCCACCTGGATTGTGCATTCACAGGACAGGCTCCAGGTCAGCAGATTCTGATCAAGCAGATTTTTACAGACCGCCTTGCTCACTTCCATATACGCTGGCATTTGAATCCTTCCAGCAGTGCCTGTGGGAGGCTGTCGCCCTTGTTTCTCTCATCTGTTGTGTTATTGCTAGTGGGGGTGGGATTGTTGGAGAGGAAGGGTGAGGGCGAATCCCAAAAGAATATCTTTGGGTTTGGAGAATGCATTTATGAAAACATAATGGTTTTATTATTTAGAAGAAGAAACACGAGCACAAAACAAACAAACAAACAAAATGGAGAAATGCCCATGGGTTCCGCAGAGAAGCAGCTCCTCCTTCCACCCCGGAACCCAGTCCCAGGCATGTTCCGAGAGGCAGCGGCAGGTTACGCTCCCTGTGGGAATGTGTATACGAGTATTATGTGTGAATTATATGGGTAGATCAGCACAGGTTGTTAATGCTTAGCATTGGAGAAAGCCTCTACTTATGGGATTTTTATGTGTTTTACACACACTGTTACTTTGCCCTGGAGACATGGCTGTACTTGTGGTGAATCTGGAAATTGCATAGCAGTGTAGCTTCTAATGAGTTCAGGCTGGAATTGTAGCTTTGCTGATGATTTTGTAGTTTGGCTTGTATTCCTCCAAGGTGAACTAGAAGATAATGCTCTTGGTTTGAAGATCTACCCGGACCGGGCTCTGGGTGTCCTCTGTCCCTTGAGCGGTGGCAGCCAGGGAGACCGGATGGCTTTCTCTGACATATTGAGGCTGGATTTGAACTTCAGGAGGAGGGGAAAGAATTCTTGGTAATAGCACAGGTCTCAGACACGCTGTTTCCCTTTTGTTGGAGAAATGGAAATTTTTGGTCTGAGAAAATATGTTCAGCTCCTAGTGGAACAGAGAAGAAAATAAAATTACTGATGACTTCGCAGGAATGGATTTTGTCTCTGGAGGCACTGGCTTCTTGATGCATTTGAAAAGTCAGACTTGAGTAACTCTTGCTTTTCTCAAAAGTGGGGACTTTTTGTGTTGTTTCTTTTCCCAGATTAAGATTCTGCTCAGGTGTCCATGGCTTGGAAAGGAGCTGCCAGAAAGAATGCAATTTTGGAGTCACGTGGACCTTGTTAACCTAGCTTCTTAGCTTGCCATGTTGCTTGCTCACCATCCTAGCGGGATAATGACGTCTATTTCGAGGCTACTTGGGGATGAACATGGAAATGCTGACGTAACGTGACCTGAAGAGGGCTTAGTGTTGAGTAAAAGCTCAGCTGATCTCAGCGCCTCTTCCTTACCCCCTCTTGTCTCCGTTTCCTGGGGAAGCTGGTGGGAAGACAGTTCACAGCCAAGAGAAGAAGTTTTAGCTTCAGTGCCATGGATAAGGGGAAGCGGAAGACCCACCCCCACAGGGACTTGGGGTTTGTGAGCCTGGGGTCTCTGGCTATTCCTAAGTCATGTTTTTTTGTTTTTGTTTGTTTTTTCCCCAGGGGTAAACATACATCAGTGTCTCAGGTAGAGTCCAACTCAGACATTTCAATACACCCTTGAGTGGGTGATTCGTATCTGGGGATCATATTACTTTGGGATTCTGGACATAGCTTCTTATGAGCATGGGAATCCTGCTGCGGAGCCGGGTCGGGCTGTAGAATCGGCTTTTGGAACAGGGAGCTTGTCACTTAGGAGTTAATCGGTCTCTGTTTGCACCTTGGAACCCTTTGTGTGTGCCAGGCACAAGCTGTGTTGAGGGCTTTGATGGGTTCTCAGCGGCTTCATTCTGGGATTCTCATCCCAGGGGCATTAAAGGGTGGGGAGCATCCCAGGTGCAGCTTCTCAATGCCTGCATGCACAGGTGGGGGGCATCCCGGGCGCAGTTCTTCAGTGCCCGTGTGCACCAGGCGGAGAGCATTCCGAGGGCGGCCCCTCAGTGCCTGTGTGCACCAGGCGGAGACGCACAGCATCCCAGGGGCAGCTCTTCAATGCCTGTGTGCACCAGGCGGAGAGCATTCCGAGGGCAGCCCCTCAATGCCCCTGTGCACCAGGATCGCCTGGGAGAGTGGAGCAAAGCTCAAGCTCCTGGACTACCTTAGAACTGTCATGGGATGGATTGCCCACCTGGGAACAACTCCCTGCGTGGGAACAGCTCCCTCATGGAATGGACCCGCCGCCATGGTTCAGGGCCTCCCTGAAGCAGCGCTCTGTCTTCTTCTCTAGCAGCATCCTTGCTCCTACATGGAGCGGGTCCAAGGCTTTCCCCCACAGGCTCTGTATCACCCCGTCACGAGTGGTTCTGCTGGAACTTGAGGTCGCGGGAGGCTGTCCATTGACAAGATGAAGCCTCACATTCTATAGAGGTAGTAAAAATGGACCAGAATGGAATAGAGACTTCTCCTTGAGAATGAACAAAGGATTTTCAGGAGTGCCAGTACCATTTTATTCTGAAGGCCAAAGCTGCACCATCGTCTGGGATCAGGCCTTCATCTGTGTCTATAATTAATACCGAGTGCTGCCTCACCTTTCCAAGGACAGAGCTGGCATTGTTCTTGTACAAATCACTCATGAACAAATAACCCACGCCATGTGATTTGCTTTCGAGGAATGCTTTTGTGCAATCCGGGTCACTGACTTTTACAGGACGGTCCCACAGACTTTCTCTCGCTTTTTCTCTCCAAGGGCAGACTTTGACGACACCGCGACGTACTCAGCAGTGGCCACCAACGCCCACGGACAGGTGTCCACCAACGCAGCGGTGGTGGTGAGAAGTGAGTGTCGGGTGGGCTTTCACGGAGCGCCTTCCTCCTGCTTTTCTCTTTCTTGCTGTGCTCACTTCACTGTCTTGCAGGGTTCCGGGGAGACGAGGAACCGTTCCGTTCGGTGGGACTCCCGATAGGATGTAAGTGGGTTTTCGTTTCCTTTCTGTGTGGTGAAATGTTTAGTGACATAGCAGACAATTTGAAAACATGGTTTCCTAAGGTCCAAATCTTTTTTTTTTTTTTTTTTTTTTTTGGGACAGAGTCTCGCTCTGTCACCCAGGCCGGAGTACAGTGGTGCCATCTCGGCTCACGGCAAGCCGCGCCTCCCGGGTTCACACCTAAGGGACAACTCTTTTTTACAAAAATCATATTTCAGAAAACTCCTCCAAGTTTCTCCTGACCGGTGTTAGCGTGCTGACAATTTGTTCCCACGTCATTCTATGGCTAGGTGGTATTTTTAGACTGGTGAAAACATCACTTGGAGAGACTACATTTTTGAATTGGAAAAAAAGAGACACATTCAAATTCTTGACCTGAATGCATCCCGTTGCTGTTTTGTGTTTAAGGAGAGGTGGTGTTTTTTGTTTTTTTTTTTTCCTCCAAAAGTCTCTTGGTCCTTGTAACAAAAAACTTCAGGTCAAAATGAGGGCAGTGCAGCAGGCTTTGGCCCAGAAACCCGCCCCAGGCCTGGGACCTGCCGTGGCCCTGTAATGAGGCGAAGCCGTCTCCGGCCCTGGGCTGGCTTCACCCTCGCCGTCCCGTGGTGCTGGGTGACCCATGCTGGGTGAGGTGAGGAGGTCCCCATGAGGGCATCTGAGAACTGGGACATGATGGATGTACTTTCAATGTAGCTTGTTTATGGCTTGGGAGTGAGTTTTAGAATTGGCCTGAACTTCCCAGGAAGGAACCGTACATTCCGATGGAAGCACTGATTTTACTGTAATGCAAGGCTTAGATGCTCCGGGCCGCGTGCTGGGAGTGGAGAGTTGACCAAAGTGACGATGGAGGGTGGAGCCTCCTGGCAGCTGCTGGACACTGTGGGCGTGGCCTCCGCTTGCTATTTCTGTGTGACTTTTATTGCTGGGCTACATTCAACACTCGGTGAGCCTCCAAGACCACCAAAGGGCAGGCAGGGACCGGGCCAAGGTGAGCCTGGGGAGGCCGGGAGATCTGGGCATCTGTGCACAGTTCTGGCCCTCAGGACAGCACGGAGTCTGTGTGGAGAGGTGCCCCAGGCACTGATGAGCTGGGCAGGTCCTGGCAGTCACCTGGTCCCATCCCGGAGTTTCTCCTACCTATGAACATTTTATCTTCCTAAACAAGAACCATGGTGCAGGTACAGCATAGATCACCATGTAAGAATGCTCATGTGTTCACCACCCGTGTTTGACAGGGGGAAATATCTTGCTATTTTTGCTTCACTTGTTTTTCATCGAAGTCCAATTTACATAACACAACATTAGCTATTACTGTACCATTCAGGGTAGCTTCAGTTGTTTTCCAAGAGCTGAAACAATCACAGAGATGATTAAAGCACCCAATGCTGCTCCTGTCCGTCTCCCACACCGTCCTGGCATTTACGGTGGCTTTTTAAATTTTTTATTTTTATTTATTTATTTATTTTTGAGACAGGGTCTCACTCTGTCACCCAGGCTGGAGTGCAGTGGTGCGATCTTGGCTCACTGCAGCCTTGATCTCCCTGGCTCAAGGAATCAACCTCCCAAGTAGCTGGGACTACAGGTGTGTGTCACCAAACCTGGCTCATTTGTTTTTTTTGTATTTTGTAGAGATGCAGTTTCACCATGTTGCCCATGTTGGTCTTAAACTCCTGGGCTCAAGTGATCCTCCCGCCTTGGCCTCCCAAAGTGCTAGGATTATAGACATGAGCCACCATACCCGGCCTGTGGCTGTTGTTTAAACTTCCTTACGTGCATATATCTGTAAATCATACAGTTTTTTTTGGTTTTAAAAATTCAGTATAGATTTTTTCCTGACATGTATGTACTCCCCCTACCACACATATTTTTGAAATTTAACCAGGCTGACACTTCTGGATCTAGTTACTTCATTTGGGCGAACTCTAAACTCTATGGATACAAACACCACCGTTTGTTTTGAAGAGGAGGCAGCCGTGGCCTCCAAGTCCATGTGACTTGCCAGAAGCCACAGTCTGGGGCTGAGGTTGGACTTAAACCTTTAGTCTTCA
This sequence comes from Macaca nemestrina, assembly GCF_043159975.1. Lineage (NCBI taxonomy): Eukaryota > Metazoa > Chordata > Mammalia > Primates > Cercopithecidae > Macaca > Macaca nemestrina. The sequence continues at coordinate 152,292,098 of NC_092132.1, read as the reverse complement.
CACACGATCAGGTTCTTAGCCCTGCCTCTAACGACACCACAAGGTCGACTTTGTGACATTTAATTCTTCAGCAATGGCTTGTCTCAGCTCCGGCTGCTGGAACAACACGCCATGGCCGGGGCAGTTTATGAACAATAAGCACTTATCCTCTCTGTTCTGGAGGCAGAAGCCTGACACTCAGCAGGCGTAGCTTCTGGTGAGAACCCTCCTCTTGAGTTGCTGACGGCACCTGCTCACGGCGTCCTCACGTGGAAGGGAGGAAGGTCTGGCCTCTTCCTCCTCTTCCAAGGGCGCTCATCCCCGCCCTGGGGCCCAGCTCTCATGATCTCATCCCACCCTCATTGCCTTCCAAAGGCCTCACTTCCTCACACCGTCCCACTGAAGGTCAGGGATTCAACCCTAGAATTTGGGACACAGATATTCCGTCTGGAGCACAGACCTGGCTGGGGTGTTCCACGCCGTGGGGCGGTGACAAAGACATGTTTTTGTGGTGATGGCCTGAGTGTGTCTGCTTTCAAAGATGCTCTCTGTCCTTCGGTCCTGAAAGCCTCCATCGTTTCTGTGCAGTGCCCCTGTCATCAGTGATTCCGTACACGCACTTCGACGTCCAGTTTTTGGAGAAGTTTGGGGTCACCTTCAGGAGGGAAGGCGAGACGGTCACTCTCAAGTGCACCATGCTGGTGACGCCAGACCTGAAGCGGGTGCAGCCGCGAGCCGAGTGGTACCGTGATGGTGAGTAGGACACAGCCCAGATCTGGGCACACGCCAGGAGGATTTGGGTCGAAATGTCCTTTAAATGTGGGTGTCAATGTGGCTTTTGTCTCTACCACTGGGTCAGCTCCAGACAGCCGAACAAACTGAGGGACTGTAGAGAACTTGGCGGCCCACCATTGACTTTGAACTTCATCCAGGAGAATCCTGGAGAGAAACCCCAAATCTAGAGCAGCCACTTAGAGACTGATGGCTCGTACGACCACAGACAGAATGATCTCATGCTATTGAGATTGAGTTTAATGCACATTACTGCATGGAAGGGGCTGGTTAGCAGCTTGTGTACTACCTCTAGACAGAAATGCTACCTTAGTCCTATTACGATTCTTTTCTTCCTTCCAGTCCAGTCATTTTGTTTTTAGAGTTTGGTGATGCAGAGGGTCTATGCTGGGTTCTTTGGAGATGTGACAGTAGCCCCTTCAGACGCACGCCCCTGTGATTCCCTATGGGCAGAGGAAGCTGGTTGGGGCAGTGGCCACTCAGCAGAGAAGCAGGGAGCCCCCAGGTGAACCCAGCTTACCTGAGGACAAAGCTGGCGGCCACTTGCAGCATGTCCCACCTTTACCCACTCAAGTGGCAGCCCGTGCTCTGGGCTGTGGGGTGGCAGCCTGTGCTCTGGGCTGTGGGGTGGCAGCCCGTGTTCTGGGCTGTAGGTGCTCCATTCATGTATGTGCTTCCATGAAGTACACCTGTTGGGATTTTACCAGGTTGAGGCTCTGCCTTCCGTGGTGTGCAGCTGCACTGTCCTGTCCTGCTCTGAGACGGCGCTGGTGTCCTCAGGCTTTCTTTGCCTGCCGGGGTGATTTCGGATGCAAACCTTCCATGTAAACGCTTTTTCTTTCAGATGTGCTGGTGAAAGAGTCTAAGTGGACGAAGATGTTCTTTGGAGAAGGCCAGGCCTCCCTGTCCTTCAGCCACCTGCACAAGGACGACGAGGGCCTGTACACCCTGCGCATCGTGTCTCGGGGCGGCGTCAGTGACCACAGCGCCTTCCTGTTTGTCAGAGGTGTGGCAGGATTGTCAGGGTGCAGACCTTGTGTGTGCCCGGGGAGGGGAGGTGGCCCTGGGAGGAAGGAGGCACTGGGAAAAGGAGTCAGGAGGGTGTGAGACCACTTTGATCCTTGGAGACCCCCGTGTGGCACCGATTTTCCCTCGGTGCACGGGCACACCAGGCGCTTCCTGCTGATGAGCAAACAGAGGAATCAGGACACAATCCAGAATAGACCAGAGTCGTCATTCGTTCATATACTCATGAGCATTTGACAAATGGCTCCCAAGAGTGAGTGCACCAGATTTACTGATTCTCAGGGAAGGTAGCCCGAGGACAAAGAGGGGCACAGTGTTGGAGTCCCAGGGAAGAGCTTCCTTACTCTCCTGCCAGCGACCCACTCCCTCTGGACTTTGGCTTAAGAGAAACAGACGTGAGGATGACAGCCAGTGCTGTGACCTCCACCAACCGCTTTAATGAAACTTGTGCTTAAGACGTTTGTGGCCGGGCGCTGTGGCTCACGCCTGTAATCCCAGCACTTTGGGAGGCCGAGACGGGCGGATCACGAGGTCAGGAGATCGAGACCATCCTGGCTAACACGGTGAAACCCCGTCTCTACTAAAAATACAAAAAACTAGCCGGGCGTGGTGGCGGCGCCTGTAGTCCCAGCTACTCAGGAGGCTGAGGCAGGAGAATGGCAGGAACCCGGGAGGCGGAGCTTGCAGTGAGCTGAGATCTGGCCACTGCACTCCAGCCTGGGCCACAGAGCAAGACTCCGTCTCAAAAAAAAAAAAAAAAAAAAGGCGTTTGTGGCCACAACAGCCATCACCACCGGAGGCTTTCTGTCAGGCAGTGTGCTGGGGTCCTACACGGATTTAGTCTTCACGACAGACTCACTATGGAGGCTTCACTCATTCCATTTTATGAAAAGAAAGACAAAATTTGTGATATACATATATATATTTATAAAATGCCTATTGTATACATCCTATAGGTGTGCATGTATGTGTCTATACTTACATAAACATCCGTGTATACATAAGCTAGAATTCTTACAATAACAGCAAAAGGAAATACTGTTCTCCATTTTCCAGATGAATCCGTTGAGGCTCAGAGGCAGGAGAAATGTCTCTAGGGTGGAGAAGCTGGGATTTAAATTTTGTTGGAGCCTGAGCTCCTGCTATACAGTTGTAGTGTTTTTGGCATCATGTGACTGAGAAGGAGGGGCCACCTACCCCCCAACCCTTTTTTGTTTTGTTTTGTTTTCCTTTTGAGACGGATTCTCACTCTGTCGCCCGGGCTGGAGTGCAGTGGTGCGATCTCAGCTCACTGCAAACTCCGCCTCCTGGGTTCAAGCGATTCTCCTGCCTCAGCCTCCTGAACAGCTGGGACTACAGGCACCCGCCACCAAGCCTGTATAATTTTTTGTATTTTTATTATTTATTTATTAATTTGTTTTTTGAGACGGAGTCCTTGTTGCCCAGGCTGGAGTGCAGTGGTGCTATCTGGACTCACTGAAACTTCCGCCTCCTGGGTTCAAGCGATTCTCCTGCTTCAGCCTCCCGAGCAGCTGGGACTACAGGCGTGTACCACCATGTCAGGATAATTTTTGTATTTTTAGTAGAGACGGGATTTCACCATGTTGGTCAGGCTGGTCTCGAACTCTTGACCATAAGTGATCGGCCCCGCCTCGGCCTTCCAAGCGTTGGGATGACAGGCATGAACCACCATGCCTGGCCTCACCTACGTTTTTATCAGTGTCTATTTCACTCCCCTCCCGCTTCTGCCCTGGGCGGCATCTCGGCAGCCTCTGGGTTTAGGGGCAGCCTCCTTGCTGAGGCACAGCTGACCTACAAGGAAGGCGTCGGAGCGCTCCTGCGCCATGTAGCTGCTGCTCCTCTCCTCTCCGGGTCCCCGGGCTCCTGGCTCCATCCTGATCAGCCGAGTGTCCTTACCTGCTGCCCGGGTTCTCACCTTCCCACCTGCCTCCAGCTCCAGCGGGGTGCAGGATGCATCTGTACATCGTCATGATTATTTTTTCCATTGCATCCATTAGATCAGAGCTTAAAGGAAGGACTCTATCATTAAAGAATATTTCATCTGAAAAGAAATAGAAGAAATGTCGACCAAACGTATCTCACCCTCCTCACTTCCCACACGATAGCCTAAGCTTGCAAGTCTGTGAGGTTAGACACTTCCACCATGTTTCACTGCTATTATTAGGTGGGCGTTAAATGTCCCTTCCATCCTCTGCATGTGCCTGCTGCTATGACGCTCCACCCCATAAAAAGGCAATACATGCAACATGGTTCAAATCGCCTTGCTCACTCAGCAACAACAGTGGGAAGAAATTAAGGCGAGGGTGGGGAGTTTAACCATTTTCAATCGCTTTCTGAGGCTTTTGAATGCGAGAGGAAACTACTTGGCTCAATGTCAGGAAATTCTCAGCTTTTAATACCCTGAGGATATGTGAGCAGGAAACTGGATAGTGCTTACACTGCTAAGGATGCGTCACAGGACGGCCATGGCTACTGAATAAATACATAGTTCAGATAAGAGGGTTAACATTCTGTGTATTAACTTTCTAAGTTGCTCTGTTGGTTTTCATGCAGCTGTAATTAAACCTAATTGCAACATGGTCATCAATAGACTGAGAAATGAATGATACAATATCGTCCCAAACATTGGCTCAAAATTGGCCCAAAGAGTAAATCACCCAATTTCCTAAGGATTTTGAAATAGAATAGTATCTCAGGTGATATTTCTCAGGTGTTAGAAATGCTGAATTGTTGTCACTGTTTCATCCACACCTTTCTGGCCACGTGCCGTTATGCAACATAGCAGCACCAAGAGAAGATGAACTGAATTCGGGATCTAATGACAAAAATTTGTAGACTTAAGTGTTTTATCGAGGATTCTATGTTTTGAAACTTTTTAATTCATAAATAATTTTATATTTCTTGTCACCAATTTCCACCAGAGTAAGAAATATTCTAGTACTTGGAACTTGAGGATTAAACAGGGGATCAAATCAAGGGGATAGAATTGGAGCTTGGAGGAGCTGTAAACAGGCTTTGCAGTGACCCCAGCCTTTAAATGACAGCTGTGTGCCTTTTCTCTCTCCGCCCCAAGATGCTGACCCGCTGGTCACAGGGGCCCCCGGCGCACCCATGGACTTGCAGTGCCACGACGCCAACCGAGACTACGTCATCGTGACCTGGAAGCCGCCCAACACCACCACCGAGAGCCCTGTCATGGGCTATTTTGTGGACCGGTGAGTGTCTTCTACATGGAATCTTACCATGAACGATATATTGAGAAATCTTTCTCAACACAGGTTGACGTTCCCATTTTTTGATTGGTTCTAGGTCCATGGCTAATTGGTCGTATAAGGTCCTGTTTAGGCAATTGGTAAATACGGCCAAGTAGGCTGAGCCCAGCGTAACCACACTGGGTTTCTTTTTGTTGAAAGTGTGGCCTCATTTGCCTGTTGCACAGTAACCAATTGCCAGTAACCAATCCCACCAATGTCTTCAGGCTTGCTCTGAGCCTCGTGCTGTGCTTCCGTTGAGGTACGGGCTATGCCTCATACTGGAGAGGGCCCTGGCTCTAGCAGAATTCAGGTTTGGAACTGTCCTTCCCTCCTGAGAGACAAAGTGGTGTGAAGAATGCCAGCTCATTTCTACCAAAGTTCTTTCCTTTTCCCTACTGGGGAATATGTGTTCTTCTTGTTTCCAAGGGAGAAATCTTGAGCTTTGAAATATTGGGTTTGTGATTTAGTTGATAACTTACGTTTAGGTCATCATTGGAGCCAGTGGAGTTTGAACTCTTTGACTTCCCGTATTGGGGACAGCACTCGGAGGCTGGGAAGTACACTGAGCACAGCCAGTGGGTTTACTAGATACGCAATTTATGCCCTAAATACAAATTCCGGTTATTGGAGTAAATTCTAGTTGAGAAAATGAATTTAGAAATTAGAGAGTATTAAGAGGATGGTTCTGGCCAGGTACGTTGGCTCACGCCTGTAATCCCAGCACTTTGGGAGGCCAAGTCAGGTGGATCACGAGTTCAGGAGATCAAGACCACTTGGCCAATATGGTGAAACCCCATCTCTACGAAAAATATAAAAATTAGCTGGGTGTGGTGGTGTGTGCTTGTAATCCCAGCTACTTAGGAGGCTGAGGCAGGAGAATCTCTTGAGCTGTGGAGGCGGAGGTTGCAGTGAGATGAGATTGTGCCACTGCACTCCAGCCTGGCTACAGAGTGAGACTCCTTCTGGAAAAAAAAAAAAAAAAGAGGATGGTTCCTGCTAGAAATGCAAAATTTTATATGTATATTAAACAGAAAAATAAGGTGATTAGCTCAGGAAAAAAAGAGGGAATTGGCTTACTTTTTTTTACGCTGATTAAATTCTCTTCCAACAAAGCTACTTGTTTGACTTAAACATTCCCCATCAAAGTAATATTTTGATGTGCTAGAGACAGTTCTGCAGGGACTGCTGTTCAGGGCTTACCTTGAATTAAGCAACAACAGCAAGAAAAACAAACCCTCAAAGTGATCTTCTTTTCTCCTGGGACAGCTGATAACTTCTCTGGCCATGTTGACACAAACCATTTCCTGCACTGTCTCAGTTAACAATCCGCATTCCTCCCCTCATTACAAAAAGAGCAAACGTGAACATCAAAGCAACCGAACGTTTTGGGAATGGGGGTGCATTTGGAAGTGGGGGGTGCAGCTACTCCTCTGTCCTTCCTTCAGGCTTACAACTTGCCAGCTGTTGCCTGAAGTTGAAGGTTTTCCCACCAGACTTTTGGTTTTGACCTTGTTGTTCTCTTTGGCTAAAACAGCCCATGACTTGTGGATCAGAGAGCTTTCATTAAAAGTGCTAGATCCTTAGTGGGAGAGCTGGTTCTTTCCCAGATGAAGGCACCACTCTGGGGTTGAAGTGCTCCCTCCAAAGACTGATTTTCTGAACTGGCTCTTTTCTCCTGGGGATTTAACATGAAGAGTTTTTTCTTACATTTTTCAACCTGTGAAAAATGGAGGTTAATCTTTCCTATATTTCCAGGTTTCTGGTCAGGAATTAATATTTTCAAAAGACTTCTACATTCCACTTGAGAAGCATTCTAGAAAGAAATGCCCTAATGTTATTCCAGGAGACTGGAAGCCAGCTTTCCCGGGGACCCGGGCCCTTGGTCCCACAGAGTAGGATGGGAGCTGGAGGCAGAGTGGGCTGAGCCTGTTTCCCCAGCCTGGGCCTCAGACAGGTCACGCCGCAGCTTAGGGGTGCCTTGACCATGTCACATAATTCGGAAAAAGAACTGTTCAGGATATGTCTAAAATAACTTTTTGAGGAGATTTTTGCCTAAATGTGTTTGATGACAGGAATTGATCTTCAACTATAAATTATTAAGATTCATGGGTATATATTACACATATAATAGATAATACATATAATATATATATTGAATTTTCTAAATAGCTCTGTCTTTTAAAGTTTACCTATACAAGACAATATTTTAGCAGCACAGATTTTACTGGCATGAGATATTTTCCTGTTATAATCGGTGTGTGCATGTATGTATATGCCTATATATATTTAGTAGGTTGCCACATTTGTTATTCTCTGTTGTTTTTCTTTTATTAACTTGAAGATGTGAAGTAGGAACGAACAACTGGGTTCAGTGCAATGATGCACCAGTGAAAATCTGCAAATACCCAGTCACGGGGCTTTTTGAAGGAAGGTCTTACATATTCCGAGTGAGGGCGGTGAACAGTGCGGGCATCAGCCGCCCCTCCAGGGTCTCTGATGCGGTGGCCGCACTTGACCCCTTGGACCTCAGAAGGTTACAAGGTAAGCCGCTCACGCCTCAGTATCCACTGTGCCCAGGAAGCTTTGGCTGCTTTGTGTGTGATCTATTCTCTCTTTCCCTCCCAACTCGTTGCGAGCCAAGAGAATGCCCTGTGTGCAGAGTGTAGCACAGGCTGTTTCACTGTTCTCCAACGTCTCTACCAACATCACTGCAGGAATGAGAACAGGATGACATGTACACTCTAAAATGATTGTGCCTCACCTCCAGAAAGCTCTTTGCTGGAATCCAGTCAAATTGGCTCAGAATTAGACCTTTTTTTTTTATTCCATTGGTGATATAATTTCAACACATAATGACACTTAGAAGGCCATCCTATTTCTGAGTTTTAATTTTGCATGACACAGATTCCTCAATGGGACTGGGCCCTTTGTTATGGTTCTAGGTGAGCCACTGTATTTTCCTTACCCACATGGTCCTTTGCATCCACCACCAAGAGCGGAGAAGTGCTGTTACCAGGACACTTCCAGAATCAGCTCGGATGCCCCCAGAGGACTCACAGGCTGTAGTCCTAATGCAGAGGAGATGCAGAACTGGCACAGAATTAGGAAAGACGGGGGCTTTTTGGGAAACCTTCGCGTGTCAAATCAAGTGTCAACCTTTCTCTCTGCAGCCGTTCATTTGGAAGGAGAGAAGGAGATTGTCATTTATCAGGATGACCTTGAAGGTAAGTCGCTCCTTATCACTCCAGCTGCTCGTCCCCTGGGGATTTGGAGTTGTAATTGGAGATGGGAGAGATGGACAGAGAACGCCCCCTACTGGGCACAGCCTCTGCATGGAAAAATGAAAACTGCAGGTCAGGCCTGCAAGCCCTAAGAAAAAAACAAGACAGAGTGAGAGGGTGGGAGAAAGGGTGAAGGAGTAGTGAGTCTTAGACTCACCTTTCATTTGGGGTTTACAAAGGCATTCTTTCGGGCACTCGTAGAGAAGAAACCCAACTAAAGCTAAGACTTGGTTCCTGGATGACGTAAGATCCGTTCTCATGGATTGCATTGTGAAATCGATTTCATTTTACATTTTCTAAGCAAAAATTTTGTTCCTGACATTTTAACTGAAATGCATTGAGTCTTTCCTGCCAAAGGGTGTTCTTGGTCCTTATTTATATTTGATTTTGTGGCTATTTCTTCTCCCTGATATTCCTTTTAAAGAGCTTTAGAAAGAATGATGTGTTAACGAGAATCCAACATTATTAACCATAAATCAAAAGATTTTAATTGGACTTATAACTAGAGTTCATAGAGTGCCATAGGTGAAAACTTAAAAAGAAAGATTTCGAATTAGTTTGGAGCCACTGGCTAAGAAGCGGTGATTTTGAGCTGTTCTTTAAAATCACAGCCGTGTTCTCTCTCCCAGAGCTGCAGTCTCAAAAACGTTTTCTGGATCGATTTTCTACATCTGAAGCAGATAGGTCCCCATCTAGTATCCACACATTGCATTTTCTGCCACATGAAGATTTTTCTCTGGGATCTCAAAACAAACATATGTCCCAATGTGTCCCATGAGGGACATAAACTCCCAAAAGAAGACCTTAAGAGTTCTGGTCAAGCCAAGGTAACCTTTAAGCCTTAGTCAAACCCTCTGGCTCCAGAAAGACCTAGAACTCAGGACGGACACTCCATACGTAAGGAATGAAAGTGAGGGCTTTGGGGAGGGCAACTTCTTGCAGCTTCCTGGGCATCTGGTGTTTTGACTCAGCCTAGTATTCTGTCTCATGCATGGTAAACCCTTTCCATTTTGCCGATGATTAAAACATGGATATTTGAATGACTGAAAAATGGCTCCAAATTCTTTTGGAAGAGAAGGCATGCTTGAGGCTGACCAGCCTGTGTAGAATGAGGTTTGCTTCTGGTCTGTGGGAGGAACAGGCAGCCCAGGCTGTGTGGAATGAAGTCTGGTCCTGGCCTGTGGGAGGAACAGGCAGCCCAGGCTGTGTGGAATGAGGTCTGGTTGCCTGTGGGAGGAACAGGCAGCCCAGGCTGTGTGGAATGAGGTCTGGTTCTGACCTGTGGGAGGAACAGGCAGCCCAGGCTGTGTGGAATGAGGTCTGGTTGCCTGTGGGAGGAACAGGCAGCCCAGGCTGTGTGGAATGAGGTCTGATTCTGGTCTGTGGGAGGAACAGGCAGCCCAGGCTGTGTGGAATGAGGTCTGGTTGCCTGTGGGAGGAACAGGCAGCCCAGGTTGTGTGGAATGAGGTCTGGTTCTGGCCTGTGGGAGGAACAGGCAGCCCAGGCTGTGTAGAATGAGGTTTGGTTCTGGCCTGTGGGAGGAACAGGCAGCCCAGGCTGTGTGGAATGAGGTCTGGTTGCCTGTGGGAGGAACAGGTAGTCCCCCTTCTCACTCCTCACAGGCAGACAGATTCAGGGAGGAGATGGGCAGCCCGGACCATGCTGAGTGGATGTGTAGGATTCCAGCCTGGCAAAAATGAGCCACGGTGAGAAGGTGTAACTTGCTTTGTAAACGTCACATATCTGTGATGAGATTTGCCTTCTGTCCAGGCCATTGTGAAGAGCACTGGGGAAGGGAAATCATGTAATGGAATGAAGCTTCCCCAGGCGGAAGCCCTGCCTTTTTGGAGGGACAGTCTATCTTTCTAGCGAGACGTGATTGTGGTAGGATAGACGTAGCCCGCTGTTCATGACGTGTCAAAGGAAGAAAGAGCAGGTGTCCTGAGGCTTGGTTTGCCAGTTGATAAAATGCAAGTTTGGTGTCCAGAAACAGTAGCTCTCATTTCTTGCTGGAGTAAAGACACAGATGCTATTTTCCATGGTCTCGTGTTTTCCTTGCTTTCAGCAAGGCAGGTTTCTGGCTGGTTGGGCCTGTGCCCTCCTCTGTTGGAGATTTGCTTCTGGTCTGTGGGAGGAACAGGCAGCCCAGGCTGTGTGGAATGAAGTCTGGATTTATTCATCCTCAGGGGACTTTTCCAAGGCTGTGTTTATATGGTGGGTCATGGGAGGCTGAGGGTGAGACTCTCAGATGGAAAATTGCTTGACTTGGTACGTGGACACTGCCTGAGGCTCAGCCTCCCGGGCTTCAGTTCTCTGACGTGACGCCTTGTGTACAGTGAACAGGCAATTTCCATGGTCAGAAACGAAGTGGGTATGAAATTGAAATTCTGCTACGTTGATATGGGGGTTTGGAAAGTTCATCTGTTCACCTCAGCCATTTTAAACAAGGAGTAACTCCTCTAACTTAAAAAATCTTTATCCGAAGAAAGAGATCTATAATGTTTCGAAGCGAACCATTTCTGGGTTCAAAAATTTGCTATTAGGAAGTTCCCTTTTCTACCTGTGTCTTTTTTCTTCAGCTGATTTTTTTTTTTTTTCTTTTACCATTGCTTTAGCTAGAAAACACTTGGTAAATGCCACCTGTTTTAAAGAAACAGAAACTCAGTACTGTTGTTGGCTAAAAATGGCTCCTCTGCTATTTTTGACTTTTCGCTAAGTTTTCCGTATCGTTTTAATCTTGGGCAATGTCTTCCTTCAAACATTTAAACGGCTATCCATGCTCTTCCCTTAACACAAACCCAACTTGCCCAGTATTTCTTGAATTGCTTCGTTGAAAAATGGACACCGTATCCTTGGAAAGGCCAGAATAGACTCTCGCAGAATTTAATGAGAGTGTTTTTACTCTACTGTTTTACCACGTTTTTCTCTCCTAATTATGCATGCAAGCGTTGGCTGTGCTGTCCTGGGCTGGGTCATCTGCAGCCCACGTGCTCAGTCACTTGCTCTGTGCTCTGCAGGACCCTAGAATTCTGTCAAATCTAAAATAAACTTGGCGTTTCATTTACTTAGAGAAAAATCTCCTGGGGAGGTTGTGGTTTCCTTAGGTGGATGAGGGAACAAAATGCAGAAGTTGGAACCAGAAGACCTAAGTCTGGACCCCAATTCAGCCACCCAGTAGCTGTGTGATCTTAGGAAAATGTTATGTTTTTATGAGATCAATTTCTGGAATTTTTTTTTTTTTGAGACGGAGTCTTGTTCTGTCGCCCAGGCTGGAGTGCAGTGGCCGGATCTCAGCTCACTGCAAGCTCCGCCTCCTGGGTTCCCGCCATTCTCCTGCCTCAGCCTCCCGAGTAGCTGGGACTACAGGCGCCGCCACCTCGCCCGGGTAGTTTTTTGTATTTTTTAGTAGAGACGGGGTTTCACCGTGTTAGCCAGGATGGTCTCGATCTCCTGACCTCGTGATCCACCCGTCTCGGCCTCCCAAAGTGCTGGGATTACAGGCTTGAACCACCGCTCCCGGCCTCAGTTTCTGGATTTTTAAGTGGAGGAAACCAGTAGTATCTTCCTCCATATATGAACAGAACCCAAAATAAGATATTGGATGTGAAAGCATTTTACAACAATAATATATATTATATATTAATAATGTATATAACATAATAATACGAGAAGTATGTGTGTGTTTATCTCTTACTGTTTTCATTTAGTATTGACTTGGCCCATTGGAACAGGGCTCGGGAGCCTTCAGGGCTGAAGCAGAGGTGAGGGCAGTGTCAGTGCCCTGGGGGTAGAACCGTTGGCCAGTGTCTCGCCTGTGCTTAGCGGCATCTCCGGTGTGCTTAGCAGTGTCTTATGTGTGCTTAGTGCTGTCTCATGTGTGCTTATCAGTGTCTCATGTGTGCTTAGTGGTGTCTTGTGTGTGCTTAGTGGCATCTAACCTGTGCTTAGCGGCATCTCGCATGTGCCCAGTGGCATCTCATGTGTGCTTAGTGGTATCTTGTGTGTGCTTAGCAGTGTGTCATGTGCTTAGCAGTGTCTTGTGTGTGCTTAGCGGCATCTCACATATGCCTAGTGGCATCTCACGTGTGCTTAGTGGTGTCTCATGTGTGCTTAGTGGTGTCTCGCGTGTGACTAGCGGCATCTCACATGTGCTTAGCAGCATCCTGCATGTGCCTAGTGGTGTCTTGCGTGTGCTTAGTGGTGTCTCTCGTGTGCTTAGTGGTATCTCACATGTACCTGGCAGTGTCTCGTGTGTGTTTAACGTTCCTTTGCTTTCCCTCGGCTCCCCTCTCAGCTGCAGGGTCATTGCTCATGCCCACCCCCGTGCTTCCCTCTCCCTGGCTTGTGGGACCCTTTTGAACCCTTTTCTCCTCTCTCCATGGTGGGAGCATCTGCAAATCCGCAAGGCTCCTGTGATCACATTGTCCGAGGTGATGACGACGTGAAGAATGACTCAAGTGTCTTGCCCCGGCCGGGGATCCCCTGCTGACAAAGCTGTGTTCTTTCTTCCCACCTTGTCATCAAAGGAACTGTCTCTCACTCCGCTTTCTCTGGTCTTTTGCTACATGCAGGGGCAAAGGCGGCAAGACCGTTCCAAGAGTGTGAACAAGATTCTGCAGTCAGCGGCTCACATCTGCTCGCTGCTTCTGTTCGTTGCCTTGTTCTTTCTGTCCCCTTGGTTTGCTTCCCTCGTCAGCACCTCTGAAATAAACCAGGATTCCATTTTGGAATTTCGGCGTGTATTACAGGAAGATGAGTTTTCCGCGTCTTCTCTCTGGAATGCTTTTTTCTGTGGGTCTCGAGGTGTGGACACGGTGCATGGGTGGAGAGCAGGCCTGTGGAGTGTCCCCCGCCCCGGTTACCTCTGCACTTTCCGGAGACACGCTGACTCCTTGTGTGAAATTCAGCACCTTACCAGAATGATCCCAGCTCAGCCTGTGTTGTCTCTGACACGCAATGCACTGTGCAATAGGGCTCAGGAAACGAAACCCAGTCTTGCTTTGTGCTATTTCTGTGTTCAATTCCTGGCCTGCCACAGAGTCCTGAGGGAGCAACTGGATTTTGAGAAGGGCTCAGAGATGTCCCGGGGAGGTTTCAGACCATTTTAATCATGTGCTAATCTAATTGGAGGTTCATAACATTTTGTATCACAATTTCAAGAACTGTGGGTCTGGAAAAACCTCCACCTCCACTCCTTATGAGAATCTCCTATAAATTAAGACAGAAATCCCCACACTTCATAGTATATTTTAAAAAGATGTATGTCAGAAGAGAGGCATATGGAGCATCTCTGACTGCAAATATTCTAGCATAAGTTATTTGCAAAAGGCTTATTAACATCACTCCAGAATTCAAACATACAGACATGGACTACAGTGCCTGTGAATATGGTACTGAGCTTCTGAGGGAGGAGCAGGCAAGGTGCTTTAGAAGCAGATGCATAATTTAAGTGCTCTGAGGGCACACGGTATAAAGAAAGAATCTGGAGGGGATCCTTAGCGGTGGGGCCACCTCGTTCCGCGGTGCTTCGTATTGCAGAACACAGACTGCGAATACGTTCTCTGCACAGATTCCCAGTGCAGTCAGGGCTCCATTTCAGATGCAATGCCTGGTTTCTTCTGGTAAATCCTTCCCCCTCTTCCAGCAGAATCTCTGGAAGACTTTCAGATGAGATTCCTTTCTTATGAACTGCCTTATATCTGTATCGGAAGCAAAAATGATCTAATGGCACCTTATCCTCTGGTTCCGAAGAAGCAGATCTTTGGGGTTTGTTTGCTTTTCCCAATGGAAATAAGACAAAGTGCAATACCCATGTGGCAGCGTCCTCCAGTGCCCCGAGGTGGGCAAAGTGCGATACCCATGTGGTAGCATCCTCCAGTGCCCCGAGGTGGGCAAAGTGCAATACCCATGTGGCAGCATCCTCCAGTGCCCCGAGGTGGGCAAAGTGCAATACCCATGTGGCAGCGTCCTCCAGTGCCCCGAGGTGGGCAAAGTGCAATACCCATGTGGTAGCGTCCTCCAGTGCCCCGAGGTGGGCAAAGTGCAATACCCATGTGGCAGCATCCTCCAGTGCCCCGAGGTGGGCCACGGCGAGGCTGATGGGGGTCCTCCAGCACTCACCGAGTTTATTATTCCTCCAGGTGACGTCCAGGTTCCAGGGCCTCCCACCAATGTGCACGCCTCTGAGATCAGCAGAAACTATGTCGTCCTCAGCTGGGAGCCACCCACTCCCCGTGGCAAGGACCCACTCATGTACTTCATCGAGAAGGTAAACTCTCAGTCTGTGTCCTGGAAAAGCAGATCTCTGCGTGGCCCCCACTGACGTGAGCTCTGCGTGGCCCCCCACTGTCGTGATCTCTGCGTGGCCCCCACTGACGTGAGCTCTGCGTGGCCCCCCACTGTCGTGAGCTCTGCGTGGCCCCACAGTGTCATGATGTCTGCGTGGCCCCAGTGTCGTGATCTCAGCATGGCCCCACTGTCGTGATCTCAGCGTGGCCCCACTGTCGTGATCTCTGCGTGGCCCCACAGTGTCATGATATCTGTGTGGACCCACAGTGTTATGATGTCTGCGTGGCCCCAGTGTCGTGATCTCTGTGTGGCCCCACACTGTTGTGATCTCAGTGTGGCCCCACACTGTCGTGTTTGCTGTGTTTTAAAGATGGTCCATCAGTGGGTCCAGACCCTGCACGTTGCTGGGGAACATGAGGTCACACCACAGCCGGGGCGGAAATTGGCACCGGGTGCTGGGCTGTGCCCTAGCCCGACTTTGCACCTTTGTGTGAGCAGGGAGTCGCTTTCCTCTCTGGGTGCCCGTGTTCTCCACTGCCCCGTGGAGGGTTCCACCATCTCCTTCCTGCTGCAGCATTCCAAGCACCTATGTCTGGGGATTCCAGATTCCTCACTGGCCGTGCTTGTGCACAAGCTGTATGGCCACTGGGTGGCAATCGTGTAGAGGAAATTCACACAAGACGGAGAAGCGTTAGAATTGCCAGATCATCCAATAGAAGGCTTTTTTTTTTTTTTTTTCCTGAATGCGTACAAAGAAATACAAAATACATTGTATATTGCAGTTCTGTAATCACACACACGTGTATGTAGGTAACCTACAGAATTTCACAAATGATAACCTCACCCAGCACACATTCTCTTTTTAGCCTGTCCTGTCACATTAAAAACACAGGTTGTGACCCACAGATCTGACTTGGTGACCCTCTATTGGGTTGTAGACCACAGTTGGATAAGCCTCCAATGTCCTACAAAGGCTGTAACTATGGTTTTGTGATACAAAATTTATATTATAATATGTAATCCAATAGACGGTATGCACGTGACAGAGAATATAACATATATAAGCTTATGCCACCTAGTACAATAATCACATCCAGCACCACTCAATGCAGCATGGCGGAAACAGAAATGGAAATGAACCATATTTCAGACTCCAGAATGGAGGAGGGCCCTCTGGGCTTCTCTGCTTATTTGCAATGCGTGCTATCTAGGGGGTAGAAACTGGAATTATTTCAGGGTAAACATTACATTATTAATTCTGGGTGACAAAATATCGTTATTTGTGTTACAAAAATACAAGTGGTCAGTCCCTCTGTGGGGCTCTCCTGGGGTGGAAGGTATTTTCTCAGGCCCCTCATTCCCCTCATCCTCCACCAATCCCAGAAACACCAAGTTTGCAAACACACTTTTATTTTTATTTTTGAGACCAGGTCTCATTTTGTCACTCGGGCTAGAGTGCAGTGGCACAGTCATGGCTAACTGCAGTCTCCACTTCCTGGGCTCAAACAGTCCTTCTTCCCCAGCCTCCTAACCCCCAGAGTAGCTGGGACCACAGGTGTGCACCACCACACCCAGCTGATTTTTAATTTTTTGTGTAGAGAGGAGGTCTCGCCGTGTTGCCCAGGCTGGTCTCAAATTCTTGGCACAAGCAATCTTCCTGCCTCAGCCTCCCAAAGTGCTGGGATTACAGGCGCTTCAATGTGTTGACAGGCCAGGTGAGCCACAGCACCTGTCCTGCAAACACAGTTTTAGAAAGAGGACTGTACCGTCGAGCCAGTGTGTGGGCAGAACCACCTGCGGTCGGTATTGATGACATGGCAGACACACTTTTTTTGTAATTTTTATTATTTTATTTTTCCATTAGTTATTGGGGTACAGGAGGTATTTGGTTACATGAGTAGGTTCTTTAGTGGTGATTTGTGAGATGTGGGTGCACCCATCACCTGAGCAGTATACACTGCACCGTATTTGTAGTCTTATCCCTCGCCCGCCCTCCCAGTCTTTTTTTTCCCCAGTCCCCAAAGTCCATTGTGTCATTCTTTTTTTTTTTTTTTTTGAGATGGAGTCTCGCTCTGTGACCCAGGCTGGAGTGCAGTGGTCGGATCTCAGCTCACTGCAAGCCCCACCTCCCGGGTTCACGCCATTCTCCTGCCTCAGCCTCCCGAGTAGCTGGGACTACAGGCGCCTGCCACCTCGCCCGGCTAGTTTTTTGTATTTTTAGCAGAGATGGGGTTTCACCGTGTTAGCCAGGATGGTCTCGATCCCCTGACCTCGTGATCCGCCCGCCTCGACCTCCCAAAGTGCTGGGATTACAGGCTTGAGCCACCATGCCCGGCCCATTGTGTCATTCTTATGCCTTTGCAGTAAACACATTTTTAAGAAAATGTAATTTCAGCTTTTATTTTAGCTTCAGGGGGTACCTGTGCAAGTTCTGACAAGGGTATATTGTGTGATACTGATTTCGAGGTACAATTGATCTCCTTACCTAGGTAGTGAGCATTGTACACCATAGGTGGTTTTCCAGCCCTTGCTCTGTCTGGTAGGTTTCGATGTCTATCGTTGCCATCTTTGTGTCCATGCGTACCCAGTGTTTAGCTCCCACTTATAAGTGAGAACATGCAGTATTTGGTTTTCTGTTCCTGTGTTAATTCACTTAGGATAACAGCCTCCAGCTGCACCCATGTGGCTGCACAGGACATGATTTCGTTCCTCTTTATGGCTGTGTAGTATTCCATGGTGTGGAGGCACCACGTTTTCTCTCTGCAGTCCACCGTTGATGGACCCCAGGGTTGAGTCCATGTCTTTGCTGCTGTGGACAGCGCTGCGATGAACATACAAGCACATGCATCTTCTGGGTGAATGATTTATTTTCCTTTGGGCACATACCCAGGAATGGGATTGCTGGATGGAATGGTAGTTCTGCTTTAGGTTCTCTGAGAAGTCTCTGCACTGCTTTCCACAGTGACTGAGCTAACTGACATTCCCCCAGCCGTGGATAAGCCTTCCCTTTGTGGACCCACATTCTGAGGTAGGAGAGGAAGCTCTCCTATAGACACCTGGACTGCAGTTGCTTGGGGTTGTGAGGGCCTCAGGCCCGTGACGCCCTGGAGGCTCCCACCGCGAACGCCTGGGGCAGATGCAAAATAGCGACTTTTCACTTCCACCAAAATGAGAGAAAATCCCTTCAAATATGAGTCTGATTTCTAGAAGTCTGGGTTGCTATCTGAAATTTTCAGCAGACTGACCAGGGTCAATGTATATCCAGCTTTTACTACCACAAAACTGCTTTCAAAAAAGGAGTTTTATCTCTATGTGAAAAAATAAAATAAAATGTAATCAAGGTTTTTAAAGTAATTATGAAAGATAAAAAATAAATAAGCAGTATATAAAATTTGGGAAAGACAGAGAAGTTACATGGAATGCAATTAAAATCAACAATAATTCCACCATATTAAATAGTTGTATTAGAGTGTGGTACATATAGTTATAGTCTTTTACTCCATAGATTTTAATGTACTTGTTATATCATACCATTTGCATTCTGTGTTACATTCCACAAAATAACGTAATTCCTCTTATTAGACTAAATATCTTTTCACAGTAATTTAACTGGCTATGTGGTTTTTAATCTATGAACATATCATCGTGTGTCTTACTGCATGGAGAGTCATTTTGATTGCTGTCATTTTATCACTACTGCAAGTAGGTGCAATATGGTAATAATTTTAAATTGAAATGTGAACCACTGAGTTATGATGGAACTTTGCAAATATACTTCTAAATTATCTTTTATTATTTGCAGGTTAATTCTATTTTGCTAAAACTACCACCTGTGTATTGATTCTCTTACGTTTTCTATGTTTAATAATTTACTTTAATGGAAAAATATTTATTAGTAAATATGATCAACTTTGGGTAATTTGTGACTTCCTTCTCCAAACTGGCATCATGTTTCATAAAACTCAGAAAAGATGCATGGCCATCCTCTGTGTGCGAGACACGGTGGGCGAGCCTGGTGGACCTGGGTTAGAGAGAACAGAGCATTTCTTTCTCCTCCACACGCCTCTGGAAACCTCTCAGTTTTCACCGCCAGTCTCGTTTCTCTTTGTAGTCCGTGGTGGGGAGCGGCAGCTGGCAGAGAGTCAACGCCCAGACGGCCGTGAGGTCCCCGAGATATGCTGTGTTTGACCTCATGGAGGGGAAGTCGTACGTGTTCCGAGTGCTGTCAGCCAACCGGCATGGCCTGAGCGAGCCATCGGAGATAACGTCCCCCATTGAGGCCCAGGACGTGACCGGTGAGCTGTCACCCTGGGTGGCCCCAAGTCAGGACGGGCTAAGAGTGGGGTTGACACCAAATAGCCTTAAATTATGTGAATAAAGACGTTAATGTTATAAACGAGTTGAAGTTCAAATGGACTTAAACTTCACTTTACGAGAGATTAAGAGCTCTCTGCCATGTTTTGTTTGGTTCTTGACATTTCTCCAAAGCTCCATCTTCTCTTTATGAAACTAGTAAGTGAGTTGAAAATATGGTTAGGAAATGGTCACTTTCATTGTTTTATTTAAACTTTTTTTTAACTTTTATTTTAGGTTCAGGAGTCCATGTGTAGGTTTGTTACATAGTTAAACTTGTGTCCTGGGGGTTTGTTGTAAAGATTATTTTGTCACCCAGGTACCAAGCCTAGTAGCCATTAGTGACGTTTCCTGCTCCTCTCCCTCCTCCCACCCTAGACCCTCTGATAGTCCCCAGTGTGTGTTGTTCCCCTCTATGTGTCCATGTGTTCTCATCCTTTAGCTCCCACTTATGAGTGAGAACATTTGGTGTTTGGTTTTCTGTTCCTGCATTAGTTTGCTAAGGATAATGGCCTCTAGCTTCACTCACGTTCCTGCAAAGGACATGGTCTCGTTCTTTTTTATGGCTGCATAGTATTCCACAGTATATACGTATCACATTTTCTTTATCCCATCTGTCATTGATAGGCATTTGTGTTGATTCCATGTCTTTGCTATTGTGAACAGTGCTGCAATGAACATTTGCATCCACATGTCTTTATGGTAGAATGATTTATGTTCCTCTGGGTGTGTACCCAGTCCTGGGACTGCTGCGTGGAATGATAGTTCTTTTTTTTTTTTTTTTTTTAGCTCTTTGTGGAATCATGACATGGCTTTCCACAATAGTCAAACTAATTTACATTCCCACCAACCGTGTATAAGTGCTCCCTTTTCTCTGCAATGGTCACTTTTAAAGTAATTCAAATTTTAAGTACACTAGGGTTTGTTTTTTTTTAATTAGTGTTTTTTTTTTTAATTGTTTTGTAGAGAGAGAGTTTCATCATATTGCCCAGGCCAGTCTCTTGAAGTCCCGAACACAAGGGATCCTCCCACCCTGGCCTCTCAAAATGTTGGGATTCCAGTGTGAGCCAGTGTGCCCAGCCAGGCACTAGAGTTTCTTATCCATCTGGCTTGACGGTCCCTCTTGGAAGGTTGCACATACAAATTACAGAAATTCTGAATTGCAGTCCCTGGAGTCATAACTCCTTCATGGATGGCAATTAACTAGCATGTAAGCGGAGGTACCCTGGAAATCCCCAGAAGCCTTCGTGGGAGGCACGTTGGTGTCAGGAACACAGTTCTGAGTGCCTGGGTGCCCTCCTCCCTCTCTCTCTATGTCCTGTTTCCTGAGAAAGCCAGATATGGAAATGAACGAGGTCATGAGGCCAGCTGCCTCCAGGGCATCCTCAAGTTTCTATCTGGCTCTGGTTTTAATCAAAGCTCTTAGAACTCATACCCAGAACCACAGGCTTGACGAGACCAGCTGTCTCTCAGCAGGGCCCAGCCTTCTTGTGCTTTATGACGCATGTGAAAAATGACAGTGTCCATCATTGAGAAACACTGTGGGGTGTGGCCCAGGTGGCCAGCACGGAGGACACAGGTGGCCCCAAGGCCTTACCGGACCCCAGTCCACAGTCCACTAGTGGGGCCTGGCACCAGATGAGAAGATCTAATGGTCAGGTCATGATTAAATTTTGAGTGCCCCTGGGAGATTCCAACAGATCTGATAAAATTGAGTCTTACTTTCTTAAAATTGGTTAATTTCCAGTCCAAAAAATAGTTATTACCCAGGTAGCCTCATCCCCAGTGCCAACAGAGGATCTTTTTTAACTGCTTTGGTGGGGGACAGGAGGCTTCAGGATAGATGTCATCCTGTGTCTCTAGGAGTTGTGTGGAGCTTGGGAAGAGATAGGAGAGACCAGCACCTCCCAACGGCCCTTGGGTGGTCGGCCCTGGGCTCCTCTCCTGCTCCCGGACCCCTCGTCTGAATTTCTTCCAAAGCCCCCAACCTGGCTGTCCAGTTCCCTGTGGAAAGGGCTGGAAGATCTCTGGTGCAGCTTCCAAAGCTCTGATGCCATCTCACCACTCCTTTTGTTTCCTACAAAAAGTTGTCCCTTCTGCTCCGGGTCGGGTTCTTGCTTCCCGAAACACCAAGACGTCGGTGGTGGTGCAGTGGGACCGACCCAAGCATGAGGAGGACCTGCTGGGCTACTACGTGGACTGCTGCGTGGCCGGAACCAACCACTGGGAGCCCTGCAACCACAAGCCCATCGGATACAACAGGTGTGGCCTCCTTCCCCAGCCCTGGAGTCAGCCCTGAAATAAAGCATGAGAAGCAAGACTGTTGAGGCCCCCGTGGCCCTGGCACAGGGAGTACCACGGCCACAAGGCTTCTGTATAAATGAGTCTGTGTTAGCCACGCACGAGGACTGTATAATTTACAGTTTGACCACTTGGATGAGCTAGTTGCTGTACTCGCTCATCTTGACCGAAACGATTTATTTATGGATGAAAGGAGAGTTTCAGAACCTGTTTTTTTTTTCCTGACATAATTAGCACTTAGGCCTTTTCTTTGAATAGCAGAGTTAAAAATAGCGACTACAATGTGAAAGTCGTTTTATTTTTTTCATATTGATTTTTTTGAACTTGAAAGTTGCTTTGATCACGTGCCTGGTAGTTCTATTCTCTAGCGCCTGATGGAGACCCCACCGGGCGCCAACTCTTCACTTGTTGGGGGGGTGGGGGCAGCTTGGGGGGATGCTGGCTGCTTTGCAGGGGAAAGCCAGCGACCCTGCCTTTGGAGACCCTTCCTCCTGCTGCCTGCTGAGTGTGCAGGGATGTCTGAGGTATTAGGCTTCTCTGGGATACACGTCTTAGGAAAATGTCGGCAGCTGTCAGAACCACCCTTGTGGATGAATGATCAATTATGGCTCAGCCATTTCTCCTTTTACAATCTGAAAAAAATACACTGTAAAAAGCGGTGGCTAACAAAAAGAGATGTCATCGAAAAGAATAACGATTAGATGTTCTTCACAGCCCACACCAAATGTGGAAATATCGATCAGAATAAGAAACTTAAAACATGATTCCAGTACAGGGAAACGGTTAGTGAGTATTTATTGACTATCTATGATAAGTAATAATTGCTTACACAGACTGAGTACCTTCCATACACAAGGCACCTGTGCTAAGTTCTCCACCGAGTTTTCCATGTAGTGTCTGCAACAATACTGTGGGGTAGGAACTATCCCCATCTTACAGATAGAAAAACGAAGGCTTACAGGGGTTAAGGAGCTTGATTAAGGCCATAAAATCTGTGAGGATCTGTGAGGTGTCAAAGCCAGTATTCGAGTCTAGTCCCTCTGACTTCCAAGTCTTGGCCTCTAACCACTGCAGTGTGATTACCGCTCACTAAGTTTTACATACATGGGTTCTTTTAGATAAGGAATGGCATACTGTTGGATAATAGACCTTTGATCCAGACGAGGCCCAGAAAGTGCAAAAGCAAAGGTGAACTCACAGAACAAGTGGCTTTGACACCACGTGTAGTCAGCTCCGGCTATAATTGGGTGCTGTGACCTTACTTTTAGACTCTAAATGTTGAGCTAATTAACTGGAATTGAAAATGAAGGATGTATGTCATCCATAAACATTTTTTATGGAGCGTTCAGGATGATTTTCGCTTCTGCTGCAGGAGAGAAAAAGTGGAGCCTGGCAGTTCTGACCCTGATCCCTGTGTTTCTCAGGTTCGTGGTGCACGGCTTAACCACGGGAGAGCAGTACATCTTCCGAGTCAAGGCGGTCAATGCCGTGGGAATGAGTGAAAATTCCCAGGAATCGGACGTCATAAAAGTGCAGGCTGCACTCAGTAAGTCACTCACAGGCTGTTCTGGGCCGATGGCTCCCGTACACTGTCATTTCTGCATGAATAAACATTTATGATGCCTTTCGGAAATTTATTGGAGGGAAAAAGGGGACTCGATTGTTGAACAGAGAACATGCATTTCTTTGAAGCCTCTCGGTTGGCTGCTCATCTTAGAAATGAGGGAGAAATGATAATATGCTAATAAAATGCAAATTAAAAATAGAAGACATTATTAGAGGTCACATGTGTTGCCAAATACCTGTACTCGTGTGAAAATGTATGCTGTAGGCCGGGCGTGGTGGCTCACACCTGTAATCCCAGCACTTTGGGAGGCTGAGGTGGCTGGATCATGAGGTCAAGAGATTGAGACCACCCTGGCCAACATGGTGAAACCCCGTCTCTACTAAAAATATAAAAATTAGCCGGGCGTGGTGGCGCATGCCTGTGGTCTCAGCTACTCGGGAGGCTGAGGCAGGAGAATCACTTGAACCCGGAAGGAGGAGGTTGCAGTGAGCCAAGATGGCACCATTGTACGATCTTGTGTGTGTGTGTATATATATATATGTGTGTGTGTGTACATATATATGTACGATCATGTGTGTATATATATGTATATGTGTGCTATAGGGGATACATTTCTCTTTTCAAAATATGTGGTAAAATACAGCAACATCAATGGCCTGTTCTCAGTTTAAGGAACTTTAATCACTTCAGAGAATGTCACGTTTATGTAACTTTGTGACTTTGTTGGTAAATAGTGGTGTTTAACAGTTTTTATTATTTTGATCCAACGAGACAATTGGGATCCTAAATCTCAGGGACCCTCCCTAGAACAGTTGCTGTGTCAAGCTGTGCTGCAGCCTCCTGGCTTTGCTTTCTCATGAAATTCACCATGCCAAGTAAGTGCACATACTCAGAAACATGTTGAAACACAAAGGCCACACACAACACACTTGGATTCACAGTATTATCTTCCCACTTCAGAGGGAACTGTGTTGCTCCTTGATGATTTTTCATCTCTGACTAAATTTGCTACATTTTCAGAAATTAAAATTTGTCTTCTAATGAGATTGCTGTTGGATTTCCAAGGAATGTCAAATCTGATAACACCTAGCTGGGTACCATAGCACTGACTCTTTTGTTTTAAGATTAATCTCTCAATTTTTTCCATGAGGGACTTTCAAACATTCCCATTTTCTTTTTAAAGTCATTCCTACTAAAGGAAAACCCGTAATTTTCTTTTTAGACTTAGAGTCTCGCTCTGTTGCTCAGGCTGGAGTGCAGTGGTGCGATCATAGCTCCCTGTGACGTTGAGCTTTTGGGCTCCAGTGATCCTCATGCCTCAGCCTCCTGATGGGCTAGGAGCACAGGGACGCAGCATCAAGCCCAGCTAACTTTTTGATTTTTTGTAGAGATGGAGTTTCACCATGTTGCCCAGGCTGATCTCCAGCTCAGGAGCTCAAGCAGTCCTCCTGCCTCGGCCTCCCAAAGTGCTGGGACTACAGGCATGAGCCACCGCACCTGACCTGTTTTTATTCTACAATAAGAATCACTTAACTCTAGTCACCTGTGTCTCAGGTACCAGAGGATGGCCACATCGAGGTGACTCAGAGCTGGGCAAAGCAGACTCAGGCCCATCCATTCTCGACTGGTTAGGAGAAGGTGGTCTGTTTCGAATGCCCTGCTCAAACAGGGAAACACAAATTCACACTCATTTGAAGGAACCTGAAGCTCCTGTAACTGTGTGGGGAATTAAAACAAACTGGAATCGTATCTGTCATCTCTGGCCACAGATGCTGAGTAGTTATTCCTTATGGTTGTAAAGGTGAAAGCTCCTTCTCGAAGCTTCTTTCACGGGGCAGGGTGGACCGGCCATCTTCTGCTGTGTCAAATGTTCACACCAGATTCAAACGGTTCACCACCCTTGTCCTATGGAAATCTTAGTGGATACACTTAGAAATAGCAATACATATACAGGAGATAAACTTTTGATTTCTTTTTATACTCATCCCCTTTAAAAGGGTGTAAAGACCAAGGTGGTTAAATGTGGGTTAAGAGGGATCAGAGGGCACAGTGTTCAGGCCCTTCTCCACGTTGCTTCCTCCTCACTCCGCCACACTAGAGCTGGCTGCCCCGGGACAAAACCCCCAGCTGAGGCCCTCGGTAACTCCCTGGCTGTGCTTCCTTGCAGCCGTCCCGTCCCATCCTTATGGGATCACACTCCTCAACTGTGACGGCCACTCCATGACCCTCGGCTGGAAGGTCCCGAAATTCAGCGGTGGCTCGCCCATCCTGGGCTACTACCTGGACAAGCGCGAAGTTCACCATGAAAACTGGCACGAGGTCAATTCCTCACCCAGCAAACAGACAATCCTAACGGTCGGTTGGTTTTTATTTCTTTGTTTATTTTTGCCTGGGTGGTTCTTTACATTTTTTGGGCAATGTTTCCGCGTTTGATGACATTAGATAATTTGATAGACACAAAAATGGATTAAAAAATAGTATCATGAGATCATGAAGTTTTGGAGCTAAAAAGATCCTAGGAATCATATTCTTTTTCTTTTTGAGAAGCAGTGAAGAAGGGAGCTCAGTGGTGGAGTGGGTCTGACAATGAGTCCATGACCTCTGGTGTGACCAGCATCTGGTCCCAGTACCGTGGTAATGTTCCTTGCCCCAGACGCTGAGGCCTGGAGGGCAGGGATGGAGTCTCACGTGTGAGCCTGAGGGGAGAGTCGTGCAGAATGTTTAGGAAGAGTGATGTTGGCTCTCTGCTTGTCACCCACCGCTTCCCTGAGACATTCTTGTATGTCAAGCCTCCAAGAGAGTCCCTTGCCGCGGTGCCCATGGTGCTCAGGTGCAGAGTGTAGCAAGGACAGACACACCCTTGGCAGCCATTGTCCTGTTTCCCTGCCCGACCCTTGACCCCTCATCTGAGCATGGATGAATGGCCTTCATCTCACACTGCAGCTCCCATCCTGACCCTGGTGAGCCACAGACCCCTGGGGAGTCACACTCCAACAGGAGGGCTTTCCTTTGTGGAGGCGGTAAGGTCTTAGAAGATCTAATCTTTGTCTACTAGAAAATTCTGCCTTATAAATATATCTCTTTATAATATATTTTCAATATTTTATACACATATTATGATATGTAGGCAACTTCCCAGTTTGTTGTGATGTGACTGATATTTTGCCCGCGTTCAACCTCTGTTTTGACCCCTTACAATGTCTAAATGTTCTCAACTTAAAAATTGTTTTATTTTCAATTGACAAATAATAATTGTACGTATAAAGGGGGTACAATGTGATATTTTAATATATGTTTACATTATGGAATGATTAAATCAAGCTATTAACATCTCCATTGCCTCCCAATACTTATAATTTTTTTGTGGTGAGAACATTTAAAAATCTATTTATTTATGCATTTATTTATTTTTTGAGACAGAATCTCACTCTGTCACCCAGGCTGGAATGCAGTGGCATGATCTTGGCTCACTGTAACCTTCACCTCCCGGGTTCAAGCAATTCTCCTGCCTCGGCCTCCCGAGTAGCTGGATTATAGGCGCATGCCACCACGTCCGGCTAATTTTTGTATTATTTTAGTAGAGACAGGGTTTCACCATGTTGCCCAGGTTGGTCTGGAACTCCTTACCTCAGGTGATCCGCCCGCCTTGGCCTCCCAAAGTGCAGGGATTACAGGCATGAACCACCATGCTCAGCTTAAAATCTATTTAAAAATGTTTTTGAAATGTGTCTACAACACGTTATTATGGGCTAACTCATCCCCAAGCTGTGCAGGAAGCACCAGGACTCGCCCCTCCTGTTCCTGCTGGAACTTTGTCCCTCTGTCCAGCGCCCCCGCCAGCTGGCACTTGCCCTTTCGCTCTCCGTCTTTGTGAGTGCTGCTGTTTCAGATTCCACATCTGAGCGAGATCGCAGAGTGTCTGTCCTTTTGTCCTGGGGTCACCTCGCTCGGCACAACAGTTCTTTACTCGGTACAAGATTCCTGAGAAAAGTACCTGCTTACTTTCTGAATGCTTCGCAGCTCGTCCAGTGAGGAGGATGAAGGCTGTCACCATGGACCGAAGCCGTTTATCCTCAGATATCTTACTTTGGAAGCTATTTTTCGAGACAGTGTTTACCCAGATAGTGTTTTTGTCCCACTAGCCCTGTGGAGTCGAGGCTCGTAGTGTTGGCCAGAGGCCTCCCTAGTGCTTTGTCCTCCAGCCAGACAGTGTCCCTGAGGGCCTGGTGGGTGGCCCTGGACTGCAGCACCCCAAGGACCTGGGCAGCCCAGGGGCTCTTGTCCTGTAGAGTCTGAGTGTAGGGGATGTGGTGGGCTCTGTCCCCAGGGTGACCCCGCCTTGGGTCCAGGGCAGGGCCTGCTCAGGGGCCAGTACGTGGCCTGAGTGCCTGTCTCCTCCAGGCCTCTGCCCTTGCATTGGCCCTGGGTGACCGTCGCCTCTCTGTGCCTCAGTTTCCTTACCTGCCGCTGGGGTATCACCTGTCCCCGACCCCCGTAGGAGCCTTTGGGGATTGAGTGAGGGACACGTAAGGTTTCACGTGGCTGCTGCTTGTCGGGCTCCATCAAGGGCCTTCCTGAAATATTTGGTCCAATTTCCCGACACGGTTCCTTCCTCTCATATTTTATTTCACAAACCAGTTATAACAAATCCTCTGCCTCAGTGGACTGTAATACATCCTTTATCTCATGTATTAATTTAAACAAAATCCGAATAGGTGGACGGCTTGACGGAAGGCTCACTCTACGAGTTCAAAATTGCTGCCATCAACCTGGCTGGCATTGGGGAGCCCTCGGACCCCAGTGAGCACTTCAAGTGTGAGGCCTGGACCATGCCAGAGCCCGGTGAGTCGCTGCCCCCGGGACACCTGCCTTCTAGCGCACAGGCTGGCTGGGAAGGGGCCTCTGTGGCTGTGGCTCAGGCCTCGCCAGCCTTCACGGCATGCTGTTCCTCTGACACCCGCAGCCGCAGAGCCACCGTGTGCCAGGTGCAGTGCAGGGCTGTGAATCAGGCAGGCCCAGCGTCTAGTTTGGGCTGTGCATGGTCCACAGGCCAGTGATGAGGGCAGAGTAGGAGGCCCTGAGGGTGAGGTGGGAGGGAGCACAGGAGGATCCAGACTGTGGGGGAGGGACAGCTTCCCATGCATCCCTGACCTATGACAAGGATTTGGCCCAGGTCACCTACCCCAAAGGAGCAGGCAGAGAGGGTCACAGCTGGAGGGGAAGGTGCGAGCCTGGGCCCCAGCTGGGAGGCACAACAGGGTTCTCATTCGTGGGTTAGCTCCTGCTGTCCTCTCACGCCATTTGGGGATCTCGGGGCTTCCAGTTCTAAAAGGCCAATTGTTGCAGATCTGCATTTATTTAGCTAGTACTCTACTGATTTTTTGTTCTGAGATGAGGTCTCTACATTGCCCAGGCTGGTCTTGAACTCCTGGCCTCAAGCCGTCGTCCTACCTCAGCCTCATGAATAGCCGGGATCACAGGTTCACGTCACCCACTGTGCCCCGCTAACATTTTCTCTTTGTTTTCACAAGTTCTCAAGTACCAGATGTTGATTTCTTTGCCTCTAACCTATCAGGAATCAAATGCAATGGATAATATGCTCATACTTTGACAAAGTAAATCCTGAAAGTTGAAGCTGAAAAAGATCAAAGTTCAGAGTGTTTTCCGATGTTACGGCCGGAGTATACTGCCTTTTTCCTTTCAGTCAGTGTCTTTTGACTTAGCAAATCAGCTGCTAAGAATCCAGATAAATAAGTCAATTAGAAAATTCCTCCCTCCCTCCCTTCCTTCCTTCCTTCCTTCCTTCCTTCCTTCCTTCCTTCCTTCCTTCCTTCCTTCCTTCCTTCCTTCCTTCCTTCCCTCCCTCCCTCCCTCCCTTCCCTTCCCTCCCTCCCTCCCTTCCCTTCTTTCCCTCCCTCCCTCCCTCCCTCCCTCCCTCCTTCCTTCCTTCCTTCCTTCCTTCCCTCCCTCCCTTCCCTTCCCTCCCTCCCTCCCTCCCTCCCTTCCCTTCTTTCCCTCCCTCCCTCCCTCCCTCCCTCCCTCCCTCCTTCCTTCCTTCCTTCCTTCCTTCCTTCCTTCCTTCCTTCCTTCCTTCCTTCCTTCCTTCTTTTTTCCTTCTTTCCTTCCCTTTCTCCTTCCCTCCCTCCCACCTTCTTTCCTGCCTTCCTGCCTTTCTGGTTTTAATGAAATTAAATTTTGGACCTTAGAAAACCAGCAGAAGAAAAAGCCGTTCTAGTTTCCCGAGCCTTTTTTGAGGGTTAATAGGAGACGGCCTCTCAAGGCTCAAGGCCACAGCGAGACTGGCTGAGGATGGGGCGGGGCTGCCTCTCTGTTCCCCTGCACCGCTTGGTGCTTGCCTGGACCTGGGCCTCTGCACCACACGCCCTCAGAGTTGCCGTGGGTGTTCGTAGAGGACAGGGCTGCAGCGATGTGCTTCTGGCCAGGTGCTTGCCTAAGTGACTATGACTGACAGGTGTCCAGCCCCTTGGAGGGTAACTTGAGAACCCGTCCTCTTCTGCACACCGTTCCTCTCTGTGATAGCATCTGCTGGTCCCGACGATGCAGGGTGGACTTCTGAATGATTCTATGTAGATCCACAATGGCCCCGATGCCCAAAGAGGGGGTGGCAGGAGCATGAGGCTGGGCCCTCCTCCCCGACCCCCAACATCACGCTGAGCGCCCTCCTTACCCCGCTCTCCAAGAGAGGCTGATGAACATCAGATGGGGAACAGATGCGGATGGTCCTGGTGGGGGGCGTCCCGGAGGAGCTGTAGGTCCCCGGGGCTGGGTCAGGCGGTGGGTGTGCTGGGCTGGCTGTGTGCAGAGAAGCAAGGTGGCATCTGACTTCGCAGGTCCTGCCTATGACTTGACGTTCTGTGAGGTCAGGGACACGTCCTTGGTCATGCTGTGGAAGGCCCCCGTGTACTCCGGCAGCAGCCCTGTTTCTGGATATTTCGTGGACTTCAGGGAGGAGGATGCTGGAGAGTGGATCACTGTCAATCAAACGACAACGGCCAACCGTTATTTAAAGGTGAGTCTTGGCTGGCTGTGGTGGCTCATGCCTGCAATCCCAGCACTTTGGGAGGCAGAGGCGGGCCAGTCACTTAACGTCAGGAGTTCAAAACCAGCCTGGCCAACATGGAAAAGCCCCGTCTCTACTAAAAATACAAAAAAAATTAGCCAGGCATGGCACCATGGCAGGTGTCTGTAATCCCAGCTACTTGGGGAGCTGAGGCAGGAGAATCACTTGAACCTGGGAGGCAGAGGTTGAAGTGAGCTGAGATTGAGCCTCTGCACTCCAGCCTGGGTGACAGAGCGAGACTCTGTCTCAAAAACAAAACAAAACAAACAACAAAAAATAAAGGTAAGTCTTTTGTCTTGGAGTTTCCCTGTGTGTGAAAGTGCTGTCGATCTCTGTGCCAGCCAGCACTGAGCCCCAAGGTGAACCTGTTCCGAGGACAGGGGCGTGGCTGCGGAGGGTGCAGCTGCCGCGCGTCGTGGGTCCCAGCAGATGGGGAGCAGCGCCCTGAGGACGCAGAGCCCTCCTTCCATTCACACCAACATGCTGTTCGCTCCTGGGGAGCTGCGCAGACACGCCTGTGTTCTTCCACATCGCAGTCTAATAGCTGTTAATTGTCTGTTCATGGGCTACGTCTGTGTGCTTTCCACAGGGATGATGCATTTTGTGTTACGTCCTTCCACTTCATGCCCTGCATTGAATTTACTTAATTCATGTGATCGCTAAAGTCCATTTGATGAACATCACACACAGGTATACACACAGTTTTCCTACATGGAGCAAAACTTTAACGTGGCACTTCCGCCAGCCTCTCTTTCTCCAAATGTTTCGGTTTTCAGCACTTGCGGTTCCTCAGTTACTGGGTCAGGTGTAAGGACTGAGCCCCAGGAGGCCTACATGCTCCAGCTGAGTTGCCAACTGCCTTAACCCAGAGGTTTTCTTCTCTGGGTGCTGGGCCCTGTGGTGGGGCGGGCCTGCGTCCTTCCCTAAAGCACAGTCACGTCTGGGTCCGGTGCCCGAGCATAGGCCGAGAGGGCCTTCCACGGGTGACACCTTCTGGAAACCCTTTGACGACAGGAAACAGCCAGTTTCTTTAGAATGGACGAATCAGCTTCTAAGAATCAGCTACATAAATCAACTAGAAGCTTAGTAACTCTATATTGATGTTTATCCAAGCAGGTTTTAATAGGAATAACCCAGGTATGTACAAGTAGAGATGGATTTAATTTTGATGTCCCAATGATGATTTTACACAGTTAAATATCACACTTAAAATTGTATTAGTTCCATAGAATTATGTTAAACATAAACACCAGATTATAAACTAGTCAGTATGATCTTACTTCTGCTTTAAAATACGCAGAGATAAAAAAATGAAAGAGGTTCTATCAGATTGGTAGCAAATGTGTTTATTCCTCCAAAGTCAAATTCTGCACTGCTGTGAATCTCCTCTTCCCTCCTTTTCTAGCTCATTAAGTATCGTGTTTCCAACTGGAAAAATAAGCTATTTTTGAAAAGGTCTATTCATAATACAATCTGAAAAACTCCAAAGTCATCTTTATTTTACCTCCACACATCTGGTGTTTCCTCTGTTGTTTCAAGGTCTGTGACCTGCAGCAAGGTAAGACCTATGTCTTCAGGGTCCGGGCAGTCAATGCAAACGGCGTGGGGAAGCCCTCGGACATGTCAGAGCCCGTGCTGGTAGAGGCGAGACCAGGTAAGGCTTTGCTGTCAGTCATTCAAAACAACAAAAATTACAGAACAGCAAGGATTTGGGGGGAGAGTGTGCATGTATTATGTATGTATGGATGGGTGTGTGGATAGATGAGTGGGAGAAGGTGCATGTATTATGTGTGCATGTATGTATGCGTGTGTGGATAAATATATGGGAGAGTGTGCATGGATTGTATGTTTATGTATGGGTGTATAAATAAATGAGTGGGAGAGTATGCATGTATTATGTGTGGATGTGTGGATGGGTGTATGGATAAATGAGTGGGAGAGTGTGCATGTACTGTGTATGTATGGATGTATGGATGTGTGGATAAATGAATGGAAGAGTGTGCATATATGATATGTTTATGTATGGGTGTGTAGATAAATTAATGGGAGAGTGTACATGTATTATGCATGCATGAATGGGATGGGCATGTGGATAAATTAATGGGAGAGAGTGCATGTATTATGTATACATGTATGGATGGCTGTATAGATAAATGAATGGGAGAGTGTGCATGTATTATGTGTATATATGGATGGGTATATGGATAAATGAGTGGGAAAGTGTGCATGTATTATGTGTACATGTGTATGTATGGATGGGTATATGGATAAATGAATGGGAGAGTGTGCATGTATTATGTGTACATGTGTATATATGGATGGGTATATGGATAAATAGATGGGAGAGTGTGCATGTGTTATGTGTGCATGTATGGATGGGTGTACGGATAAATGAATGGATGTCTTGTCGTTATTTTAAAAAGATTTGGATGGGCAAATGAAGTATGCACTTAAATCTCTGCCTGTGCACTAATGGCCCTGGGTTAGAAGGAGAGCACGTTGGGTCATCTTCATGGTTGGCAGGGGTTGTTCTTGGAATGATCAAACCATGTGCAGGAAGGACGGCATTTTTAAAATATTACTGCTGGATTTTTATCAGAAAATTTTAAAGCTGTTGGTCATTTTCTTGGTTTCAATGAATAAAACTTCCCTGGAGTCAACCTTAAAAGGGTGAATACTTCTGAAGGCAGGACACATATTCATAGGATACACAGTCTATTTTGTGTTGCTGTAACAGAACACTGAGGCTGGGTAATTTGTTTTTAAAAGTTTATTCGGCTCATGATTCTGGAGGCAGGAAGTCTAAGAAGCACGCGCCGGGATCTGCAGTGGTGGCTCCTGAGGCTCCGGTGAGGAGGGCCTCCCACTGCCCCACAACACGGTGGAGAACTGGGTGTGTGTGGAAATGGACCCAGCACCGGAGGCAGCCTTGCTTTATAACATTTACTCTCACTGGAACTAGTCCACTCCAGTTTAACTAATCAACATCTGTGTTATTGGCAAGAATCTACCCAGTCTTTCCAGAAAGACATGAGTCTATTTTAACAACCTCATCACCTCTTTTAGAAAGATTTTTATTATTCTATTATTTATTTATTTATTTATTTATTTATTTATTTATTTATTGAGACAGAGTCTCGCTCTGTCGCCCAGGCTGGAGTGCAGTGGTGCGATCTCGGCTCACTGCAAGCTCTGCCTCCCGGGTTCGCGCCATTCTCCTGCCTCAGCCTCCTGTGTAGCTGGGACTACAGGCGCCCGCCACCTCGCCCGGCTAGTTTTTTGTATTTTTAGCAGAGATGGGGTTTCACCGTGTTAGCCAGGATGGTCTCGATCTCCTGACCTCGTGATCCGCCCGCCTCGGCCTCCCAAAGTGCTGGGATTACAGGCGTGAGCCACTGCACCCGGCCTTCTATTTTTTATAGAGACAGGGTCTCACTATGTTGCCCAGGCTGGTCTTGAACTCCTGAGCTCAAGCAATCTGCTGACCTTGGCCTCCCAAAGTGCTGGGATGACAGGCATGAGCTGCTGCCCCCAGTCATTAATCACCTCTTAAAGGCCCCACCTCCCAACACCATTGCACTGGCTTTTACATTTCAACATGAGTTTTGAGGGGATAAACCACATCCAAACCACAGCCACAGAGTGTGACCTGAGTGTCAGGAAGCAGTGCAGACTCAGACTGTGAAGATCCTGATGGCTCTCTGTGGTGGCCTCTCGTTGCTTCATCTCACCCTGCCACCTGGCTTTCCTTGCATCTGTGTCTTCTTCATAACCCGAGAGCATTGATACTTCATGGCCTCAGTTCCACTCACCAGCAGAGGCTGAGATGTGTCTTGTCATTGGACACATCTACTTCCTAAGACGTAGATTCTGCCTTGCACATGGCCAGATGTTCACCTGGATCAAAAAGTAGCAAATAAACCACAAACAACC
Organism: Macaca nemestrina; assembly: GCF_043159975.1. Taxonomy (NCBI): domain Eukaryota; kingdom Metazoa; phylum Chordata; class Mammalia; order Primates; family Cercopithecidae; genus Macaca; species Macaca nemestrina. The sequence goes on along the minus strand of NC_092132.1, from coordinate 152,258,221 downwards.
CCTACTCCCAAACAAGACAAGGCAAGGCCCCTTGCAGAAGGCAGAGCTGTGTGAAGGGGAAGCTCCGTGGTGGGCACATGGCTGCTGGGCTTCTCCTGAGGGTCAGAGGAGGAGATTCCAGAGAGAACAGGATCTTCAGGGCCTGGAGAGGCAGCCCTGATAGGTTTTCTGCGGTCGTATGAGATGCAGAGAAGGACGTGGGCAGAAATGTGATAAATTAAAAAAATCAGCAACAACAAAACAACCAAGCCCCTCCAGATCCTCCCTAAAGTGTTTTCTATCTCATGACTCTCTGATCAGCCCTGGGTCATTAAATGCAACAGATGATTTGGTGTGAGATGAGGTCTCTGCTTTGGCTAACCTCTGTGTAGTAGTCCATTCTCACGCTGCTATGAAGAAATATTGGAGACTGGGTGCTTTATATAGAAAAGAGGTTTAATTGACTCACAGTTCCTCATGGCTGGGGAGGCCTCAGGAAGCTTACAGTCATGGCAGAAGGTACCTCTTCACAGAGCGGGAGGACGGAATGAGTGCCAGCAGGTAAAACGCCAGGTGCTTCTAAAACCGTCAGATCTCGTGAGACTCACTATCATGAGGACAGCATGAGGGAAACCACCCCCATGATCCAATCACCTCCCTCCCTTGACACTTGGGGATTACAATTTGAGATGAGATCTGGGTGTGGACACAAAGCCAAACCATATCACCCTCTCCCAAAAAAGAGTTGAAAAAACACCGTGTCCCTGAGCCGCTCACCTCATGCTCTTCTTACGCAGGCACCAAGGAAATCAGTGCTGGTGTCGACGAGCAAGGCAACATCTACCTGGCCTTCGACTGCCAGGAAATGACAGACGCATCTCAGTTCACCTGGTGTAAATCCTACGAGGAGATTGCAGATGATGAGAGGTTTAAAATCGAAACCGTGGGGGATCAGTAAGTCAGGCCTGGAAGTTGGATATTGGAAACTTTTAGAAGTTCCTGCCAGTAGAAATGATCGACATTCACCTACTCTTCTTCCTTTTTAGCTCCAAGCTGTACTTAAAGAATCCGGATAAGGAGGATTTAGGGACTTACTCTGTGTCTGTAAGTGATACAGACGGAGTGTCCTCCAGTTTTGTTCTGGACCCAGAAGGTAATACTTATATGGCAGAACCTTGCCTGTTTTGGTTTTATCACACTTTTAAAGATTGACGCCAACATAGAAAAGGCTTACTTGCTTAGAAAAAAGATGTATGTTTGCAGGAGGCTGGCGGTAGGGGCTATATATATAAGCCAAAACTTACTTTAGAAATTAAACAGACTCTAAAGTTTATACTGTTTCCACCAAACAGTTTCTGGTCCTGATATATTGCTTGTACAGCCTTCAACTTGTACTTTTAAAGTTGAATCTTAGTCACATTTTAATAGTTTGGTATGCAGAAGGTAACATATTAGCTAAGAAATCCATGAAATTAATGAGACCTACGGATGGAAGAGTCTTCCCTTCCTTCCAACATGAGAAATCTGGATGATCAAAGAAAAATTTTTTTATGCGTGAAATAATGTTTAACTGCCATAGTGAAAACCTGCTGTTCTCTTACAAATGGAAGACAGCAGAGAGAAGTGAGAAAAGTCTGTTTAGTAATCAAGGGGAAAAATAATAGTTTTCTTAGGTAGGTTCACAGATCTGAGTTCACCAGGCACACAGTCTCAGGCAGGCAGGGCTGATTTTTTTTAACTGTCTGGTATCACGTGTATTTGTGTGGCCCCTCATCTACCCCACTGCAGGGCAGCGTCAGCCTTAGACATTTTAAAATGAAGGGGCAGTGATGAAGCGTGACCTTGTAGGGCTGGGTGGTATCCTCAGATCTCTGGGTTTCTTTGGGTCTTTAAGGCATGTGAGTTTCCAAAAGTTTTCTATTAAAATGCTCTCCACAGATGGCATAAATGATCTCCAGGGATGCCCTACGATTGACAAGCAGATCCTTTAGTTAGCAATCACTGTCCTGGTTGATATCATGCAGAGGCTGTGATCTGAGAACATCTGACCCAGGATGGGTGCTGTGGGCTGGGCAGGAGGATGGGCAGGGACCCATGGCCGGCGCAGCCAGAATCACACTCCCAGCTTCTTGAGTGTGCAGGTCTGGCTCAATGTTGGTTAAATTCGGGAAAACTCATGCACATTTAACAAGACACAGCCGGACAAATGAGGAGGCCTTTCTGGGGTCCTCAGTTCACCGCTCACAGGCAGGGCGAGGAAGGAAGGACCCAAAATCTACTTGCATGCTTTTAAAGCAGCCTCTGCTGGCCCCGCCTCCAGGGTCAGCAGTTTTGTACCTTCACGACATCCTGAAGAATTCTGAAAAGCTATGCATTCCTCCGCACCATTTCAAAATTTCCATCTTAATTTTAAGTATTTGCAAAAGATAAAATTTCTGCCTCTCTCATATCGTGTATAGACTTCAAATATATTTGAGGCGAAACTTTGCAGTTGAAGATTTAGCTCATTCCATGTATGGAAATTCCTACCAGAAGATTTAACTGGGAAAGCCTGTCCTCTCTGTCAAACCTGCTGCCAATGTGAATTCACTTCTGGTCAGAGAAATCTGACTTCATTTTTCCATTTTGAAGAGACATGTTCCTGAAGGCCTTAGAGACCACCATCTTGTTTCCGATTCTAATTTTAGGAAGGAAGGAGGAAAAATGAAGTGGCTTAGAGCCTCAGATTTTCTTACCTTGCTCTTGGGACTTTCTCAGGAATGCAGTGTATTTTGTTTATTTATTTATTTTTTTGCTTTATTTCTTCCTTCCTTCCTTTTTTTTTAAATTCATGGTAATACACTATGGTGATGAAATGAGTGGTATGTATCCTTTTCTTTAATGAGATTGAAGAAGGAAATCTTGAGAGGGGAAGGAAAGTCACAGGCCACAAGCATGTTCTCAGCCAGTCCAATCAATTTTAGGAAAGAGCTCACATTAAGTGCAAGCAACTGGAAAAGGCTCCCTTTAACCTTTCGTCTTCCAAGTCTTCCTATATTCCAGGGATATACCTGCCCCTGCCCCCAATTCCTTCATCCCCCTGACTGTACCCTGCCTTGTCCTCAGCTGCCCCTGTACTAGGTGGGTTCTTAAAATGGTGAAGTTTTGGTAAAGCTATCCTCTATGTCCCTCAGACTTGTAGTTTAAATTCCTTTCGTGTCCTCCAATTAAATCCTTGGGGTTTCCAATCTTGCTCGTGTGTAGCCTTGCTGATGTCTACAAACCTCTCAATGTGCAGGTCCAAATCAATTGAAATACTTTTTCTTTGTTTCAGAGCTTGAACGTTTGATGGCATTGAGCAATGAAATAAAGAACCCCAGTAAGTAAGCCTCCAGCCCTGCACCTCTGCTTATAGCCGCTTGCTGGAGAGCCGTGTTCATTAATGCATGAGCTCTTGGAGGAACAGCTTTGGGGAAAGGATGGCCTCATTTCCTGATCCCAGCTCACAGGATTGAAACCTATTGATTTAAAACAAATATTAGCTTATATTATAGCTTGTTGAAACTTGGCATTGCGTACAGAGTGATCTGAATTTTGGGTTTAGTATAGCTGTTCCTAATCCAAGTGAAATCCAAGATTTCATTTCCTATCAAGTGAAATCTTCTGTTATTGAATTGCATTAAATATAGAAATAATCCAGGCATCTTTACTCATCGAACACGTCCGGAAAGCTAACTGAGAACTCACGTGGTATGAGGCTTTAGAGGCGACAACAGGCTAACTCAAGTTTTATGTTTTATTTTTGGCTTCCATAATCTAATACTCCAGGGTTTCGCATTCTCAAAAAATTTAATAACTAGGATTGATATTTCCCTACAATTTGCAGCTATTCTTCCTCACAAGGATTCATGCATTATTGACTTGCGATTTCTTTTCTTCCTGTAGCAATTCCTCTGAAATCAGAATTAGCTTATGAGATTTTTGATAAGGGGCAGGTTCGCTTCTGGCTCCAGGCTGAGCACTTATCACCAGACGCCAGCTACCGATTTATTATTAACGACAGAGAAGTCTCTGACAGCGAGGTGAGTTCCTGTGTGAGTGATCTCTGGCTTTCCAGGGAGCCCGCCTTTGTTGTGGTAGGTCAGTTACTGAGTGTCAACACTCTGTTTCCATCCCTTTTTGAGCCTTAAAGGTTGGGGCGTGGAAGGTTGACAAGATGAATGGAGATGGTTGATTCTTACAATGTTCAAAGGTTTGGTCTGGGTGACAGGAGACATCAGGAGTCTTTAAAATCTGAGCCCGTTGGAATTAAAAATGACTTTGAGCTTGTTTTTGTGAAAAAGGTTCAGGTCAGGTGGGGAAAATATCCTTGATGAATCAGTCCACTTATTCTTGATAATGGTTTTGAAGGTATCTATTTTTTGTTCCATTGTGAGAGAGGCCTCCCTGCATTATCCCCCTGCCGACAGCTTCCCATGGAAGGCATCCCTGAGGAATAAGTTTCTGTGGCTTCCCTACCTGTTTGGGCAGTAATCTTAGTGTGGCAGACTGATCTGACAGTGTGGCTGTCGAGAGCGATGTTCTGGCCAGGCACGGCGGCTCTCACTTGTAACCTCGGCACTTTGGGAGGCCAAGGTGGGAGGATTGCTTGATCCCAGGAGTTCAAGACCAGCCTGGGCAACATAAAGAGATCCCATCTCTACAAAAAATTAAGAAATTAGTTGGGCATGGTGGTGCTTGCCTGTAGTCCCAGCTACTTAGGAGGCTGATGTGGGAGGATCACTGGAGCCTGGGAGGTCTGAGCTGCAGTGAGTTACGATTGAACTACTGCACTCTAGCCTGGGTGACAGCAAGGCTCTGTCTCAAAAACAACAACAAAAAAGGCACATGTTATGTCACGGTCCAGACACCACCTGGGTTCTGCTTTTGATTGTATAAAATGAATCCTAACAATTATGATAGGTACTCCTTATTCGTCCGGAGAATATTTGAGAAGCCATTGGTTGTGTTTCGATAAATTTCCTCTTTTCTAAGTACAGCATGCCTGGGACCCAGTTAAAGGACAGCCCTATTTCATGGGGACTTTATTGTTCAGTGGTGACTTGGGGCTTTCTCAAAGTCCCCATCTTTACTGCTTCTGCCTTTTTCCCTTAGTGCCCAGTGTAGAGTGTGGTTGGCAACCTTAGCTGCCTACTAAGTCCTCAATGTTGATTGGTTTGTTCATTACACAAGTTTTAGGGGAACCGTAGGATGCAGGAGCCTCTCGCTCTCCCAGGCAGCCCACCTACTGTATTTCTAAGCTGGACCCCTCATTGTAGTCCAGCCTTTGTGTCTGATGGGCATTTAGCAGGACTCAGTTAGATGAATGTTGACCAGACAGAAGTCTTGCGTGGACAAGGATCATAGAATTTTCTTCTTCAGTCAATCTTTTCCATGAGAATCATGACACACTTTAAGACTCACTCCTACATGGGAGAGCCGGCTAGAAAGTAGAAAACATCTAGCTTTGGGCTGCAAAAAAGCCGATGATATAACTATTGCCTATGGGAGACTTAGTTTCTGATCCAGGTAATTGGAGAAATCTTTGAGCAGAGACCATGCTATGAAATGAAATGGAATTTAGGGGAAGTGCACTTTATTTGTGGGATATCTTTTGATGGACATTTCCTACCTGCTGTATAGAGCTTCCTTTTAGGATGGGTGCCCTGGCTCCATGGCTAATCTTTTGGAATATATTTTACTTCTTCAATTAACAATCCACAGGTGCCTTTTACATTTGAAGATTGATGCTATTTTGTGGAAGCCATATGAAAGCCTGTATTTATGACACTCGTAAAATCATTGAACTTCATCTTGCCGCATAATGGCATTAGCAAGAAGCCTAATTATTTTCTAAAACCTACCCAGACATTGCAGCACAGCAGCTAAGAAAATGGAAAAAGCTGCTCTATTGCTAAGACTCTAGTTGATGAGAATCATACGTTTTTCTTACTCAGAGCCAGTTAGAGTAAGTTCCTATCATTCATTCTCTACTCATAGATGTTCGAAGTGAGGATAATGTCGTACAAACAAGGACAGTGCATTTGTCTGATCAACCTGAAGTTTACTTTTGATATTTGAAAGTAAACACTCTGCACTGTAAAGAAACCCGAGGTCCATGGGACAGTGTATCCACTGGAATCTCAGGTCCCTCTCCTGCTCATGGCACCTCCAAGAGCGACGTCAGTCTCCAGGGATGGGGGCAAAGTTGTTGTGCTTCCTGCAATTGAGCCATTTCTTTTTTTTTTTTTTTTTTTTTTTTTGAGACGGAGTCTCGCTCTGTCACCCAGGCTGGAGTGCAGTGGTGCGATCTTGGCTCACGGCAAGCTCCGCCTCCCGAGTTCACGCCATTCTCCTGCCTCAGCCTCCTGAGTAGCTGGGACTACAGGCGCCGCCACCGTGCCCAGCTAATTTTTTTTTAATGTATTTTTAGTAGAGACGGGGTTTCCCTGTGTTAGCCAGGATGGTCTCGAACTCCTGACCTCATGATCCGCCCACCTTGGCCTCCCAAAGTGCTGGGATTACAGGCGTGAGCCACCACGCCCGGCTGAGCCATTTCTTAAAATAATCTCCCTCCCTCAAAAACAGTCTGAGGTCATGCCTTCTCATCCATTTCTGTCTCTTTCTATCATTTTAGATGTACCAATTTCCTGTGCCAGTTTTCTGTTTAGAAAAAGTCTCAGTGATCTGACACAGTATACATTGTGTGATCTACATCTCTGATATAATATTGGAATTTCTAATTGTGAAGGTGATTTTTATGTTTATGGGAAATCAAAACCTGGGGTAGGAGTGGAGCAGACTTTATTCACGTAAACCCTGAAAGTCAGATTCAATGAAGCAACAATTACAGCATCCCCAGGAGCTGTTGGGAGCCTGCGGGGTCCTGTTCCCTTCCCAGTGGATGGCAGCACCTATCCTGTACGTCACCTGGTGAATATCCGCTTGGCCAACGCACCAGCAGGGACAGAACAGTCAGATATGAAGCTGCTCTTACAGAGACTGTCATGGGTCAAAGAAATACACCTTCAAGGAGGGGAGGACAGAGAAGAAAGATAGAACCCAGGTTCTATTAAAACAGTGCAGTAAACACTCTCAGAATTCAGAGAAGGCAGAGAGTTGAAGAGGCTGAAGTAGTCAGGAAGGATTTCAAGGGTAGAGGGTTATTGAAATAAATAGGTGTCAAGGAGGTAGAAATCGGGGCTCGAGGGGTGGGGGTTGGGGATGGGAGGGAGAGAATGAGACATTCCAAGCCGCTCAAGTGCACAGAGAGCCAGGAATGGTCAGGGAATAGGGACACAGGGAAGTGGAGGGGTGGGCTCAACAGAGGGGGCTGTTTGCCTGAGTGATCTTAGGAAATATTTTTGGGAATGGAATGGGTCAGAAGATACAGGCTTTGAATGTCAAGCAGAAGAACTTAGAAACAATGCTGAAGAAAATGAACAGAGAGAGAGAACCTGAACCAAGTGGCTAGTTTGCTAATTTTCCTCTTCTAAAGCCTCTCTGGTGGCACTGGCATTTGCAATATAAAAACAGAAATGTAAACTCAGAAAGAAGAACACTGTGAAAATAAATGCACGTGATTTATCAGAAGAAGGTTGCTAATTTTCTGGCCAAACTTACGTTGTCACATGCAGATAGAAATTCTCTGTAGTATTGCTGCTAAGGCAAGTGTTGTAAGAGGAGTGTGGTTCTAAGGGCTGACGGAGTCTCCTTTGCTGCCTCATTTGCTGAGCACCACAGACTATTAGTGTTTTGTTTTGCTCATGAGGCTCCAAGAGCCTCTCTGGGTCCTGGGTAAGATCATTATTCAGGCTGCAAAGCCTTTGCCCCAATTCCAGCTGGGATCAATCCAAAGGTAGATGAAGATCTGTAGAAAATATTGACAGCAGCTGAGACTGCCATATTGCTAACTCTGGGCACGAGGAAGCCGAGGCCGGGCGTCCAGACTCCCGTGATTCTACGGTGGCATGGCTGGGGCGAGTCCCGCATTGGACACTGGATGCCCTCGACACCGTTCTGCCCTGCATTACTGCTGCATTTAGGACAAGTCACACACTGGGATGTGGTCTTTCTACTGTCAAGACCCTGCTCAATGTCAGACATTGTATCATCCAGGTAGAGTACAATGCAATCCACTAGCAGCCATAAAACCTTTCAGTATCTTAGCGCATCCCAAACGCTGAGTGAGCAGAGGCATGGGGAAGGTGAGCTGGGAGCAGGCGATGGCCTTGGGAGGCCTCTACCCCAGATGCTGCCTGGGTTGGGGCTTCGGTGCCCAAGGTGTGGCTGCACCAGGGCAGGGAGGTCAAAGAGGGTGGTGCAGGGGGTTAGCTGTTGAAGGAAGGGAGGTGACAGGTGCAGCCAGGGATGGAGGAAGGACTGGCTGGGACAGGTTTGTAGTTTCAGCCAATGACTGATCAGGAGGGGAAGGTCTCAGTTGATCAAGAAGGCTTCCTGGGTCTGCACTGGGAAGGACGCTCTGGTCCTGACCACGTCCGTGGGCTCTCACTTAGAAGGATAATTATCTTCTAAAATTGCTCAGTGTCACTCAGTAGTGTCAGAGACCACAGCCACTCAACACCACGGATGGCAGGATGAGTTAAGCCCCCTCCAGCTGATGTTCTCATCAGAACCTCGACGGACATGTGTTTGGTGTTTCTCACTGCCAGGCATGATGCTAGGCACGGCGTGAGGCTGCAGGGATGAGTAAGGCCATGCCTGCTCTGAGGGGCTCATTGTCTAGTGAGACAGACAGCAGGAGGATAGGTAGGCCGGGGAGGGTGCTCCCGAGGGCAGGGTGCTGCTGGGGGAGGGGAGGCACGGCTGTGGACCCCAGGAAACACCAAGCCTCACCCCGGGACATCAGGGAAGTCTCCCTTGGAGCCAGTCACAAGGGCTGCATTCGGGTGAGGTGGCCACGGCAAGGATGGGCAGAAGCTGCTGCATGGTTGCAGAGAGGCCTGCGAGCTCAGAACTGTGGGGCATGGCCCTCGGGGAACTCCAAGGCATGAAATGTATCCCTACATTCATCCCCAAAGCAGCAGAGAGGCAGGTAGTCCAGGCTTCTGTGGACTGTTCCTGTCATACAGTAAAACCTAGAAATCATGAAGCGATGCAGTTTAATGTTCTCAGAGCAACCAACAGCCTCCCCTCCCAATCTTTCTCCCATCTTAGCAATAAGACAGCTGCACTGCAGGCAGGAAGGGGGAATTGTGTGGGCAAATGTTTGTAGTTTGGTCGTATGCACTATATATGGCAAAATTTCTTTTTTCCCCCTTTTTCTGAGACAGAGTCTCACTCTGTTGCCCAGGCTGGAGTGCAGTGGCGTGATCTCAGCTCACTGCAACCTCTGCCTCCTGAGTTCAAGTGATTCTCATGCCTCAGCCTTCTGAGTAGCTGGGATTACAGGCATGCGCCACCATGCCTGGCTAATGCTTGTATTTTTAGTAGAGATGGGGTTTCACCATGTTGGCCAAGCTGGTCTGGAACTCCTGACCTCAGGTGATCTGCCTGCCTTGGCCTCCCAAAGTGCTGGGATTACAGGTGTGAGCCACTGCACCCAGCCCAACAAAATTTCTTTTTATTTTTTTGAGACAGGGTCTTTCTCTGTCGCCCAAATGATCCTCCTGCCCCAGCCTCCTCTGTAGCTGGGACCACAGGGATGTGACAAATTTATATACTGTTACAAAGGAAAACTTGTTTTCAGAATTACAAAGAAGACATGGTTGAATATATTAAGAACATATATTGGCAAAGACCAATACCATATGAAATTGGTTTGAAACAGTTCTAAAAATTACACAGACTGATTGATGTTTTGAAAGGTTCTATTAGAATTAGAGTTAAGTGAAAAAGTGAAATTTAACTACTAATACTAATTTATAATAATTATCAAGCACAAAAAGGTAAAAATATCGAACCCCCAAATAAGGAAACCAGCAAAAAAATAAAAAATAAAATTAAAAATAAAACATAAAAAAGAGAAATAAAGAGAAATAAGCATTAATAAAGGTAGGGAAAATGGTTTTAGTGAAGTTAAAAATTTAATAAATAAACATCACAAAATCAGAGGGAAAAAAATGATCAAATTCACTCAATGCATCTGTGTGTTAGAGAAACACTTGTTCTTCGACTTGTAGGATTACCTAAATAAAATGTGTTCGTATGTGTCTGTGCATGTACTGTAGAATAAAATGAAACATTTAAAAAATAAAAAATCAAAAGTGATTAAAAAAAAGTCAACACCTGTTGGAGGTCCATTTATCCTTTCCTCACCTGAAACCCCTGCATCCTGATGGACAGTAGCAGGTTGGAGCTTGTGGGTGCTGTGTCTCAGGAACTGAAGCTGACAGTGGCTGTGGAGATTGCCTGTTGGCGCTATCTATGTGGGATTTTGTCATCAGCTGGCGATCGTTATAATTCATATCAATTGCATATCGTTTTATTTTCTCCTGTGAATTTTATCTGCTTCACGTTAGTAACTCATTCTTGGGTAGGTGTGGAGTCTGCCTAGAAGGTACCTGGTTTGGACTCTCAGATCTCCTCATACAGCCAGGCTTTGTCACTGAGTGACAGCTCATACCCACAAGTTTGATCTGTGTTCACCGGGAGGTTTCCTTGATAAAATTTCATTTTGGTTTCTTCCTGTCATAATCCCTTAAGATCTCATGGCTGATACAATTGTTAAATGCTGAGAAGGAAAACTAGGAGAGATTTCCTTGTATAATTCTCCATTTCCCTTGTTTTGCTTGCAGATACACAGAATTAAATGTGACAAAGCTACTGGCATTATTGAGATGGTGATGGATCGATTTACTATTGAAAATGAGGGGACCTACACTGTGCAGATTCATGACGGAAAAGCCAAAAGTCAGTCTTCTCTAGTCCTTATTGGAGACGGTATGCTATATCGAATATTTCCATATGTCCATAAAAGATAATTCAAATTAAATTCTTTTGGAGAGAAGCAAACATGTTTCATATGTATTTTTTTTTAAATATTGAATTTAGCATTCAGGACTGTGCTGGAAGAGGCTGAGTTTCAAAGGAAAGAATTTCTCAGGAAACAAGGTGAGTCACTGACCTGCTCCTCTGCCCCAAGCATAAAGCAAAGACTTACGATTGGAGTATTTGTCAGAAGCAGATCCTACGTGATCCCAAGCGACCCTAAAGGCTGTTCTAAATGATTAAAGGTTAGGCCAGGCCAGGCCAGGCATGGTGGCTCATGCTCGTAATCCCAGTACTTTGGGAGGCTGAGCTGGGAGGATCACCAGAGCCCGGGAGTTCAAAACCAGCCTGAGCAACACAGGCAGAACCTGTCTTTAAAAAAAAAAAAAAAAAAAATCAAAAGAAGCTGGGCATGTTGGTGCATGCCTGTAGTCCTAGCTTGATCCCAAGGTTGAAGCTGGAGTGAGCTATGATCACGCCACTGCACTTCAGCCTGGGCAACAGGTGAGATCTTGTCTCAAAAAAAGAAAAAAAAAAAAAAAAAAAAAAGAAAAGTTAGACCATTGCCATTTCTTAGCACTAGAAATGTGTATACTTTTCTGTTCTTTGTCCTTTACATGTATTTTGCCTGCATTTTAAAAAATGCTTCTACCTTTAAAAGCCCCAGACTCTTCTGTTTAATGTTCACATTTCCTGTTATTATCTTAAGTCAAAGAAACTATCAGTCTAACCAGGATCTGTGACTGACTTGCTGACTAACTACTCTCTTCTATATGCTGCTGGGAGGTGGTTCTTCCGATACACTTATTTCTTTTAGGCGCCCCTTTGCATAAAACGCTGTAATAGCCCCATAAAGCATGCATCAGGTAAACGCAGGCTTTCCACAATCTGCACCCACCGCTTAACCAGATCTTATTTCCCACCATGGGGACAACTTCCTGGATGGGCCGGACTGATTTCTTCACCTTGTCCCTTCCTGGGCGTCCATGCCTGTCTCTGTGGTCTTGTCTCTCTTGAGGTCTTTCCAATCTCAAGTCCAAAGTGGGTCTTCCCATCTCCCTGTGGCCTCCCACTGTGGCCTTCCCTGACTACAGGGGTCCCGGCTGTTCCTTTCATGGGCTCTGAGCCTTTGTGAGGGGCTGGATGTTACCCTGCACTCAGAGGACAGGCCGGCTCTTCCGTTGTTTGTCGAATTCCTAATATTTCTTATGGGGCTGAGCATCCCGTAGATGCGTGGGGCTTACCAACTGCATGGGAAAGGAACCCACTTTATAGCCATGAGTGATGAGGAAAGCGTGCCTCTAGCTTTAATGTCCAGACAGAGTCCAGCAATTTTAATGAAAAAGAATAAAGAACGGGGGTGGAGGAGGCAGGGGCATCATTCGGCTTTGAAATGTAGAGAAGGCAGTAGAGGCTATTCCTATCACCAGGAAATTGTTCATTCTACTTAAAATTGTGGGAGCTTTTAAATTTTCTAACGACAAACAATATATTTTAACTAGATTGCTTTTACAAATACATGTTAACTAGATACAAAGGAAAATGAATACATTTTAGATTCTCAAACATACCCCGAGGGTTTATTCAAATAATATTTTTATATATGGGATTTCTATACTTCTTGAGAAAAATTAGAATATGAAGTATGAAACATAAAACATTCATTTTCGTTATTTTTCATTGTTTTTATTTCTAATAGTCACAAATATTTTATTTTACTTATTTCTACATTATGAACATATTTTGGCCAACTTTGTAGGATGTATTCATGTATATGAAAGAAGTCAACACATACTTTCCAACTCTGCTTTGTATTTTTGCATTGAATGGCAAAAGGGTATTAGTGTATGACTTATTCCTACATGTATTTTAAATAAAAATGATTAACATTTTAAAAAAACCCTACATAAACCCATCTTTGATTTTGAATGCTATCTAAAGAAAATGTGTTTTACACAATTGCTAGGTCAAACTGTTACTTCTTCATCTCATGTCTATGCTCTTATTAAAGATATTATTTCCCGTGTTGTCGAATGTTCGGTTAGACATATACTTTGGGAAACAAAATATAATTATTTCAATAGTCTCCTTTCTAAAGAGCAATAGATGTGAGATGTCAGTAAGGAGGAGCCATCAGATGGTGTGCTCCTACCAGGAAGCACAGATTCCAGTGGAGAATCAGTGTTAACATGTGTCGACATCCCAGGCCTGAAAACTAAATCAGTTTCATTCTGCATAGCTATTGTTTCCACCAAAAATGCATTACATAAATATATATAATACATGCTTTTGTATTATATATACACACCATGCGTAAATGTGTAGGTATAGATATAATAGCTATATATTTATTTGTTTACTTCCTTTTTCCTTTTTAAAAAGTTGCTTTTCCTTTTTTCCTCCTTAGGGCCTCATTTTGCTGAGTACTTGCACTGGGACGTCACAGAAGAATGTGAAGTTCGACTTGTTTGCAAGGTGAGAAACCTGGTTCTAACAGGGAAACAATAAGTCTCGTTCTGGTTACTATCAGAGGGGCCTTTCAGGGAGCAGCTGTGGCCAAATCTGTGATGCTGGTGATGAAACGTGTGGTGTCTGTGTAACTGCGGATGGGCAGAGTGGCTTTTGGGTTCTGTGGAGTTTTTATTACTTGGACTTTAGTGCTTGTCTTTTCTTCTTCATGAAAAGATTACAGTGTTATGGGATGCAACGGAAGGTTGGATTACAAAAATTTTACTTAAACCATTATTGAGTTTATGAGAAAGCGTGCCCTGGTGAAATACACCTGGAGGTGCTGCTCATACGAGTTCATCCGGAAAGAAAAGGCATGCTTTGGAGACAAGATGCTTTTTTCAGTTTCATTTAACAATGTAGTAATGAAATGTTTTATTACTAAATATAAAAAGCTGTTTTAAGCAGCAAACCTTCAATTTAATAACCCGCCTACTATTTGACTGTCTCAGGATGAGGGGATGGGGGGAAAAGATCAATAATGCATTATTTTTACCCCCAAACTAGTTTCTTATTGTCTACTGGATAAGAGAGAAAAGTAAACAGATAGTTTCAATAAAGAGATGATTCCTGAGCTGCGTGTGCCAAGGGGACTAAGAATTATGCAGGCCAGTGAGTGGGAAAAGATGGTTCCAGGAAGATCCAGCAGCAGGGAGAGACAGAGAAGCAGGGAGGGACAGAGAAAGAGGAAGGGACAGAGAAGCAGGGAGGGACAGAGAAGCTGAACTGTGCACTTAAAAATAAAAACAATAAAAAATCCAAGGCTGATGGGCAAGTGGGGCATTCTCCTGCAGGACCCAGAGGCTGGCCATGGTCTGAGAGGGTGCAGAGCACCTGAGGGCTGTGAGTGCAGTGACATGGGCTGCTTGTTGACAAGGAAGGCTGGAGGTGGCAGGGCTGGAGGGCGATGCTTCAGCAGGCTGCTGAGAGAGGGTAACTCCAGCAGGGCAGTTTCATATCCACAGAGAGGAGATTTAGGATAAACATCCAGCAGTTAAAACCAGCAGGAGTTGGCAAGTAGCTGGGTGTGGGTGAGAGGGAAGGACCGAGTGGGTGTGATATTACTTGAGATCAGCACTGTATGGGGAGGGCCAAGTTTTAGGGTTTTGAGAATACATTCAATTTCACAAAGATTTAGTTATATCCGTGGAATGGGCAATAAGGCATAACCAGCTCACAACGGGACATGTGAACCTGGCAGCAATGGGAAAGTCAACTGGAGCACGTGGATTCATGAGATATTGGGTGTGGATTCATGAGGTATCAGGAATGCTTGGCTGCGGACATGACGCAAGTGGGTCAAGCTGCCAAAGGACAGCCTTTAGAGACAGGAACATCACAAACAATTGGGGCATTCTGGAAAATTCAGATTGTCAGAGGAGAAGAGGAGAGCAGCTCTGGGATTATTGAGCAGAAACCGTCAGAGAGTTCAGAGGGAAAGCAAATGACTTGGTGGCTGCTGGCAGGGAGGGACTTTGGAGTGAAGTGCTGCATGGCCGGGTGAAGATGGGCAGCTGGAGGAAGTGCTGCATGGCTGGGTGAGGAGGGGTGGCTGGAGGCAGCACGGGCTGGGTGCTGTTGGCAAGGCGGGGTCTCTACGTGGTGGGCTGAGGAGATGAGAAACAAGAGAGGATGTGAGCAGGAGCCCGCTGCCCTCTAAGGTGCTCAGCGGGCTGTGAGGGGGAGAGAGGGGAGTCAGGGCGGCTTTGTCTCTCTCTCTTTCTGGATGGGGACACTCAATCCTATTTATAGGCAGAGGGGTCAGTAGAAGAGGAGTCACAGGTGAAGGAAAGGGAGGGCATGGGGACACAGGAGGGGCAGTGCTGGCCTGGAGGGAGATGAGACCAGGAGGTCAGCACAGCCATGCAGGGGGCTGCTTGGCCCCCAGGGCAGCTCCCCGTGAAGGACAATGAGGGGGCGTGGGTGATGCCAAAAACCAGGGCAGAGCAAGCAGCAGATCCACCAGTGTAGCCAGTTGATTTCATGCTCTTTCCAGTGAAAGGTTGGAGGGTGTTGAAGATGAGGAAGGTGGCCCATGGTGGGGTGGGGGGCAGGAGTGGGCTGTGATTGCCACTGAAGGAGGCATGACAGGAGCTCCTTATTAAGAATGGAAATCACTGTTGAGTGAACCAATGTGGAGACAGTTCGTAGTGGCCCAAATAGGGGTGTTGGGATTGATGTTTCCAGATGTGGCCGGTGACCCTGGTGTGAGTCAGGGGATAGATTCATGATTGGGGTCTTGCTGGATGGATGTTGCAAGAAGGGAAGATGGAATAGGAACTTTGGGTCTTGCTTAACTGTAGTTAGTTGGTCAACCAGCTGTCTAAGTTGAGCAGGAAAGTGAGGCCAAGCAGGACAAATGGAGAGGAGGCAGGGCTAAGCCTTGGTGATCTCCGCTGGGCCATCTCGGTGGGGACACTGGGGTGCGAACTCATTGATGTGTGTAAGTGTTGGGTGGGGACCTGCCATGAAGAGGTCTGCAGTGCACTCGGGAGTGGACCCGGGCACAGGGATTTGCAGGAGGGTGGGCACGGGGGTTTGGAACTAGGTGGGTGTTGAACACACCCTAGATAGGTGCAGGTTGCTCGTAGAAATTTGTGTGATGAAACGAACCTTTCTTACTATTTTGATCATCCTCAGTATTGGTAATTAATTTGCAATTTGATTTCCTGTATATATATATGTGTGTGTGTGTGTATGTGTGTGTGTGTGTGATAACTAGAGCTAAGGCTTTAATATCAAACACACTCAAGGTTGTGGTAAATTTATTAAATACTTAGATTTTTGGTAGTGAATTTCTTGCGCTAGTATGTTTAAAAGGAAGATTCAGAAATGAAAACATTGATAAAAGAAGAGAAGGTGGTTACTTGCAAGGAAGCTGCAAGGGAGGTGGTCTTTAGAAGTCTTGCTCAACAAATGAAAAGCATAATGGATACTTAAAGGGAAGAAACCCACCAGGTGACTGATGATAGCCTGTGTACATAGTCCGTTTATGCTGGAAAAACAACTTTCTCCAATTATTTACCCTACGCAGAAAGGTATGTTTGCTCAAAATTGTAGACATCAGCACTGCAAAAATCAGTTCCTTAGGGAGTCAGCAACTCAAAGCCCAGAGCAAGTCAGAGTGACTCGGTTATGGTGTCCATTTATTCTTTGTTGTTGTTGTTGTTGTTCTGACCGTGCCATAAAACGTGTGTGTGCACTCCCAATGCCAGTGGTGAGACCCCCGAGTTCTGCTTTCCATGGGCTCTGATATCATCTTAGTGGGATAGAACCGTCTATAAATATTTAAAAGTATTTTAGGTTCCCTGACTAAAGTAATTCATAAATCTTTAAACACAGATATTGGGAAAACTAATATTACTTGAGATTTGAGGGTTTTTTGGTGCAATTTAATACATTTGATTTACGTACTTGTGTCCCTGTCAAGCCTGTGATTCTGTGCACCATTTTGTCTACACGGTTTTTCATTTAATAATGTGGTGCAGATGGTTAAAAATTATTTACATGAAAAAAGTACATGGAGAAAAATTTATACAGGGATACATTCACATTATAACTTCAGAGAAAATCATTTTTAAAAGTTTAAGACACAGAGAAACCACAATCATAAACATAAGAAAATCTGTTAAACATCTGTTACACAGCAGAAGTGGAGAATTAGCACTGACTTTTAGGAAGTGTGAGTCAGGAATGGGCCATATGTAGCCTAAGAAGTGATGTTATCATCTTTCCTAGACATTCATGTACAGTTTAGGTGCCCATATTTTAAAGAGTTTATGGTAGAGAGAAGTTGAGGGAGTGCAGAGAAGAAACAAATGAGTTGTTTTGGGGAATTAGAACCGCCTCCCCCACTTATAGGACAAATATATTTTTTTAGAAAACAGAAATTGAAGGTCATTGGAAAGGCATTTATTGGAAGGGACCAGCAATGTAAAATTGGAAAGGACCAGCAATGTAAAATTTCTTTGAAGAAGAGAGGAAGGGAAAACAGTATTGATTTAAGAGACAGTAAGCAATTAGATTGGCATTGAAAAGAGACACCAAAGAAAATCTTGAAATGTTAAAGGGGATCGTGTGCTAGAGTCGTGGAGCCTCAGCCTCAGTCCATTCTAAGATTTGTTATCAAGGAGTGGTTCTGACTTTAGAAGGAAGACCCTACTTAGGAGCTCAGTGGGATACCTTCCATCTGCGTATTCCACAAACATTGACAGGACAACCTCTGTGTGCCAGGCAGGCAGCCATGCACTTGGGGACAAGTGTTAGTGAAACAGACGAAACCCCTGCTTCACAGAGATTCAGTCCCAGTGCTGTCAAGAACAATGCCATTTCCCATAGCACATGTGGAAATTCTGTGTTGTACTGTTACCCTAGCAGAGCTGATCACACTGTTGAATTATTTGCAATCTTTTGTCATCAACATCACTCTTCTTGAATCCACATGGATGTGAACGTAGAATTGTCAGACTCGTATAGCGCGATGGGATTCGTATATCCTGCCATGCTGAATATGAACTCTTCCTCATCCCTCAGAGGAATGCCAGAGCATGTGAATTGGAATGCTCACTTATCTTCGGAGTCCGCAAAGCTTAGTTTCTAGCCAGTGATTGAATTGTGAGGAATTTCAGTTAAGGGAAGGTCCTCACCTCTAGTGGGCATTTTTTGTGTTAAGGTTTCATTTCCTTTGTGTCCCTGTACCTGAAATCTGATGCTGCTAAAAGAGCAGCTGCCAAGCAGCTTTACAGACCCTCAGAATATTCTATATTATTTAGAAATCCCTATATATATTGCTTAAGACTTGTCTTTGTTAATGACATTTCATATAGACCAAAGATCTTTACGCCCTCTAATTTCATGGACTAGAATGACGAGAATCATTTGTCCTTCTGTGAGCAACTGTGAGGACTTAATAATTTTAGAAGCTGGAATTTAGAAATGTGTTTGACGTTATTAGGAGTGACAGCTTTTCCATAAGCCTTCATCTGAGACTGTCTATAGTAAAAATTAAGGTTTTTTGAGGGGGCTCTGTGATTTAAAATTCTAATAGACTTTCTTTTTCTCATGAGTCAGAATGATTTACATACTAAACTTAAGATTTCTATTTCATAGGTTGCAAACACCAAGAAAGAAACCGTTTTCAAATGGCTCAAGGATGACGTTCTGTATGAAACGGATACATCGCCTGACCTGGAGAGGGGAACCTGTCAGCTGCTCATCCCAAAGGTATCAGGCATTGAGTAATACAAGACGAAAGCAAAACAAAAACGGCACTTTCAAATAACTCGAAATTCTGCATTCCTCTAATTTGCATCCTGAATTTCAGTGGTTTGCAAAGAAAATGTATTAGAGTTTATTACACTTCCTATTGCTGTACTGATTTTACATAAATATGGAATGTGTTTTATTTGTAGTTGTCAAAGAAGGACCATGGTGAATACAAGGCAACCTTGAAAGATGACAGAGGCCAAGATGCGTCCATCCTTGAAATAGCTGGCAAAGGTAAAAGAAAACCTTTGTTCTGTGAACAAGAAATTCCTTTCACCAACAGGATGCGATGTGTTCTGAAGGCAGGTCTA
Organism: Macaca nemestrina; assembly: GCF_043159975.1. NCBI lineage: Eukaryota > Metazoa > Chordata > Mammalia > Primates > Cercopithecidae > Macaca > Macaca nemestrina. The sequence continues at coordinate 152,239,190 of NC_092132.1, read as the reverse complement.
TCTCTAGCCTCAGCTATAGCACACTTTGTTTCTTTAGCAGTAACACTGTACAAGAAAATATATTTGTTCTTTGGCTGCCTTCAGAGTTTTTTCAGTGTTTTAGAATAATGCATGATATTACTCTGGGTTTATATGAAATGTCATTTCGGTCCATCATCAGAAGCCAAGTAGCCCATTACTAATACAGTTAAAATGATAGAAACACTGAGGCAGTGATTCAGTTAAATGTAGAGTTGGATTTATATTAAGTAAAACGTTCTGGATCCTTGTTTAAAAGTGAATAGGTTAGAAGGATTTATTGCACACATAAGCCTTTTATGGATAAAGATTGCCATTTTAATGTTTCGTTTTTCAACTGAACATCACAATTTCCTGTATCCATTTAATTAAACATTGAAAATGCAGCTTTCTGTTAAAATTACATGTCGTAATGGTGCGTATCCCTTCTCATTTTCAGTGTACGACGATATGATTTTGGCAATGAGTAGAGTCTGTGGTAAGTAAATGCCTTTTAATTTTCAAGTCATTTGGGGTGCTGAAATTACTATTTCCTGAGATGGGCCGTCACTGCTGCGAAAGAGGGCACGATGGCGCGCGGTGGGTGTTCTGTGTGAGGCCCTGGATTGAAGGGCAGGGTGGTGATCTGCTGCCCATAAGGCTTTTTCAAGGACTTCACACAGTTTTGTCTGGAGTTTGAGTTTTACTTTAAGAAACTGTCTGGACTTCCTGATTAGCCACTTCTTCTATCCTGTCTTAGGTTAACTGGCATGATTGCTTTGTACACAATTGCTGTGAGCAGCTTTGTACACGTGTTGAATAGCCGTAATGAATTTTTACACCTCTCACTTTGCGTTGTACACGTTAAACCATATGTTATCTTTACAAATAAATGCCCAGAGGTGGGATTGCTGGATCACATGTCAGTTCAGCTTGTTTTTGGAGGAACCTCTACACTGTTTTTCATAATGGCTGTATTAATTTACATGCCACCAACCGTGCACAAGCGTAGCCTTCTCTCCTTGCCAGTATTTTATCTTTTGTCTTTTTGATAATAGCCATTCTAACAGGTGTGAGATGATATCTCACTGCAGTTTTAATTTGCATTTCCCTGATGATTAGAGATGTTCAGTATTTTTCATGTATCTGTTGGCCATTTTTCTGTCTTCTTTTGAGAAATATCTGTTCAGATCCTTTGCCCATTTTTAATGGGTTGTTTTCTTCCTGTGGAGTTCAGTTCCTTATGGATTTTAAGTATTAGTCCCTTAGCTAATGCATAGCTTGAATATAGTTTTTCTCCCAATCCATGGGTTCTTTCTTCATTCTGTCAATTGTTTCCTTTGCTGTGCAGAAGCTTTTTTAGTTTTGTGCAGTCACATTTATTTACTTTTGCTTTTGCTGCCTTTATTTTTGGCGTCCTATCCAAGTGATCACTGCCCAGATCAATGGGGTGAAGGGTCTCTTTCAAGCTTCCTTCCAGCGGCTTCGCAGTTTCAGGTCTTATGTTTAAGTCTTTTATCCAATTTAATTTTCCCTTGTGGCGTAAGTTAAAGCACCAATTTCACTCTTCTGCATGTGGATATTCAGTGTTCCCAGCACCATTTATTAAAGAGACTGTCTTTTCCTATTGTGTCTTCTTGGCATCTTTGTTGAAAACCAATTGACCATCAATGTTTAGTTTTATTTCTGGGCTCTTTATGCTGTTCCATTGGCTGATCTGTCTGTTCTCATGTCAGTGCCATGCTGTTTTGGTTTCTGTAACTATATATTTTGAAATCAAGGAGTGCGATGCCTCCAGCTTTGTTCTTTGTCCTCAAGATTGCTTAGACTTAGGCTCTCCTGATTGCATATACCTTTTAGGATTATTTTTCTTTTTCTTTTTTTTTTTGAGATGGAGTCCTTCCCTGTTGCCAGGCTGTAGTGCAGTGGGTCAATCTCAGCTCACTACAACCTCCATCTCCCAGGTTCAAGCAATTTTCCTATCTCAGCCTCCAGAGTAGCTGGGACTACAGGCACGCACCACCACGCCCAGCTATTTTTTTTGTATTTTTAGTAGAGACGGGGTTTCACCACACTGGCCAGGATGGTCTCCATTTCCTGACCGTGTGATCCGCCTGCTGCAGACTCCCCAATTACATGCTTGAACCACTGTGCCTGGCCAAGGATTATTTTTCTATTTCTGTGAAAAACAACATTGAAATTTTGATAAGAATTGCATTAAATCTTTAGATTGTTTTGGGTAGTAAAAATGTGGCTTTACTCTTATACTCATGAAATTATTTTGTGTTAAAATATCTCATAATGTGCCCAAGGGTCACTCATGGATAACAGAACTGACCAGAAGGTCTTGAAGAGTGAGTGTGTATAAGGCAAATGCAAAGGGCAGAGTCCTCACTGTGTGCTCGTTACCTCGAGGCAGAGATGCAGCCGCTGAGGGGACATACACATTATGTTGGGAGTTGGATAGGGACAGAGGGGACAGGCCCAGAACTTCCCACATCACTAGGGAACCTTTATTCTCATGGGAAACCGGACACCATGGGCCGTAGTCTCTCCCTGACATATCAGAATGAAAGAAGTGGAAGCCACATTGTCAACACACTCACACCCACACACTTACATCCCCACACTCACACAGCAGTCTCACACACACGATTTCCCACTCACACTCATACACACACACACCAGTATACCCACACCCAACACACACACTTATACATGCACTCACACGTGAACTCTCACACACTGACACCCACACACTCATACACACACTCACATACTCATATGGGCACACACTTATGTGGACTCTCACACACCGATGCATACAGACTCATACACAGGAGCCCTGGGAGGCTGGGAGAGCACTGGGGGAAGATGATAGAGGCTGGGGAAGCACTGGGAGAGGCTGATGGAGGCTGGGGAAGCCCTGGGGGAGACTGGGGAAGCACTGGGAAAGGCTGATGAAGGCTGGGGGAGCATTGGGGGAGGTTGGGGAAGCACTGGGAGAGGCTGATGGAGGCTGGGGGAGCACTGGGGGAGGATGGAGAAGCACTGGGAGAGGCTGATGGAGACTGGGGGAGCCCTGGGGAAGGCTAATAGAGGCTGGGGAAGCACTGGAAGAGGCTGATAGAGGCTGGAGGAACACTGGGGGAGGATGGGGAAGCACTGGGAGAGGCTGATGGAGGCTGGGGGAGCACTGGGGAAGGATGGAGAAGCACTGGGAGAGGCTGATAAAGTCTGGGGGAGCACTGGAAGAGGCTGATAGAGGCTGGAGGAATACTGGGGGAGGATGGGGGAGCACTGGGAGAGGCTGATGGAGGCTGGGGGAGTTGCTTCTGGTCTGTGTGCTTTGCTCTCAGGCTGCTCCGACCCTCCCGTGTTCCGCCTGGTTAGGGTGGTGGTGGTCTCATAAGTCAGTATCAGGGAATTTGAGCGGAGGGAATGGGGTCGGGTGGGGGAATACGGCTCTGCAGTCTGTTAACTTCACCCAGTTCCCAAGCTATTTTTCAAGCTGTGATTCCTTGAAGGGTGAACTGCTGTCTCCTGGTAGAGGAAACAGAGTCCCACCTGACTGGGGAGGGGAGATGGTGGTCAGGGATCTCTGCTTCTTACAGATTTTCAATAACCCTCTTGTCTGCAGCCGGCCCAGATGCGGGGACCCTCCGAGTCCTGAGCTCACTCCATTCCCTGGGCGCTTCTTGGCTTTCTTAGCCCCGCACAGTTCCCTAGACCTCATGCCCCTCCCTCCACCTCCGGAAGCGCTGTGCATGGGCTCAAAGTCTGCCATTTCCTCCCCTGTTGTCCCTCGGGTTCCTGGGTGCTTTCCTCCCTTGCAGTGGACTAGCGGGGTTTAGGGAGGTGTGGAGGTCCAGGCAGGCAGTACCTCGGCATGACGCGGTGACGCAGCCGCAGGCGGCCGTACTGGGGTGTGACGCGGTGACGCAGCCGCAGGCAGTACTGGGGTGTGACGCTGTGACGCAGTCGCAGGCAGTACTGGGGTGTGACGCTGTGACGCAACCGCAGGCAGGCAGTACGTCGGCCTGACGCTGTGACGCAGTCGCAGGCAGGCAGTACGTCGGCCTGACGCGGTGACGCAACCGCAGGCAGGCAGTACCTCGGCATGACGCGGTGACGCAGCCGCAGGCGGCAATACCGGGCTGTGACGCTGTGACGCAGCCGCAGGCAGGCAGTATGTCGGCCTGACGCGGTGAGGCAGCTGCAGGCGGCAGTACTATGGTGTGACGCGGTGACGCAACCGCAGGCGGGCAGTACCCAGGCGAGACGCGGTGACGCAGCCGCAGGTGGGCAGTACCCAGGCCAGACGCGGTGACGCAGCCGCAGGCGGGCAGTACCCAGGCCAGACGCGGTGACGCAGCCGCAGGCGGCATACTATGGTGTGACAGCGGTGACGCAGCCGCAGGCAGGCAGTACCCAGGCCAGACGCGGTGACGCGGCATACTATGGAGTGACGTGGTGACGCAGCCGCAGGCAGGCAGTACCTCGACGTGATGCGGTGACGCAGCCGCAGGCAGGCAGTACTATGGCGTGACGTTGTGACGCAGCCGCAGGCAGGGAGTACCCTGGTGAGACGCGGTGACGCAGCCGCAGGGGGGCAGTACCCTGGCGTGACGCGGTGACGCAGCCGCAGAGAGCTTCACGCACGATCTCTTCATTCTTCCCCAACTCTGTCACGGAAGGGGTTTTTATTTATTTATTTTTGGCTGATGTTCTTTGTTTCCTCATGTGCATTTAAGGATAAAAGGAAAACAAAGAGCTTCACCATCACAACCGTTTTTATTTTGGTATTATTTCTTTACATAGTTGTAGTCACAAATAGCGTTCATTTTTTGTTTTTTCCCCCACATATTTGATAATAATTTTTTGTTTTATATAGATGTTACATTCACATTAACTTTTGAAAATAATTACTTATTGTTTCATGAATCACAATATGGTTTAAGCTCTTTTCTATTGAGAAATTAATGAGTTTTCGTTACTTTAAATAATTGTACAATGCACATCTTTGGGCAAGAAAAGGCTCTTTCAATATTTAGGAATATGTTCTTTGAGTGAACTAGAAGCACAATAACTACGTAGAAAACTAAGAATAATTTTAAGATTCATAATATAAATTTCAAGTTGCTTACTAAAATGAAAAAATACTATTTAAAATGGCTGTTTGCTACAATATCCTCCGCAACAGTTGGTGACCATCTTATTTTCCATTATCTGTGCTAATTATGTAAATCTAGTTTTCTAGGTAACTGTATGTGAATGTAAATTTCCAAAGGTTGAATATCTGATAATCTCTACCCAGTTCAGAGCTTCTGCGTTCATCAATGCTACTTCCTTATCTTCTCCTTTCTGAAATCTGACCCATAGATCACCTACCTCTATCGAATTAGTCTACATTTTTATTCCAAGCACACTTTATGTGTTCTCGTTTCTTGCATTTTCTTGTGGCCTCTGGGCTTTCTTCTGCTTTCCTTCCTCTGACCCAAGCTTCACTGGTCTTGAAGAACCAACCGAGGTGCTCCCGTCTCCTTGACTGCCACCTGAAAGAGTCCTGCTAAGTCCTTTTGCGGATTTTCTACAATACTTCAGCGTGGGGTCAACTCACATAGCATTTGCCATGCGCTGTTGTTACTTTGCCTCCTTTTCTTAAGCAAAGCTGCTGAGGCGCAGATGCTGAATCTTTTTAGACAATTCTATGTCTTTCACAGTATTCTGCAAAGAGCTTTTCAGAAAATTCTAGCATGATAAGAGCTTGTTTAATGAATGGATACAGCATGGGAATAAAGTATAAGAATTTGTGCCTGGCCAACTTTATGAGAGACACACGTGTGAACAGGATTGCAGGTGGGGACAGGAGGGCTTGCCGCAGCGACGCCTTCTGTGATCGCACAGCAAGCACTCCTTTTCCTAGATCTGAGGATGTTTTATTTTCTGCAGGGAAATCTGCTTCTCCACTGAAGATACTCTGCACCCCAGAAGGAATACGACTTCAGTGTTCCATGAAGTATTTTACAGAAGAAATGAAAGTGAACTGGCAACACAGGTAAGTGTGACAGCAGCCGATGGAAGCCATGCCGTAGACGGGGCTGTCCAGGGCGCACAGCTGGGACCAGGCGTTCCCTGGGGAACATCAAGGCACTGCCATTTCCTCTCAAAATTTTATAATTTTGAGCAATGATGACAACTTTTAGCTCAGGAAAGGGGTCCCTCATGGCAGTGGGGAGGACGTGGAAGAAGGAGGCAGAGGCGAAATTCCCGACAGTGTTACAGACAAATTTCTCCAATGTCTCAGTCACCAAAGGTGGCTTTGCTAGTAACACACATTTTCTCTGGAAGCAAACAGAGAGCTGAGGCAGAACTAATAAATAATGTGTAGAAACCAGACTCCAAATTTCCAGTCTGTTGGATTCCCACTAGATTTGATTAAAAGTAAAAGGACCAAAACAAGCCCAATCATTAAAATTAAAAAAGGAAGAAAACAAGACTAAGTCTGAAGACACAGCAAGGTTTTCTGTATTTCATGCTTCTCTGGGTTGGTACAGGTCACTGAGAAAACTACCAGAGACTTCTCATGCAATCCATAGCACTGGGCAGGTCCCTGCTACCCTGCCCCGGGGATCTGGTTCCTTCCCAGCCAAAGCACAAGCCAACATCTGAAACAACCAGGTAATCCGCTGGCTGAATTGAGGAGTCCCCGAAAACAGGACTCGCATCAGGGTCACCAACCCCTTAGACATCACTGCAGATAAAAGTGGACTTCAGGTGGGTGGGAAGTACAGACAGAGCAGGGACCGTGGCTTTTCATCGATCTCTTCGCTTTCCAAAGGATGACGTGTTCAGGCCAATTATTTGATGGTGTCAAGGCACCCAAATGTTAACAGCCCTAATATCACTGGTTTGCTTAGGTGACTGTATTTGTAAGTAAACTCAAGTGTTGAAAGCGTATATGTTCTTAGCTTTTTTTCCTATTTCAGTTTTGACATACTATGCTTTCATCTTGTAATGGAGTCAGTACATCCGTGCTTGGAATCTCGCACTTCTTTTAAGTTTACTAGTCTGGTATTCAAACTCAAATGAAGTCACTATAGATCCCATGTTAAGGGATTTGTTAGGAAAGTGTATTAAAGGCAGGGTCTTTTTAAAAAGGACTGTGATAACAGGAGCTTACAGGACTGGAACTCTGGTGTGTTTTTGTGATATAGTTGTTTATCAGGATTTATTTTGTAGGACAATGAGTAAATCTATGTTTCTAGCTGAATCAAACCTTCCCCTGGAAAAGGAGAATTAATCATCAGCATCTTTGAGCTTCCTTGTTATTTACAGCGTATTGTCTTGCTGTGAGTTGTACACAGTTGTAATGTGTGTCCTGCCATCCGTCGTAAACATGTTCATCTTCTGGGAGAGGCCACCACCCTCTTCAGCCTTGTGGGGTTTGTAGTACAGGCCATGCACTGTGCTGGGTCTGGGAGGTACGGAGATTAAACACACGTCCACACACAGGATTAAACACATGCCCTGTGTATGTGTGTGAACACACAGGAAATGTGTGTGTCACTATAGGTAGTGTCAGTGTTAACAAGCAGGTGCGTTGTGTTACACATTCAACGCTTGTTATTTTATCTACTCCTCACAAATGCCCTGTGAGTTAGGTATTTATGCCCACATTTTATAGATGTGGAAACTGGGGTTCAGGGAGAGACACATGTCATTTTGTCAGTCACAGCCCTACTAAGTGAAAGAGCAGGGATTAGAATGCTGGCTGGTCTGGTTCTAATCAGTGCTCTCCCGAGAAGCTCCAAGCCCATTGGAGGAGATGGGTCCTGGACAGGCAGGCAGATGGGGGCACAGCTCATGCATCTGACTCTTCAGTGACCCTGGATCAGTAGAAAGCATCCCTAGATACAAAAAGGGAAGGAGGTGTTATTGTAAATTCCACAGACTTGTAAAAGTAACATTATTTCTCTTTTCTCTTCCCCAAACAAATTCATTATACAACAAAACAGGCATTTCTTTAGCACCTTTGTAACTAAACTATAACTTTAAGACCTTAACTTCTTACTATTTGACTATTAAACAACGTGAAACTATATTAGGTAGCCATTATGTATGATTGTAATTCACTGCTTGATGACTAAATGCGTTCTTACTAGATAGCAACTGGAAAAAAAGAATAATACGAAAATTTGTTGGAAAATTTGTTGAAATATACTTTAGCCATTTGAGGCTAAATAATTCACTTCACAAAACCTATGAAGCCAGGGAATGGAGCTGCCAAAGACTGGTGCTGTGGGTCCTGGAATATTTTGTGTTAATGGGTGACATGGAATCAATAGAGTGCAATGAGAATTTTGTGAAATGCAGACATAAGCAAAGACAATTGTTCTTTAGTTAAAAATGCTGAGTAATACATCAGAGGCTATAGAAGATGTCACTTTAAGGGAAGGTTAGAAACTTAATCAACATGAGTTAGAAGCAGGCAAAGAGGAATTCAGCAAAAATGTTCTTCAGAAAAGAGATTTTGTCCTCCTACTCAAAAGTGAGATTAATATATCATCTAGACATGGCTAGATCTCGAATTCTTAACATATTGACCACTGAAGTCTTGAAAGTTTCTCAGAAACTAAAGAAATTTCAGTCTCTCTTTCTCTCTCTCTCTCTCTGTTTTTGAGACAGAGTCTTGCTCTGTCACCCAGGCTGGAGTGCAGTGGTGCCATTCTAGCTCATGGTAGCCTTGATTTCCTGGGATCAAGTGATTCTCCTGCCTCAGCCTCCTGAGTAGCTGGGATCACAAGTGTGCACCACCATGCCTGGCTAAGTTTTAGATTTTTTGTAGAGACGGGGTCTTGCTATGTTTTCTAGGCTGGTCTTTAACTCCTGGGCTCAAGTGATCCTCCTGCCTTGGCTTCTTAAAACCCTGGAATTACAGGCATGAGCCACCTCACATGCTCCACAGTGTCTTTATGGCATAAAAATAAGAGCATGCTTCAAACTCCAAATGTGTATTTTAATTCAATTCAGGAGATTCCACACACAGAGCCTGGCTTTGTAAATGCTCTCCTAAAATCTCAACTAAATTGAACTAACTGGGAGGAGAGAGGCCTGCCTGACACCCCAGGCGCCTTCCCTGGCATATTTTCATCCTTATGTCCACAGGGTGGGAGGGGCCGTGGCTGGCCGTGTCTCCAGTGGGAAGGGCTGGGCTGTGATGGGGCCTTCCCTGTGGCCTGGGTGTGGCATCAGCTGATGTGTGGGCTGCCTTGTGGTCCTGGGAAGGGCTGGGGCAGTGATGGGGCCTTCGCTCTGGCCTGGGGGTGGCTTCAGCCAACCTGTGGGCTGCCTTGCCATCCTGGCCTGTGACAGCTGCAGGGGTGGGAGCTCCAGGTGTGTCCAGTCCCCTCTCAGAAAGCACAGGGCATCTCCCGTTCTCTGCTTGTGTTCTGATGTTCACTATTTAGACAGCAGTAGCAAAAGGCTGCTGGGTATGTTAAGGTCCCTGCAGGCTGTCCCGTCTTGTGGGGCTCTTCCCGAAGGAGGTCTGCATTCCTCAATACTGTCTTCTCCAGCCTAGAAGCAAATATTTCCTAGCTTTTGGGAATTTTCCTGTTTTATCTACATTTCCCTTCAAAAGGGGAGCAGGATCTAGGTGGAGTTCGCTTGAATGTCAGACCGCACTGAGAAGAGCGAAAGTCTGCCTTTCCAGCTCTGACACCACAGTGCTGTTGAAACCTTAGGGCTATCATCAATAACAACCTTCAGTGGACTCAACAGAAGCACTGCCTCTGAGGCTGCAGCTCTGTTCTTGTGCTTCCATCTACCTGCCTCTGTCAGTCATTATTATTATTATTTTTTAGTTTTTATTTTTTTGATTCGGAGTCTTGCTCTGTCACCCAGGTTGGAGTACAGTGGCGTGATCTCGGCTCACTGCAACCTCCGCCTCCTGGGTTCAAGTGATTCTCCCGCCTCAGCCTCCCGAGTACCTGGGATTACAGGCACGTGGCACCACACCTGGCTAATTTTTGTATTTTTAGTAGAGACGGGGTTTCACCATGTTGGCCAGGCCGGTCTCAAACTCCTGACCTCAGGTGATCAACCCACTTCGGCTTCCCAAAGTGCTGGGATTACAGGCATGAGCGACCACGCCTGGTCTCTCAGCCATTATTGATCTTAGTTTTTAGATTTTTGCACTTGTGTTAGTTCCAACCATTTATTTTACTATATATAATATTCAGTTACAAATATATAATATTTCTAAATCGTTCACTGTGAAATAATTTTAGACTCAAAAAAGTTGGGAAGAAAGTATGGCGTTCCCTTATATCCTCCATCCTCTTCCCCTCAGGTTAACGTCTTGTCTAGCCACCTTACAACCATCAAAACCAGGAGCTGAATGATGATGTAATGCTATTAACTCCGCTTCAGACCAGTTCAGATTGCACCTGTTTTCCAGGAATGCCCTTTTCCGTGTTCTCGTGTTGAATCTCAGGTCCCATGTTGCAATCAGGTGTCCTGGCTCCTGGTTCCCCCCTGTCTAGGACAGTTCCTCAGGCTCTCCTCGTCTCTCTTGGCCTGGGTGCCTTGAAGCCATCTGTTTGTCACTTTGAAGCATGCCCCTCCATCTGGGTTTATCTGGTGTTTCCCATGATTGGGTCGGTGACTCAGTTTTAGCTGGAATACAACAAAAGCCATGCTGATATCTGATCACTGGGTTAAGGCAATGTCTGCCCTGTCTCTTCTTGGGAACGTTATTATTTTTCCCTTGGTAATTAGTAAATACTTTAGGACTTGGCAAGTCTCTTGTCCCCCCGCAGACCTGTGTGCTGAGATTTGAGGTTCAGCAGTGAATCTGGCCTGCAGCACTGATTTCTGAGGGGCTGGGTAGAGGATAATCTTCTAGTTCCCCCTTCCCCCTATGTTTGTTCTGCTGGGAGGCGCTGGCCTCTCCTCTGTGTACCTCCTCATTCAGCTGCTCGGCTGCATCCGTTTGGACTCAGGGATGCTGATTTTATTTTGTGAGCTGTTACTTTGCTCAAATTGTTCCAGCTCTGGCCTTTGGGAGCTCCTTCCGATTGACACCTGCTTGCTCCAGCGTGCGTGCCTGCATCTTCTTAGCAGCAATGTCTTATTTTCTGAGTCCGTAAAACATTCCCAACTCATCTTGTATTTTCTGCCCCAGTTCTACAATCCCAGAAGCCCTGGCTCCTGGACCAAGGGTGGCATCAGAGACTGTCAGTGTCTCGGGGAGCCGCGGGTCTTACACGCTCTGGAGACAGGACTGGGTGACATGTGGGTGCACACGGAGGCACACACTTGTACATCCGTGTCCACTTCTGCGTCTCACCATCTGTGTACTAGAATCTGATAGGATCCCAGTCCAGTCCAACTCCACAGGCTTCATTCAAGCCTTGCCCCTTTCCTGAGCTGTAACTCGGTTCCCCAGGGAGAAGCCTGGCTCTCATCTATTTTTTTTTTTTTCCTAATCCTAGTATTTACATCAAGCAGTTTAGAATTAGTAACTCATATCTCTGTGAGAAAGAAATGTGCAAACTAGAGTTCAGTGTTTCCTGCAATTAATTCCTTTCATCTTTAGCCATACAGTATCAAATCAAAATATTGCTTTCCAAAGCTACTGTATTTCTTTGTGTTCTGGGTGATAAGCAATTCATTTGCAACATCGTTATGTTGGTTTGTTACTGTTCGTATTTTCTTTTGGGTTCCCCTTGCTTTCACCCTGATGTTCCTCATTTATTTTGGGAAATGTGAAAGGCAGTGTGGTTGCAAGAGTCTGAGCTACAGAACTTGAGCCCAGACCTTCCCTCCTCCTCCCTGCTCACCTGCCTCCATGCCCCTTACCTGTCTCCTTCCCACCTACCCTGTCACAGGCGACCGAACTGCTGGTTACTTTTGCACGAAGGAGCAGAAACGTGTGCTTTCTTCTATCCTCCACTGTCTTGTATTAATACAAACTATTTTCACTTTAGTTTGGAATGAAGGAATTTGGTCATGTTTTGTAATCAAGTAATACGAAGGAGAGGTTTTGTCATATTGGGCTCATTTGTGTCTCAAACAACAATAATAATAATTTAAAAATCCCTGTATGTCCAAGTCATTGTCTAGGTAAGACAACAGTTATAATTAATTCAGCAACCAGATAGTCAAAGAAATGAACAGCTATTTTTGAGCACTAGGACGTGTTTGGCCCTCTTTTAAGTTGCTTGTTCAGGGGAAGCCAAATGAGAGGGCGTGGGGTCTAGGGTGAGACCCTGAAGCTGGGAGTAGGAAGCTGGAAACCAGCATTTGCCCTCAAGGTGAGCAGCCAGGGTTGCAGACATCAGGGACAGCAGGAGCCTCTGCTAATGGTTGTCCATGTTCTGTGAGTGACTTTGTCTGAGTTATATTGAGGGAACAGACTTAGAACCCAGTCCAAGAGAAGTGTGTGTGATGCAAGAGAAGCCAGGGTCAGGACACCAACATGGGCAGCTCGAGGCTGGGATTGGGGTTTAAGACAGGCTCCCGATCCCAAGCTCACGGCTACCTTTCTGCAGCTGCAGCTCAGGGAAGGGTAGTGTCCCAGCTGCAGGCTGTGGGGTCCTGGCTCAGGGCATCTCGCATGCGTGCATGTTTACCCAGATCCCAGGGTGGCAGCGGAGGCCGCAGCTGTGACGAAGGAGGTGGGGCTAGAAGCATGTGGGTTCTGAGAAGGGCACCAAGTGGGCCAGTGTGTGATCTGGTGTTCAGTGGACACCATTCCTTCATTACAGTGGTTTTTACCCTTTGTCACTGGCTGAGATTTGGGTTCAAGTGTTCTTTCCCCAAATTGTGTGGCTGTTGTAAAGAATCCCTCATTGAAGTAGAGGGTCACTTTTTAAACGTGAAACTTGAATGATAAGTCTCCAAAGGCCTAGGGCCGTCACCGTGAGGCCAGTGAAGCAGTTGTTTGCAGTGGGGCCCTTGTCTTCACTGCTGCCCAGCCAGTGTGTCCAGTTACACCAAAGCCAGGAGGCCGGTTGGACACATTTACGGCCATTTTATGAATGCTCGTGTGAAGGCGTACCTTTTTCCCTTGTCACCTATATAAAAATAAAATTATCATATGGTACATCTAGTTCTAGATCCTTGAGGAATCGCCATACTGTTTTCCATAATGGTTGAACTAGTTTACAATCCCACCAACAGTGTAAAAGTGTTCCTATTTCTCCACATCCTCTCCAGCACCTGTTGTTTCCTGACTTTTTAATGATCGCCATTCTAACTGGTGTGAGATGGTATCTCATTGTGGTTTTGATTTGCATTTCTCTGATGGCCAGTGATGATGAGCATTTTTTCATGTGTCTGTTGGCTGTATGAATGTCTTCTTTTGAGAAATGTCTGTTCATATCGTTTGCCCACTTTTTGATGGGGTTGTTTGTTTTTTTCTTGTAAATTTGTTTGAGTTCTTTGTAGGTTCTGGATATTAGCCCTTTGTCAGATGAGTAGATTGCAAACATTTTCTCCCATTCTGTAGGTTGCCTGTTGACTCTGATGGTAGTTTCTTTTGCTGTGCAGAAGCTCTTTAGTTTAATGAGATCCCATTTGTCAATTTTGGCTTTTGCTGCCGTTGCTTTTGGTGTTTTAGACATGAAGTCTTTGCCCATGCCTATGTCCTGAATGGTACTACCTAGGTTTTCCTCTAGGATTTTTATGGTATTAGGTCTAACATTTAAGTCTCTAATCCATCTTGAATTAATTTTCGTATAAGGAGTAAGGAAAGGATCCAGTTTCAGCTTTCTACTTATGGCTAGCCAATTTTCCCAGCACCATTTATTAAATAGGGAATCCTTTCCCCATTTCTTGTTTCTCTCAGGTTTGTCAAAGATCAAATGGCTGTAGATGTGTGGTATTATTTCTGAGGACTCTGTTCTGTTCCATTGGTCTATATCTCTGTTTTGGTACCAGTACCATGCTGTTTTGGTTACTGTAGCCTTGTAGTATAGTTTGAAGCCATCCCATTACTGGGTATATACCCAAAGGATTATAAATTATGCTGCTATAAAGACACATGCACACGTATGTTTATTGCAGCACTATTCACAATAGCAAAGACTTGGAATCAACCCAAATGTCCATCAGTGACAGATTGGATTAAGAAAATGTGGCACATATACACCATGGAATACTATGCAGCCATAAAAAAGGATGAGTTTGAGTCCTTTGTAGGGACTTGGATGCGGCTGGAATCCATCATTCTTAGCAAACTATCACAAGAACAGAAAACCAAACACCGCATGTTCTCACTCATAGGTGGGAACTGAACAATGAGATCACTTGGACTCAGGAAGGGGAACATCACACACTGGGGCCTATCATGGGGAGGGGGGAGGGGGGAGGGATTGCATTGGGAGTTATACCTGATGTAAATGACGAGTTGATGGGTGCAGCACAGCAACATGGCACAAGTATACATATGTAACAAACCTGCATGTTATGCACATGTACCCTACAACTTAAAGTATAATAATAATAAATAAATTAAAAAAAATAAAAATAAAAATAAAAATAAAAAAAATAAAAAAATAAAATTATCTTTCTTTTGTCTATAAGCAAGTTGCTAATTGTGTGAGTAGAACGGATCACCATCGGAATGGGACATAGTCCAGCAGAACATAAACGCCGCAAAGGCTAAAATGCCACCACTTCATGAAGCATTTGCAAGGTGACTTAGCGGCCCAGTGAGTTTCACCTGTTGGACAAAGCTGTGTGTGATGTGGCTGATACGGTGGAAACTTCACTAGCTTTTCTTCATGGCTCCGAGTCTAAACAGTGAGATTTCAGGAATGTTTGCAGTTTTACCCCATGGAAGAAATTCTAGTCTCTCTCTCTTTCTCACACACACACAAACACACATACACACACACAGAGCAGAGGTTTGAACATCTTCGTCTATACATCTAGGATGCAACAGGTTTGGCACATAATTTAGCTCTTTGAAGAAGACATATTTGAGTTAATGGAGATCAAGAAAACGCTGTCTTCTCCCTAACACTCACGTGGCATGTGGGAGGATGAGCTCACACAGGGGGATGAGCTCACACAGGGGGATGAGCTCACACAGGAGGATGAGCTCACACAGGGGGATGAGCTCACACAGGGGGATGAGCTCACACAGGGCGGCAGCGATTGTTGCATCCTCTCGGTGAGACTGACCAGCGTCAGCACAAACACAGCGTTTGGTGCAGGATTCAAGACACCAGGCATGACAAAAATCGTCCCCTTATCCACAAGCAGGGAGCTCATCACAAGTCCCCAAGCAGCGTCCAGGCTTTGCAGGGCAGGGAAGCAGGGTGGGGCCGGGCAGGACCGAGGGCCTTATTGATGTGTGGAGTCTCAGGCTGGAATTCTGCTCCATGGGTCTTTGTGTGTGCAGGAAGCACATATAGCCAAGTTGGCAGTGCCTGGTTGTGTGTGTGTGTGTGTGCATTTGTTAGAACTTTGACCCTCATCAGTTCCAACAAGAGAGGGTGACAAGATGACTAAGGCCCATCAGTGTTGGCAAAACAAGTTTTTCTGACTCTCACCAGAAGAATTCCACACCCTTGTTGAACCCTGTTTCCTTGGATGGGGTACATTTAGTCAATAAATGATTACAGCAGGCTCAGTTCCCCACTGATCTGTAATTTCCAATCCGCTGATTGGTCTGTGAAGTGTTCAGCTGTAAGTGCATATGGGCGGGGGGTTGGGGGGATGAAGAAGTCTTTCTTCATCAAGCTGTGATGTCCCTACAGTGTGTCAGTGTCTCTTTACCTTCAGGTCTCTGCACAGATGGGCTTTCTTGCTGCTGCTCGCATGCCAGGGTTTGGGATTGACTGGCTAATCCGCTGCTTGGTATATGTTCTGTGCAAGGTTTTTCTTTTCTGCAGAGCTGAGAATCACCGTGTAAAGTCTAATTTCCCTTTTGTACACAGGGATGAGTAGGTCTGAGTGCTGGAATGGCCCATCAGTCACTTTAGTACTGGCGACCTGCTGTGAGCTCACAGGACGGCCGGTGTGGCCACTGATGCTCACCTGCCCTTGGCCACACCACGGATGGAGAACCTGGCGAGTCCGTGTCGCCTGGAATGTGAGCGCCAGCCTGCAGCTTGCAAACATGGCACTGTCGGCCTGGCCGTCTCTGGCTTCTGAGTGCTGGGGTCCTGGGGTCCTGGCCTTATCGCTTCTCCTTCCCTCTCCTGCTCCCCACGCAGCCCCTGCTGACTGTGGACTGAGAGCAGCTGGGCAGAGCATGGGGCTGTGTTGCAGGGTCAGCCTTTGTGAGGCTCCCGGGTCAGCAACGTACAGAATTCCAGATGTGGGACTGAGATTCCTGAAGGATTGGCCGATCCGATTCTCCTGCTGCTTTCCGGGGAGGGGCAGCTCATGGGAAAAGGGAGATAATTAACATACTGTGAAGGGCTAAAGGGGTCCCTTTTACATTATGTGCGTTCTAACACCGTTTTTAAAAGTTTAGGTAGAAATCAAGTGCTCACACTGCCCTGCCTTCTAAGGCAGCACGAGCTCGTCCCTCATTGGCAACAGGGGAGGCCGACCTGATGATTGTAGACAAATGTGTATCAATTATGTTCCAGAGTTGCTTCAATAGATGTTGATCATATCTTCTTGGATTCCTAAAACAACCCCACATGGGCAGTGTTAGATCCTCCCTTCTCTGTCCAGGATCCGAGACGCTAAGTCTCAGGCCGAAGCCCATCCCACAAAACCATCCCTGGGAGCAGCCGTTCCGTCCTCTCTGGCTTAGTGTGCACCAGGATCCTGCTGTGCCCTCATGGAGCTCCCACTTGCTATCTGGACAAACTCGATTCTGACACACACTGCCGGCACCACCACCAGAGACCAGGACACAGAGCCAAGCATTTATTTTTACATATATACTTTTTGAGACAGGGTCTCACTCTGTCGGCCAGGCTGGAGTGTGATGGTGTAATCACAGCTCACTGCAGCCTTGACTTTCTCTGGCTCAGGCAGTCCTCCTGCCTCCGTCTCCTGAGTAGCTGAGACTACAGGTGCTTGCCACTATGCCCGGCTAATTTTTGTGTTTTTGTAGAGACAGTCTTGCTTTGTTGTCCAGGGTGGTCTCAAACTCCTGGGCTCATGTGATCCTCCTACCTCGGCCTCCCAAAGTGCTGGGGCTACAGGCATGAGCCACTGCACCTGGCCCAAGCTGTGCATTTATTATAGGCTTAAGATATATTTGTTGAAGGGAAGAATAACAGAGAAAAAGGCTATGATGGTGAGGAGGGCTGGAGAATTCTTTTTCCTGATGGAACTCAAGGCATTCTGGGTTGCCGGCAAGGGTAATGAAAGATGCCACAAGCACCACAGCTGGCTCTCTGTGCAGCTGACACAGCCCGTTTCCCTGAGCTCCAGCTGCTCTGGAGCTGGTGCCTGAGAGAAACGGGTCCACATTCCAGCTCTTGTGTGGCCCTGGAGTCAGTCCTGTTTTCATGCGCCCGTGACTACGACTTCCACAAATCTCTCAGGCTCCCTCTAAACTGAAGTAATGTTGGGAAATAACTTATACACATTTGTCTGCAGTAAACAGGTTGGCCTTATACGTTGCAGATATGGGAATCTTAGAAAGCAGGAATGGTATGAGCACCTTGTTTTTATCTAAACTTTAAAAAATTGTGGCATGATACACATACTGTAAAAGTTAACATTTTAACCATCTTTAAGGGTACTGTTCAGTGGTGTTAAGTACATTCACATCATTGTGTAGCCACCACCACCACCCAGGACCTTTTCATCCTCCCAAACCGAAACTCTGTTCCCATTAAACCCTCACTCTCTGTTCCTCTCCCCCAGCCCCTGGTACCCACAGTTCTACTTCCTGTCTCTGTGAATCTGACTACCTAAGCCCTTCATAGGAGTACATGTTTGTCTCTTTGTGACAAGCTTATTTTATTCAGCAAAATGTCCTTAGGGTTCATCCACATTGCAGCAGGCGTTGGGATTTCCCTCATGTATTTTTGGGCCACAATCTGTTGATCCACTCATCACCAATGGACGCTTGGGCTGCTTCCCCACCAGGGCTGTCGTGAACGATGCTACTAAGGATGTGGTGTGAAAATCTCTCTCCAAGACCCTGCATTCAGTTCTTCAGGGCATCTACGGAGAAGTGCAATTAATGGATCATATAATAGTTCTAGATTTAATTTTTTGAGGAACTGCCATACTGTATAGAATAATGTTAAGTCCATTATGTTGTGACAAGTATATATTAAATAATAATATACCTTTGAAAATTAAGATACATTTAATGTTAGAAGGTTTTCAGATCTGATTTACTGATGTGGTCAATACATTCATAACAGCCAGAATAATCTATTGTGATACTGGCATCAGCAAGTTAGAGAAGGCTGTCACAGCAGCAGGACATTGCCCCGTAGACATTGTGCATGTGACATGGAGACCCTAACTTGGATACGTTCCTGTTGCTATTTTAAAGAGATGCTAAGATCTCATCCAGTGAGCATATGAGAATCGGGGGAGTGAAGAGATGGCCTGGCTGCAGATATGTGAGCCGACGGAGAAGGATAAAGGAAAATACACTTTTGAGATTTTTGATGGCAAAGATAACCATCAACGCTCCCTCGACCTGTCTGGACAAGGTAAGAGAATTCTTCTTTAGCATTTAATAATCTCTATTTAGAAATCCATTTAGATGCTGAAGGGAGGGAATACGATATGAATACAGGAGACAATATGAATTTACGATTTTCATTTAGAGAAAATGAAAAAAATCACTTTATTCATTCTTTCAGTATATCAGTTTTCATGAACCAGATTCACTGGTAGAATATTTGAGTGAATAAATAAAATCTGAACACTGAAATGGTTACTAACATAAGAACTATTTCCTTACAGCTTTTGATGAAGCATTTGCAGAATTCCAGCAACTCAAGTAAGATTTGTGTATTTGGTTACTATGATATCATCCTGGGGGCAGTTGAGTCCCAGTCAATTTGGCTGCATGTGGGAATCTGTATGGAAGCCTGGGTGGCCCAAAGAAAGAGCCATTCCTGGGACAGAAGTGGCAATTTAAGCAATGCAGTATGTGGAGGGGTGGGCATTCTCCTAAACCAGAAATGCGTTTATCAACGGACTGTCCAGGGTCATCGGAACCCCGGATGAATTTCGAAAATCATTATTGTAAGAGTTGAAGAAAGAGGAAAGAAACACGCAAAGCAGCTTAACAGTCAAAGACAGGTTTATTTTGGAGAATAGACCTGAGTGGTGCTTCTGGCAGATTTCGGTCAGAAGCACTTTCTCTTACAGACTAAGGGTATTTAAAGGTTCTGGTTCAGGCTAGGAATGTTTCTGTGTGAAGGAGAGTTTTTTTGTGGGGTTGGAATGCCTCTGGTTGGAGGGGAGGTTATCTAAGGGTTGGAATGTTTTTGATTGGAGGGTAGGTTATCCCAAGGTTGGTATGTTTTTCGTTGGAGGTGTCATTTGTGGTTTATGGTCATGCTGACGTTAGCCTTTAAGCTGATGTTTTTGAGCTGGACTTAGGCGATTTCTAATCAAGGAAAACTTAAAATGGCGATGCTAGTCCAAGATGGTGATGCTGCTGCTGTCAATTATCATCAGTCTGCACATTACACAGAGCAACTTTTTAAGGAAAATTCAGGGGGTTTTCAAATGCACGATCGAGTTTTCGCACATCCAAAGCTGACCACAGTCCTTGGCCTGTGCTAGCTTATTTAATAAACATTTGTTGATTGGGTACAGGGATGAGCAAGATAGATCAGAAACTGACAAGTTCCAAAAATATCTCAAGTCTCTGGTGAATTTGTGGAAAAAAAAAAAATCTCTTCAACCTGTGAACTGGAATGCTAAACTTTTCTGTGGGTTTTAGCATCTGGATAATAGGGCATTTTCCACCTCAAAATGGGCAGTGGGAACCATCAGGAAAAAGCGATGATATCCATGCTGGGATCCTGTGATCTGAACGTGTTCCTCTAAGAGAATGCAGACGTATTTCCTTCTTTCTTTTGCTCTCATCGCTAGTGAGTCTCTCAGCTGTACATTTTGTTGGAAGTACTTTCTCATACTCTCTTTTTGTTCTCTCCTCTCTGTCCCTTTAACTTTTAGAGCTGCTGCTTTTGCAGAGAAGAGTAAGTACCTGTTAGATTGTAACCAGGATGGTAAATTGTTTTGGGTGGGGCAAAAAGGTCTATATTTTAGAGTACCAACTTTGTGTATTAAATAATAACCAGCAACCCCCCACCCTGATGTAACAATGCTAGCAACACTGCACCCTGTCCTGGAGCCCCACGTCCTGCACTACTGGTCCCTGCACTGCTTTTGGCCTTAGCCCCATCACCCCTCGGGCCCCCACTTTCACTCCTGTCCTCCGTCTTCCCTTGCAGAATCTGCAGCCCAGACACCCAGGGCCCTTTCACTTTTCTTTCCCTTCCCTTCCATTCCCTTCTCTCCCCTCCCCTCCCCTCCCCCTCCCCCTCCCTTCCCCCTCCCTTCCCCCTCCCTTCCCCCTCCCTTCCCCCTTCCCTCCCCTCCCCTCCCCTCCCCGCCCCCTCCCCTCCCCCTCCCCCTCCCCCTCCCTTCCCCTCCCCCTCCCCCTCCCTTCCCCTCCCCCTCCCTTCCCCCTCCCTTCCCCCTCCCTTCCCCCTTCCCTCCCCTCCCCTCCCCTCCCCGCCCCCTCCCCTCCCCCTCCCCCTCCCCCTCCCTTCCCCTCCCCCTCCCCCTCCCTTCCCCTCCCCCTCCCTTCCCCCTCCCTTCCCCCTCCCCTCCCCTCCCCTCCCCTCCCCTCCCCTCCCCTCTGCTCCCCTCCTCTCCCCCTCCCCTCCCCTCCTCTCCCCCTCCCCTTCCCTCCCCTCCCCTCCCCTTCCCTCCCCTCCCCTCCCCTCTGCTCCCCTCCTCTCCCCCTCCCCTCCCCTCCTCTCCCCCTCCCCTCCCCTCCTCTCCCCCTCCCCTCCCCTCCTCTCCCCCTCCCCTCCCCTTCCCTCCCCCTCCCCTCCCCTCCCCTACCCTCTCTTCCCTTTGCTTCCCCTCCATTCGCCTCCCCTCCCCTCCCCTCCCTTCCCTGTCCCTGTCCCTTTTTCTCTTCTCTTCTCTCTTTTTCTTTTTTTTTTTTGACAGAGCCTTGCTCTATCACCCAGGCTGGAGTGCAGTGGCGTGATCTCGGCTCGCTGCAACCTCTGCCTCCTGGGTTCAAGCGATTCTCTTGCCTCAGCTTCCTGAGTAGCTGAGATTACAGGCACCTGCCATCATGCCTGGCTAGTTTTTGTAGTTTTAGTAGAGACAGGGTTTCACCATGTTGGCCAGGCTGGTCTCTAACTCCTGACCTCAGATGATCTGCCCACCTCGGCCTCCCAAAATGTTGGGATTACAGGCGTGAGCCACCACGCATGGCCAGGAACCCTTCACTTTCTGCCCAACTCGGACAGACGCAGCTCTCCAGGCTTTCAGTCCTTGGTGAATTCTTCACCCTTCAAGACCGGCCCCTATCTCACATTTCCTCTGGAGTGTTTCACCCCCGGCCCCTTCACAGAGTCTATTATCTCCTCACCTACCTTCCCTTGGCTTTGGTTTATCCCTCAACTGTCAACATATAAATCTTTTTCTTTGGTGCTCTCTCTCCTGGGCATAAACTCCTCCCCATGTTCACCTTGGTACCCACTGCTGCTTACACGGCCCCCGCTCGGCGGGAACGCTCCACAGGTGTTTTCCCAACTGAGGCGCTTTCCCTTTCCCATTGCAGATCGTGGCAGGTTGATTGGCGGCTTGCCTGATGTGGTGACCATCATGGAAGGGAAGGTGAGGATTCTAAACTCGGCCAGGGTGGGGTGTCAGCGCGGTGCAGTGCACGCAGCCCCTCCTCTTGGGGCAGAGCAGAGGGAACCCAGCGAGGGGCTTCTGTGTCCTCACTCAGCCTGCAGGGAACCCAGAATCCCCCCCACTTTCCTGCCCCTCCTCGACGGCCTGGGATAACCCCTGTATTCTCCAAGGAAGGAATCGCGTAACATTCTGAATCCACAAACCTGTGGTCACAGGAACACATCGTGCCACTTGGGCACCTCAAGGCAGGTGCTGTGGCTATGGGTGTTTCTAGGCCCTCAGGGTCTGCCGGGGTCTGGTGTCACCTGCCCCTGTGGCCATTCACCCAGAGGAGCAAGTGCAGGACGAGGCGGCCACACCCGCCGTGGCCTGCCTGCCTGTGTGAAGGTGCAGGCCCCCTCTTCCCATGTGAGAGAACACAGCTTTTACTACACGGAAGAAGAAAATCGCTGCTCCCACTCTCAAGGTCACTGTGGAACACATGGTGGAAGCCGCTTACTGGAGTGTAATTTGTTGCCTGTCAGGAGAATTATTGATATCTAATTGATACTTCTCTGGTTGCTTCAGTGGGTCTAACTCAACGTCACAGGGACAGAGATACTTGAGAGAATTTTATTAGGCCAGAAGACAAAAGTGTATAGACTTTTTCTTTAGCAGTTAAAGGAAAAGCCTAGAGAGCCTTGAGATGTCATCTTAGGATGTAATTGAGAAATTAGCAATCGTTTCACTTTATCCTAGGCTGAAAGCATATTTTAACTAAGCTTCAAGAATGCATTTTTTTTTGCCTCCGGTTTACCAGTTATAAGACAATATATTCATGGGGTCCGCCAGAGGAACTGGTAAGAGGGACCCATACGTCTAAATAGAAAGGAATTTGGGAGCAGGCTGGATATATCTACTATAAAACATAGAGCTTAATTAAATTACTTTCAAATTAGTTAATTGACTTAGGCTATGGGTAAAAGCTGAGAATAAATAGGACATGTGCTCACTGATTTTTTTATGAGCTCCCCTGTGACACAGTGAACCTGTTCCCTACTGTCCTCTGGCTGCTCTGTCTAGAGTGGTGCTTATGTACATAAAGCCTTGTTGCTAAACAAACAATTGAAGGACCAGTATGTGTCACTGAGTGTGACCTGGAGCACGCCGTCTGAGGCGGTGATAGGACTTTCCCTTTTCTAACTCTTCCTTCTCCACCAACCTCTTCCTTCCGAAGACCTTGAATCTCACCTGCACGGTGTTTGGAAACCCCGACCCCGAAGTGGTTTGGTTCAAGAACGACCAGGACATCGAGCTCAGCGAGCACTTCTCGGTGAAGGTGGAGCAGGCCAAGTACGTCAGCATGACCATCAAAGGCGTGACCTCTGAGGACTCGGGCAAGTACAGCATCAACGTGAAGAACAAGTATGGCGGGGAGAAGATCGATGTGACGGTGAGCGTGTACAAACACGGGGAGAAGATCCCGGACGTGGCCCCACCCCAGCAAGCCAAACCCAAGCTCATCCCGGCGTCTGCCTCGGCGCCAGGCCAGTGAAGGCGTTTTCCCGGCCTGGAGAGGGGAAAATGTGCTTGGCGGAGACAGGAGTGCTGTGTGCTTGTTCCAGAGGAGCAGCCGGCGTCCGAGCGGCGTCCTGTGTGGGCCGGTAGTTGATCACACATTGTGCTTTTGATTTTTGCGTTTGGTGATGATTATACCCGTCTAAGGGAGAAAGCTAACATTTTCCACAAGACAGAACAACATGTTTACACGAGGGTAGACGGCAGGCACCTGACAGAGAGGGGGTTGGCAGATTACACACTAGCATTTGCACGGGTGTGGGCACATGGGCGTGGCACCCGGACGTGTGGAGCATGTGGCGGTCTGTGTGAAGCCACCGAGAAGCTGCCGTGCTGCTCTTTGGGAGCTGCGGGATCTAGCAGCTCTGAAATCTTGGCTGTGGAGCCTTTGAAGCATGTGTTACCTGGTTAAGCTTGTTTTTTCTTGCTTTAGGCAAATAAAACTTTAAAAATCACCTTGTTGTGGTTTTCCTGTACCAAATCACACCTACCTGCACCTGCTCACCCTCCTGGCTTGTTTAATTATGGGGTATCATGCACTTTCATGGCTGGTGGGGTGCAGACAGCGCACTCACACTCCAGAGGGCAGGGCATGATGAATCACACCTCCAAAGCCCCTCCGACCTGCGGGGCAGGGCTGCCAGCCCCAAGCGGCACCCAAGACAGCACCAGTCTTAAGAAGTGTGCGTTTTGTGCAAGGCTTAGAAAGGTCACCTAGTGATTATACCACAGGGAAAACAAAATGCATAGATGGCTCTGTTCTTTTTTAGTGTGCTAATGAATTAGGAAGGGATATCAAAAGAAAAAAGGCACTCGTTTGGAATGATCACTGTAGTAGCCATGGAGGAAAAATAAAAACTTGGCGGCCTACACAAGGCCTCTTGGTGAAGTTAAAAAACATGTTTAGGAGGAACATACCCTCTCTTTGAACTTTTTCTTCCTTTGGAAAGAGGCTGAAATTCTTCTGGCATAAAAATCCCATTTCAGTATTTTAGTTTTATTGTTGCTTTATAACAGGAAAAGCTTTGATAATTAAGAATGTTTTACCTTTCTGTCTCATTAAGGGCAATCCAAATTTTACGAGATTTTGTTATATTTTTCTAAGGTAATAATACAAATCCTGAGAATTAAATATGTCCCCAATAACATAAAGCTGGCTGAGCTGGTTTCCATGGCAGTAAAGTGAGTGTCAGCAAGAATTTTATTTTTATTATTTCTCCCTTCTCTGTCAAGCAGGTGAACTTTAGCGGAGTTTGTTCTTACTGCCTGGTGGAGCCGCATTTTCCAAAGCGGCTTGGCGAGGGTAGGCACAGACAGACTTGTCTCCATTTGACCTTGATTCAGGTAAACAGATTTTGTTTATTTTCCAGTTTAAACAGTCATTTTTGTTTAGCAATTGTGGTTCATGGGAAAGAATTCAAATGGTTGTGAATTTCTTAAAGCCATATATACTATTTTTAATAGATCCCCTTTTTGAGCAGTTTTAGGTTCACAGCAAAGTTAAAGGGAAGGTAGAGATCTCCACTCCAGCCCCTGCCCCAACCACAGCTTCCCCCACGACCAACACCTCCCACCAGAGGGGTGTGCTTGTTACACCCACTGCACTCACACTGACACATCACCATCGCCACGGGGCAGAGTTTACCCTGGGCTTGCTCTTGGTGCTTGCTACAACCGCTGCACCCACACTGAAGCCTCACCACTGCGGGGGGCTGGAGTTTACCCCGGGCTCACTCCTGGCGCTTGTTACAACCACTGCACACACACTGAAGCCTCACCACGGGGGGGGGCTGGAGTTTCCCCCGGGCTCGCTCCTGGCGCTGTCGGCTCTGTGGGTTTGGTTGGGTGATCGGGACTCATGTCCACCACTGTCGCATCATGCACAGTCTTTTCTCTGCCCTAAAAATCTTCCCTTCAACCCCTGAGCATTTTACTGCCTCCATAATTTTGAGTTATAATATTTTTTAAATAAGTTATTTTTTTTAACGAATAGTCTCAGACATGCAGCGAAGTGTCTTTACAACAGTGCAGAGAGCCCCAGTGGACTCCACACAGTCTTCCTGTTGTTCACTTCTCGTGTCCCCGTGGGGCGAGACGATGGCCTCACCTCCAGGCGGCCTTTGGACCTTGCTGGGTTTCCCCAGCGCCCTCTCTCTGTCCCAGGACCCATTGAGGACACCAGATGCATTTGCTGGTCACGTCTCCCAGCCCCTCCGGCCTGTGACGGTTTCTGTCTGTCCTTGCCTTTCATGACCTTACTGGCTTGGAGGAGGCTTGCTGGGTATCTGGTAGGATGTTCCCCAGTTGAGGTCCCCAGTCCATGGAAGACGATCTTCCCGTGATGAGATTGGGGGTGTGTGATTTTGGGAAGAGGAGTCACATGACACCATGGCGCCCGACATCCACTAACCTTCATCACTGGCTCAGGTGATGTCTGCCTGCTGTCTCCCATGAAATGCCTTTTTTTTCCTCTTCTCCTTCTATTCCTTGGGATCCTGTCTCAGCCCAGGCCACCCTCAAAGAAGGAAGAGCGTGGAATCACGTTCACCTCTCGGAGCAGGAGCATCTACCTCTGTTATTTATAATTCTGCAAGAAAGATTGTCTCCTCTCCCGATTTATTTATTTATCCCGTCATTTACTGATACCTGCATGGACTCTTGTGCTCTGTTTCATCTCTGAGATGTGACCCATGCTCCGCCGTGCGTTTTCCTTTCTTCCCTCCCTCCCTCCCTCCTTTCTTTTTCTTTCTTTCCTTTTTTTTTTCCCCTTGAGACAGAGTCTCCCTTCGTTACTTTTTATGAGCCGCCACCGCGCCCGGCTAGTTTTTTGTATTTTTTTTTTTTTTTTTAGTAGAGACGGGGTTTCACTGTATTAGCCAGGATGCTCTCGATCTCCTGACCTCGTGACCCGCCCGCCTCGGCCTCTCAAAGTGCTGGGATTACAGGCGTGAGCCGCCGCACCCGGCCCCTTTCGTCGCTTGTTAAGAATCCGTGCATGTGGCAGCGGAGGCAGCAAAGGCTCAGCACGGGGAGGGCGGTGGTCGGAGTTCGTCGCTTGAGTCGTTTCATTTGACGGCTGTGAGGATGACACCGGGAGGGTACAGAGTCCTTTGCCGAGGTCTTGATTCGGTGAAAAAAAAAAAATTAACTTTTCCTAGAGCCATTTGGAAATACATTTCGTACGTCGTCAGCGTCACACTTCTCTGTCTTAGTTGTTTCCCAGGAACAAGGAGCAGAGCGTTGCCTTGTGTTTCCACAGCACAGCTCTCAACGTTGAGGGACCGACCATCACACAGCAGCGCCATCTGTAATCCGTAGGCTAACCTCACCAGTCATCCCGACAGCGTCCCTGGAGGGGTCCCCCAGCTGGAGTTCAGGATGCAGTTTGGGCTCACGTGTTGGGTTTAGTTGCCACAGCTTGCTTTCTCTGGAAGACCCTTCTTTGTCATTAGTCAGGTGGGTAATTTTGGAGCGCGCAGGCCAGTGGTTCCACAGAGCAGTTCTCCTTCCGGGGCCTGCCCAGGGCTCCTCCTGACTCCATCGGGGCTGCGTATCCTGGGGGTGTGACTGTATCCCGGGTGTGTGACCGCACGTGTACTCTGAGAGCTCAGTTACAGAATGAGTTTGGCATTCACATGATTATGAAATGTGGGGCTTGGGTGTGGAAGTGAGGCTTTTTAAATAAATCAAGTATCTGCTAAAAATGTCTATCAGTTCAACAACTTCTGTGGCCACCTCTTGAGAATCGTTAGATAAAAGTTGCTGACACCCAGCTGAAGAAGTGATCTTCCTGGGAGATGCTGAGCCCAAGAGAGTAAAAGTTGTATCTGTGGGAGTGTAAATAGTGGAAATTTGACTCAGCATGAAAAAAAAAAACCCAATAGTTCATCAAACTAACAATGTTAGGAGTCGTTGGCTTCCAAAACGGAGGCGAGGGCTAACAAGAGTGAGACAAACATTTTTTTGCAGACTAACTCATTCCTGCTTATTTCCTGGAGAGTCTGCTAGTGTGTTCAGCTCTTGTGAGAAACAGAAGGATTTTGCATTTTACAAAAGAAAGTAAGACTGCCCGTAGACTAATTTTTAGGCTTGATTTTAGCCAAAGGCAGAGAAGTGATCATATCCCATTTTTAAGAAATAATTTTGAAGCCAATTAATTCATTTCAACTCTAGCTTCTCAGGCCTCGCCAGAATGAAACTGTGTAAGATTAGAAAATGAGCCCAAGATCCCTTACTGGGAACCACGTTTTTCTCCCAAGCCTCAGAAGGGCATGTTGGAGGAAGTGCTGCTTTGTGCAGAGAGAGAGAGACCCAGGAACAGACACCATTTATTTTGTAGGATTAAGTAGACCTCATTTTACGTTAAATGGGTATGGAACAGGGAGATGTAGTGCAGATAAACGAAGAGGCATTTATACCATTTATTTAAAAATTGGCTTCTTTCTGAAGGATTCACACAAGGTTTCTTTACTGTACAAACATTAAGCCAAGACCTGTTCCTTATACTGTATCACAACTGCACTTCCATTTTCGGAAAAGGAGGATCATTCTATATGTGTTTCGATGGCTGAGAGTGAAAATACACACCACAGAGAGGGCTTGCATGGAACACGCCAGCCTCACTCCATGGGTGACTAATATGTGGCTGACGGCAGGGCATGCATTTTTTTTCTTTTTCTTTCTTTTTTTTTTTTTTTGTGAGATGGTGTCTCACTCTGTTGCCCAGGCTGGAGTGCAATGGCATGATTGATCTCGGCTCACTGCAACCTGAGCCTCCCGGGTTCAAGCCTTCTCCTCCCAGGTAGCTGGGACTATAGGCGCCCACCACCACGCCTGACTGATTTTTATATTTTTAGTAGAGACGGGGTTTTGCTATGCTTGCCAGGCTGGTCTTGAACTCCTGACCTCGAGTGATCTGCCTGCCTCAGCCTTCCAAAGTGCTGGGATTAGAGACATGAACCACCATGCCTGGTCAAGCGTGTATTTTTTTTTGCCCCACAAAACCTTTAACCCAGGAGTACAGTGGGAGTCATCATGGGAACTTTAAGGACTTAGAAAATTAAAAACCATAAGCAGATTTAGGAATTAAATTTCAAAAAAGTACACTTACAGTAATGATGACATTCAACAAAAGAACAGATGCATACTTGTGCATACTTTTTTTTTTTTTCTTAGACAAAATCTCACTCTGTCACCGAGGCTGGAGTACAGTTGTACAATCTCAGCTCACTGCAAACTTTGTCTCCCAGGTTCAAGCGATTCTCCTGCCTCAGCCTCCCAAATAGCTGGGATTACAGGCATGTACCACCATGCCCGGCTAATTTTTGTATTTTTAGTAGAGACAGGGTTTCACCATGTTAGCCAGGATGGTCTCAAACTCCTGACCTCAAGTGATCCACCTGCCTCAGCCTCCCCAAGTGCCGGGATTACTGGTGTGAGCCACCTCACGCATCCAATTTTAGGCCATTCTTTACCATTCCTCTTTGTGCGTGTGTGTCTACATGATTATTTTTTAATATTTTTAATTGACAAATAATAACTGTAGCATATATTTACAGGGTGTGCTGTGAAGTTTTGCTGTATGTTTACCATGTGGAGTGACTAATCGGGCTAATTCACACATCCATCACCTCACATACTAGCCATTTCTTTTTGTGGTGAAAACATTGACATTCTGCTCTTTCCGCAATTTTGAAATATACAATGCATTATTATCTATGATACTGGCCATTCCGTGCAATCAATCTCTAAGCTTATCCCTCCTGTCCTACTGAAACTTTGTACACTGTGACCGTCATCTCTCCTTTCTCCATCCAGCCCTCACCCCAGCCTCCAGTAACCACCATTTAACCACCATTCTACCCTCTACTTGTATGAGTCTGACTTCTGTAGATTCCACATATGAATGAGAAGATGTGGTATTTGTCTTCCTCAGCCTGATTTATTTCACCTAGCGGAATGTCTTCCAGCTTATCCATGTTACCACAAAGGACAGGAGTTCTTCTTTTTTTAAGACTCACTTTGGTATTCCATTTCTACATTTCCATTATCCTCTCATCCTTTGATAGACACTGAGGTTGATTTTCTGTCTGGGGTACTGTGAACAGCGCTGCATGAACACGGGGGTGCAGGTTCTCTTCCACACACTCATTTCATTTCCGTTGGGTACGTAGCCAGAAGTGGGATGGCTGGGTCGTATGGTAATTCTATTTGTAGTGTTTTGAGGAATTTCCACACTGCTCTTCAGGATGGCTGTATTAATTTACATCCCCACTGACAAAGCACAAGGGGTTCCTCCTCTGCACACCCTCACCAACACGTGGCGTCTCTTTTCAACAACAGCGTCTGAACAGGTGTGTGTGAGTGACAGCGCATTATGGTTTTAATTTGCATTTCCCTGATGATTAGTGATGTTGAGCATTTTATTCTGATTGGCCATTCCGATATCTTCTTTTGAGATATGTCTGCTCAGAGCCTTTGCCCCAGTTTTTAATTGAGTTATTTCTTTTATTGTTACTGAGGTGTTTGAGTTCCTTATGTATTTTTGGATAATAGTCCCTTGTCAGATAAATGGTTTGCAAATATTTTCTTTTCTTTTTCTTTCTTTCTTTCTTTTTTTTTTTTTTTTTTTTTTTTATTGAGACAGAGTCTCACTCTGTCGACCAGGCTGGAGTACAGTGGCATGATCTTGTCTCACTGCAACCTCCACCTCCCAGGTTCAAGTGATTCTCCTGCCTCAGTCTCCCGAGTAGCTGGGACTACAGGCACCTGCCACCACGCTCGGCTAAATTTTGTATTTTTAGTAGAGATGGGATTTCATCATATTGGCCAGGCTGGTCTTCAACTCCTGACCTCAGGTGATCCACCTGCCTCGGCCTCTTGTTCTGTTGTTTCCATTGCTGTGCAGAAGCTTTTCCGTTTGATGTAATCTCATTTGTTTATTTTTGCTTTTATTGCCTATACTTTTGGGGTCATATCCAAAAACATCTTTGCCTGGACCAGTGTCATGGAGCTTTCCCCTGTTTTCTTTTAGGAGCTTCACAGTTTCAGGTCTTACATTGAAGTCTTTAATCTATTTTGAGTTGATTTTTGCATATGGTGTCTGATAACAGCCAATTTCACCCTGTGCCTGTGGAGATCCAGTTTCCCCAACACCGTTGATTGAGGACACTGTCTCTTCTCCATTGTGTGTTCTCGGCACCTTTGTCAAAAACCATCAACCACACGTGTGCGGGTGTGTTTTGGGGCTCCCTCTCCTGTTTCACTGTTTACCATTTATCTTCATGGAAGTTTATATGTGGAGTCTGGGTCTCTCCTCCTGTCCCACTTGTATGTGGTCTTACCGATGTTGAGGGACCGTTCTGTCCTTAGGCTTCCTCTTCACATCCTTTTTAAAATGAGGCTCTGGGAATGTTGGGCTTGTTCCTCATTGCTTTCAAAATTGTTTTGTACCCCTAGGAGTAGAAAGTTGACTTCTGCATACATTGCTGGCCATAATTAACACAACCGTCAAAGTATGTATCTCCATCACAAATGTCTAGATAAAACAGTAGATGACATTTGTGATTCACACATGAAGTAAATCACCAACACCGAGGTTTACCTTTGTCTATCGGGGCACACGCGCACCACAGCACACAGGAGGTGACTCAGTGTGGAGCCCTCGGCTTGCAGTCAACTCCAGCCGATAGCCCTGGTGCTGAGATGCCCCTACTGGCCGCTCCGGCTTGCTCTCAAGCACTGTGTGGCCTGGGGCAGGTGGGCTGGACATTGGCCAGTCACACAGACCTCTGCGCTTTCTTCTGAGACTCTCGGGCTGAAAGCACGGGCCACTTGGGGTGGGTTTTTTTGTTGTTGTTGCTGTTTTGTTTTTTGTTTTTTTTGACAGAGTCTTACTCTGTCGCCCAGGCTGGAGTGTTTGATCTTGGCTCACTGCAACCTCTGCCTCCTGGGTTCAAGCGATTCTTCTGCCTCAGCTTCCCAAGTCGCTGGGATTACAGGGGCCTGCCCCCACACCTGGCTCATTTTCTGTATTTTTAGTAGAGATAGGGTTTCACCATGTTGGCCAGGCTGGTCTCGAACTCCTGACCTCTGGTGATCCACCTGCCCAGGGCTCCCATAGTGCTGGGAAAACAGGCATGAGGGTGTTTCAAAAACACATTTGCTTCGCTTAGATCACCTTTGATGCCCACCTTGTTAGGAAAGGAACTCTGTATAAAAGCCCTTCCGAGGCCGGTTCGCAGTGGCTTGGAGTTTCGAACTCAACTGAGGGTGGCGTTTTATGGGAGAGCTCTCAGTGGTTTCTCTGTGTCTTCATACAATTTGCCCAGACCCCTTCCTGTGGATGCTGCCTCTCACCCGGTTGCTCTTTCTGCGCCCCTTGGGAGTCATGCTGTGAGGCAATCGTGCCCTGAAATGCTGTCATTCTCAGCCTTTAAAACATTCTTATGAGTAAATTCAGTGAACCTGGAGAAAAGTCCTCCCACCTGCTTCCCTCTGCTGCAGGCCCTGTGAAGCCTCTAGATGTCACTGGGAGAACAGACACGGAGCGCCTGCCCCACCGCCAAGCCAGATCCGTCTTTTTGATGCAAACACATCACTTAGTGAATGGAAGATTATTAAAGGCATTATACTTACCCCAGTGACAAGGACAGGTCCAGCAAATTACAGTTTCCAGGAAATAGCAGGTCATTTTGAAGGCAATAATATAGCTTCTTAATCTGCACATGATACACATTAGGAGGGATAAAACATATCTTTTGAGATATTACAAGGCTCTTATTACACCAGTGAAGTCATAAAAATGTGTGATCTATCTATACATTAAGTTTGGGTATGAATTTTAAATATTCCATGTTTCAAAGAGGCATGTCAAAGGGAGCAGGCTCACTCATTTTTCAAAGCAGTAAATTACAGCATTGAAATACTTCGCATTAAGCATATGATGCTGCAAAGCTATCACAGGGCAAGGCAGGACCTGAGTCAGGAGTTTCTGGGTCTTCAGGGAGCTGTGTTCACCCCGGTATCCTGATCTGCCCTTGAACATTTTCTCCGTGGTGGTTCTGCCTCTCAATTTTCAAAAAGACTTTCTCATGTTTGGGATAAAGCAGTGGCTGGGAGCCATTAGAAACTTCTCTCATCCTTTGTTTTGTAGAGGCTAAACGTGGTCAACACTGGTGGTCTTTATTTTTTAAATTGCCTTTTTGAGCTGCAGTTAAATAATGAATGGAAAGAAAGATTGCATATAATAGTCTCATTTTTCACTGGCTTAAAAATAGATGAATGTTCTACTTAGACATCATTTTACCTGTAGGATCATGACCATATTTTTTAAACAAAGCAGGCATATTTAAAAGGTATATTGAAGGGAATAATAAAAGGGAATATTAGAAAGGTACATTAAGATGAAAATTAAAATAGACAATCCCAAACTGATTGAACTTTATGACACCAAAAGAAACACCCAGCTCCCCCCCACCCCCTGTGCTTCTTTAATTCCTTGTGTCCACTCTGGTTCATCATTCACATTCATTCGTATCTGCTTTTGTGTTACTAAGATGTGAGTCTACTTCCCAGGAACACAAACATCACTTCTTTTAATATATTGCTGACAAAAAACAGTGAACCTCAAGTGCACCAGGAAGAACACAGAATCCAGCTTTGGTCCTGGCTCTGTTGGAGCCTGGGCTGTGCACCTGATAGGGTTCACCTTTGTGTCCCCACCCAAATCTCATCTTGAATTGTCACCCCAGAATGCCCATAGTCCCCACGTGTCAAGAGAGGGACCAGGTGGAGGTGATTGAATCATGGGGTTGGTTTCCCCCATGCCGTTCTCCTGATAGTGAGTTCTCATGAGATCTGATGGTTTTGCAAGGGGCTCTTCCCCCTTCACTCGGCACTTCTCCTTCCTGCCGCCTTGTGAAGAAGGCACCTTGCTTCCCCTTCACCTTCTGCCATGATTGTAACTTTCCTGAGGCCTCCCAAGACATGCTGAACTGTGAGGCAGTGAAACCTCTTTCTTTATAAATTACCCAGTCTCAGGCAGTCCTCATAGCAGTACGAAAACAGACTAATACTGCACCCTTGGACAAATTGCTTTTCTTTTTCTGTGCCTGTTTTCTTCTCTGTAAAAGTCGGGTCAGCAGTTCTCAAATCGAGCTCCATTCATGTGCCCAAGGGGACTTTGCTTTCCCCCGCTGTGGCCCCCATCTCCCAGTCACACCCCCCAGTCACACCCCTTGGTCACACTCCCCAGTCACACCCCCCGGTCACACCCCTTGGTCACAGGCTTGGGTTTCGTCTTTTATGTTGCTCTTTCCCACAAGAATCCTCTCCCAAAGGTTCTTGGGTCTTTGTTTTTCAGGTAGAATCATGTAGTTCAAAGGTTTTCTAAGCTACTTCTCGGATCTAAAATTTTAAGGCATTATAATTTCTGTCTTTCTCATTTTGATTACTAGCAAATTCAAAATCTCTGCTCCTAACCTTTAGATGTGCTGAGGGCTGAAGGCAGCTGTGCCCATCAGGTGAGTGTCTGGGAATAAACACACCCCTTGCCCTTGGCCTTCTGCACTGACCACTCATGGCTCCTTGTCCAAGTCAGTTTGCAGAAATCTCAAGTCTGTTAGAGATCTTCTCTTGGTTCAGTGATAGCAGAGGCTGCACCATCAATTCAGACACATGGCTGTAACAGCAGCCCTCACCATTTGTCTGTTTCCTCTTCGTTCCCATATCCTAGTTAAACCATTAACAACGTTTAAAGAAACAGATCACCATACTAATGAGGATGGCAGGTCTCCAAGCCCCCACTCAGCGAGAAACTAAGAATCAGGTGGTGTTTGAGCAAGTTAATCCTGATACTGCAGGACTCACCTGCAACTGGCAGAAATCAGGCCCAGACAGGAGGGAGCGGCACCCAGGACCCAGCCCAGGTGAGCTCGCTAATGAGGCAGAGAGTGCCTCCCAGGCAGGTGCTGAGGAAGTGCCAGACTGGATGTCAGGACAGTGGGGACAGCAACAGCGTGTAGACCTAGGAGCAAAATAAGACTAAATCTTCTGGAGCTCTGGCACCAGCGACCTCAGAGCTCCCTGGTGGCACAGAAGGGAGCCTGGGTCCAGCACTGACCTTCTTGCTCTTTGACTCGGAAAGGGATTGTATGCTGGTTGTGGTAGCCTCAGCCAGGCTGCAGCCTGCCAGAGGGACAGGAGCCCAGGGACATGCTTCAGCAGGTGGGCGTGGCCAGCTCCACCAGGTGGGCGTGGTCAGCTCCACCAGGTGGGTGGGGCCTGCATCAGCAGAGCCTGCTCCAGACGTGGGCACCTTCCAACCCCACGTCCAGGCTGCCGTTTGCTGTCACACACTGGCTGTTTTCAGTATGGCTTCAGTTCTTTTGCCCCAATAGAGGAAAACTTGCAGGTATGTATTTCCATGTTTTTTCTTTTAAAGATTAAAACAAAGAAAAAAACCCAAGTCCTTCTATTTATCTGTCAACTAGGCTACCTGAGTACAAGGAGGCTTTTATTTTTATATTTGCTTATTCATTTTGAGACAGAGTCTCCCTCTGTCGCCCAGGCTGGAGTGCAGTGGCTCAGTCTGGGCTCCCTGCAACCTCTGCCTCTCAGGCTCAAGCGATCCTCATGCCTCAGCCTCCAGAGTAGCTGGGATTGCAGGCACGCACCACCGTGCCCGGCTAGTTCTTGTATTTTTGGTAGAGATGGGGTTTCACCATGTTGCCCAGGCTGGTCTCTCCTGGGCTGAAGCTATCTGCTGGCCTCGACCTCCCAAGGTGCTGGGATTACAGGTGTTAGTCACTGTGCCCGGCCATAAGCAAGCTTTTAAAAAATGTTCCATGTCTACACCATTGCTACCTGCTTTACAGTGTTTTGAGAAAATACGTCCTGCCTCTATCCAGCAGTGACACCATTCATTCATTCCATCGCTCATTCCCCGAGCATTTGAGACCACCCAGTCCTGGGCTCCACTCCCTCTTAGTGCCGTCAGTGCACAGAATAGCTGCTCAATAAGGGATAGAATCAAGCAGTCCGTCAGTGGGTGGACACTGCATTTATTACAGCAAGAGTTCACGTTATTGACGGATCTACACAATGCTGGTACAATCTTACTTTCTTTGGGCCCTTTACCGTGAAGTGTGAGATAACTTAGTTTGGCACCAACGTAAATTTTGTTTAGAATTATCCATGAGCAAAAGATTTACTGAGCAAAAGAGTGAACGTGAACAAGGTCATAGAAGAAATGTTTACACTCACTAACTC
This sequence comes from Macaca nemestrina, assembly GCF_043159975.1. Lineage (NCBI taxonomy): Eukaryota > Metazoa > Chordata > Mammalia > Primates > Cercopithecidae > Macaca > Macaca nemestrina. The sequence goes on along the minus strand of NC_092132.1, from coordinate 152,203,520 downwards.
TGTTTTCTGGTAAACTTGCAGCACGATTGCAAACATGTGGCAATTAACGCACGGAATCCTTGGTATTTATGTGCCGTGGTGCCATGAGGGCAGCACACCTGTGTTCTTCACAGCTGCACCTTTGCTCTGAGAGTCCTGCCTGGCCCACAACAGGTGCTTCACCAATATTACCTAAAGTGTAAACAAATCAAAGCAAATCACGTCAGAGCCTCTGCTAGATTTGTTCTTATTAGTCCACCTGGCAGGACTAGAGACATTTGAGGAAATATCTAGTTAAAAATAACCTGTGAATCAGCCCTGATACATATTAAAGCAAACATGACTGCATATATTATAATTTATCAACCCAGATGAGCTTATTCTCTCTGTATATATAGCCAAATCAAGAACAACTGTGCCACTTTGTAAATTTTAAAGGATAATTTTGGAAATTTTTGCTGGGGTACTCTCTTCTCTTTATTTTTCTTCCCTCCATTTCTCCTTCTCTCCCTTCTGTGCTTGCTATGCATTGATCTATCTTAGTTTTATAGTTTTATAATTAAAAATTTAAAACACTTAGAACACTTCAGAAAAACATGTGACAGGGAAACACACAGGCACATGTGCACACACTTAAATATTCGAGGTCGTGAAATCTGGACGCCCATCCTTTCCCTCTCTTCCACTCCAGAGTTTACCACTGTCTTGTTTGAAGTTGGTACATAACATTCTCTTGCCTCTTTTTTCCCTCCCTCCCTCCCTCCCTCCCTCCCTCCCTTCCTTCCTTCCTTCCTCCCTCCCTCCCTTCCTTCCTTCCTTCCTCCCTCCCTCCCTCCTTCCCTCCCTCCCTCCCTCCCTCCTTCCCTCCCTCCCTCCCTCCCTCCTTCCCTCCTTCCTTCCTTCCAGATTCTCGCCGTGTTGCCCAGGCTGGAGTGCAGTGGCAAGATTTTGGCTCACTGTAACCTCCATCTCCTGGGTTTAAGCAATACTCCCGCCTCATTCTCCTGAGTAGCTGGGATTACAGGCGCCTGCCACCACGCCCTACTAATTTTTGTATTTTTAGTACAGACGGGGTTTGTCTGTACAACTGCCAAGTTGGCCAGGCTGGTCTCGAACTCCTGACCTCAGGTGATCTGCCCACCTCGGCCTCCCAAAGTGCTGGGATTACAGGCGTGAGCCACCACGCCCAGCCCTCTTTTTATTTATCTGCCTAAGTAGTTCTATATTTTTCTACTGAGAAATAATTAGGTTGTTTCTAATTTTGATACTGTAAGTAGAATTCAATAGATGTCTTTATTAATACGTCTTTGTGAATATTTATGAGAGTTTGTCAACGTGGAACTGCTGCGTGGAAGAAATGATGCACCAACTTCAGCAGGGACTGGAAGAAATGATGCACCAGCTTCAGCAGGGACTGGAAGAAATGATGCACCAGCTTCAGCAGGGATTGCTGAATTGCTCTCTGGAAAGGCTATGAGGTCTCTCCTGGGGCCCCTGTGTCGCTCTGTGTGCACACAGAGGTCTCTGCGTTCTTGAACACAGCGGACGCATGTGACTCGGCTGACGACTCTGGGATGGCGTTGTCCTTGTCATTGTTTCACTCCGTCATCACGGCTAATGATGTCTGATTTGCTTTGCTTTTCTATGTCGATGACCATCTTGCCTGTAAGTAACAATTTCCTTTCCTTCTTTACGATTCTCATGAGTTTTATTTTTCGTGTTACATTCTCAGGTTAAACGTCCAGTGCGATAGCCGAGAGGAGAGCATTGCAGCAAGCACCCCTGGTGGGTGTTTCTGACGTTTGGCTAGAGTGAGGCTCCTGGTAAGCTTTTGGTGATTCCACTTGTTAGGATAATTGAGTTCCTTCCTGCTCCTAGTGGCTGAGTTGCTTGTGTTCATTTAAAAGTGACAAATAGTTGTTAAATTTCTTCAATATTTTATCAGAGCTACTGCAATACTTATCTTCCTATTTTCTCTTTTAGTCTGGTTAATGTATTAAATTATATTCATGAATACTTTATTGTTAAACCATTGGGCTCACGACATGTGTATAAATAAACGTTGCCGACATATTTGCAAATGTTTTATTGGAAATGTTTGCATTTATCTTTCCTGTAATTAAAGTTCTACCATTTCTGGTTTGGGTATCGATCATGGATTATGTCTGCCTTGAAAGTTTGGTGGAAATCACTTGTAATGTGATCTAGAGCTTTTGTGGTTTGCTTTCATAAAAGGTTATAGGACTAGTTATTTTTATTTATTTTGAGACAATTGTGTATTTTAAAAATGATCATTTTGTATAGGTTTATCCAACTCATTACAATTGTCTGCCAGATTGTATGGAATAAGTCTATTTAGATTTGTAAGAAGGCATAGTGTCTTCCACAGCAGCCGCCCCATTTTGCGTTCCCACAGCGGTGGGTGAGATCTCCTGTTGCTCCACATCCCCGCCAGCAGTGGAGGTTGCCAGGGTCTGGACTTTGGCCCCATTCTAATTGGCGTGTGATGCTGACCTGTCCTTTATGGCCCTAGGATCCTGTGCTCGTCTGTTAGCACATATCGGTCGGCCACATAGCCCAGTGAGCCTGGCCCAGCAGACATTCTCAGCTCTTCCTGCCCTAACCTTCTCTCCTGCGACTGAGGACTTCACGGTCTTTCAAGAATTACAAAAGAAGCAAACAAAAACCAAACCACTGAAGTAACAGTATTTCTAGCTGTTTGTAGGAGGAATTTGTCTACACTATCCTTGTCTGCCATTTTCCTCAAAGGGGAAGCATCGGGAATGTTTATGGGAAAGGGCCGTGTGAATGTGTCTTTCAGTAAGTAACGGTTTTTTGAAGGATGAGGCAGAGGCGTCTTTATTCATACGTCCAGATTCCTTCATGGGTGATGTGGTACTTGCAGCAGTCGAGTTAATTCTGTTTTCTAGGCTGCAGACATGGTTACGAGTAGTAATGTCTGGCATGTGTGTTCTTTAACCCTGATACGTGTCTAAGACGCTCCCCAAAGATGAGCATCAGTTTCCGTATGGAGCTTACTTTTTAAGCTATCAAAGTGTACGTTATTGAACTAGAGGATTCTGCTTGTTAGGTAATTTCCCTTCTACAGTGACAATGCTGTCATTCGAAGGGTTGTCTGTTCCCTGGAGCTGTGCCATTTCTGAAGGGAGAGCTGCGTTTTCTAAGGGGACATGAGACGGAGCAGCATGGAAGACCTGAGAGGAGAGACCTCTGTGATCTTCCCACTTCTTTTTGCCATTCTGCATCTTTTCTGTACTTTGTACGTTACCCCCGCTCCCCTCAACTCAGTTCAGGAGAGGTTCTGGGGACCTGTCCGATGTTAAGCCCCGCTCCCCTCAACTCAGTTCGGGAGAGGTTCTGGGGACCTGTCCGGTGTTAAGCCCCGCTCCCCTCAACTCAGTTCGGGAGAGGTTCTGGGGACCTGTCCGGTGTTAAGCCCCGCTCCCCTCAACTCAGTTCGGGAGAGGTTCTGGGGACCTGTCCGGTGTTATCCCCTGCTCCCCTCAACTCAGTTCGGGAGAGGTTCTGGGGACCTGTCTGAGCATCCTCTGTGCCTCAGGGTGGCAGGATCAAAGCCCCTGGGAGGGGTCAGTCAGACCAGGAGAACCTGGCTGTCAGCTCACTTTTGGTTCCTCATGTAACTGCCACAGAACCACGTGTCTTTGGAATGCCGTCTGCCAAATTTTACTGGGTTTCTCGCCTGAAAAGATCCCTATTTAGAGGACAACACGAAGAAGCTGAAAAGTCTTAGAATTCAAATCGATCTCTACCTGTCCCACTTATCTCATTCATGTCCTGCCCACATGTTGGGCTGGAGAAGATTTATGGTTTTCCTACATGTGCTTTTCCCCCATGTTTTGAATCTATTTTCCTGAGGTTTCATTTCTATCGCCTTTTTTTTTTTTCCCCCGGGAACATACTTCTTTTTGATTTTTATGTTGAAGCCAACTAGCAGCTTTTCTAAGATGATGATGTCTCAAGTTAATCTGATAACGAAAATGGGTTTTTTCCCAAAAATTGTAATCATGGATTCCATTGAGGTCTATCAATATGCTAACACAGACATTGCTTTCTTTACAAATGGCCATTTAAAACATAATTATTCACCCTAAAAACCAGGACATGGTGACCATATGAGGGGATGGATATGTTAATTGGCTTGAGCATGGTAATTACCTCACAGAGTACATGCATATAAAATGTAAAGTTGTTCACCTTAAATATATATGATTTTTATTTTTCAATGATACAATTATACTTCAACAAAGCTGGAAAAATAAGATTTGGTTACTATAACCTCAGCATCAATGTTTCTACCCAATTCATGTGAAGAACACATGATCCCTTAGAAACGTGGGGCACTAACTTTCTCCCTAATACTGTTCATTTTTCTTCTATCCTATTTTCCCTTTATCTGTTTTCTTGTTTACTTTCACATAATTTTTGAAATAATAGGTGCTCTTGTGTATATATATATATTCCATTAAGTGCATCTATTTCAAAAATTGTATAAATATAATTTTATATATTTATAAAAATATATATTATTAATCATATAAAATATATATTTATTATATAAATATATGTTACATATAATATTTGGCTAAATCTTATTATAGTTTGTGAAGATAGAAAATAAAGACCCAATGATAATCCCACAAATGAACTAGATCAGCTGGTCCCAAGTATCTACTGGATAATGGTGCTGACCTGGTGGATGAAAGGTGTTGTATTAGTCCTTTCTCACACTGCTCTCAAAAAATGCCCCAAACTGGGTAATTGATAAAGAAAAGAGGTTTAATTGGCTTATGGTTCCTCAGGCTGTACAGGAAGCATGGCTGGGGAGGCCTCAGGAAACTTGCAATCATGGTGGAAGGTGAAGGGGAAGCAGGCAAGTCCTACATGGCTGGAGCAGGAGGAAGAGAGTGAAGGCAGGGGAGGATGCTACACACTTTTAAACTACCAGCTGCTCTGAGAACTCATTATCACAAGAACAGCAAGGAAAAATCCACCCTGGTGATTCAGTCACCTCCCACCAGGCCCCTCTTCCAACATTAGGGATTACAATTCGATATGAGATTTGGGTGGGGACATTAATACTTAATGTAGCAGACAGAAACTGTATCTTAGTGTATCTCAATGATATTACTCAGTAATTGATAGGAAGTTTGAGCTAAATGATCCATCTCCGAGGGAACTGGAGGGTGTGGTCCTCCAGGGATCCATTGAGTTTTCTGCTCCCTTGAACACTTTTATTCTCGTTGATTTTTGTTGAAAGTGCTTCTCAATCAACATGTCATTTGCCTTCAATTCAGACTCAAATATTCCCCTTAGGTGGCTTTAATTTGTGAGTTCATTATTTACTGTGGAGCTTTAGAAAACAGAAATGCCTTGATATTCAGCCATCTTTCCTCAAATATTTCTGTGACACACATTAAGCACCAAAATGGCATTAACTGAACAGAATTCTATAAATATACAGTCATTTGATCAGCAAGTTGCTTCCCAGAAGTTGTTGCTGTCATATCTGTCATATGTATATTTATTCCAAGAAGAGATCCTGTTATTATAAAATTGTGTAAAAGTAAACAAGACAACTGAGATAAAGGGAAAATACAGAAGAAAAATGAACATTACTAGGGAGAAAGTTAGTGCCCCTTTTATCTGTCTAAAGGATCATGTGTTCTTCACTGGAATTGGGTAGAAACATTGATGCTGAGGTTGTAGTAATCTTATTTTTCCAGCTCTGTTGAGGTATAATTGAAATATAAAAATTGTATATATTTAAGGTTTTGACCATAATAGGTGGTATTTCCCTTAACCTGATTCAAGATTTGCACTCAAGTCAGCTTGTCTTTATTTTCAGTGAAAATTCACTCTTGCCTTGGCAAGGAAGAAATATGATTTAGGTACCCAGCACAAAACAATAATGTAAGTCAGGGAAGTTGGATCTGTGAGAAAACAAAACTTTTCAGTGAAAGCATGTGGATATTCACGTTGACAAGGCTGGCTTTGATCTGGTTGGCTTTGTGACCAGGGCTGCGGGCCCCTTTCGTTGGCCTCGGGCTCCTTACTGTACATTGGGGCTGATGTCACCTTTTCCTCCCATTTCCATGAGGAATGTATGAGATTGCGTTTGTGAAATACTTAACTCGGGGCATGTCACATGACAGGATCCCATAAACATTGCTTTTAAATCATTATCCTGATTGGAGTATCAGATATTCTGTATGTTAGAAGAAACAAGTCACTAGTTGCTAAAAGTGAATGGAAACTTGAGAACTGAAATATTTAGATATAGTTATACTTTTATTTTAGATTCAGGGTATTTGGTTGATGCTTACTACAAGTTTACCTGGGTGTGTGATTGAACTTGCTCCCTATGAAAATAGGAGCAAGAAAGGGAAGAAATGGAAGGAAAGGGTAGGCCAACCAGAGAGGACCTCCTTTGCTCGTGGGAGGTGATGTCCAGCGGTCAGCAGAGCAGAGGGACTCCCGGGAGGGGCTGCACCACTGACAGGCTGGCCATGGAAGCCTTAAGTCACCTCTGTGGTTGGCGTTCATGACTCCATGAGATGGGACCTGTTCTCCCATTCCAACTCTGAGAAACTGGAAGTGGATCAGTTGCATGTCCAGGCACTTCTCTGGGGAAGTGTGTGCTTCCTTGAGCAGGCCTGGGGTTCACCTTGCTCAGTCTCCCATCAGCTCCCTTTTACACAAACACAAAGCCAACTCCATATCACTCGTGTGAGGACTGAAAATGAGGCCACATATCCTCATATCCTTTAACCACAAAACCACCTCCATGCCATAGGAATGGGTTATTGCAGACATTTGCATCGAGGTTGGATAACTTTTTAAAATTAATGCAAATAAAATATATTTCCTTACATGGTACTCTTAACACTGATTTGCTGACCATAGAAATAGAAGAAAAATAATAAATAGTGTTTCTTTTGGTAGACTCTAGTGAAGGGGATTCTCAACAGAACACCTATTACTAACCTGGGAACAAATTAAACCTAAGGGTTATGGAAATCTTTTTCATGGCTACTTTTTTTTTTTTTTTTAACCAGGAAAAGAAAGATTTAAGATAACACTCTTCCCAGATATGAGTAAGCTGAAGATAAAGCCTTAAATATTTTCTTGCCCAACAGGAAAAAAAAAAGATCAGCTGAATCTTGTCTTTTTTTATACTAAAGAGATACTATTGCCGAAGAAGCATATGAGGGTTTAGTGCAGTCCTTGGCACACTGTAGGCATCACCTAAATGTTTGCTGGTGTAGGACCACCTGTCTTATCAGAAAGAAAGCAAAAACAAACAACAGCATCAACAACAAACCACACAGACAGACAAAAATGCTGCTTAGAGGCCCCTAATTCCACTAATGGAAAAATGCGGCAGGAGGAAAGGTGTCAGGAGAGTTACAGAATGAGGCTGCTGGCTTTACCTCCTCCCATCGGTGCACTAAATAAGCATCTACATGTGGAACATTTCCTCTGGGAGAATTCAGAAACTGGCTGAGACACTCCTACACCATGGGTCACTGAGAAAACATCTGCGTCAAAACACGTAGGAAAAGATGAGCCATATCCAGGCACAAGTCCCTCCCCAAGCCCTGCGCAATATAATCAAAAAGGAACCCCCAGCTCCCAACTACTCCTGAGGAGTGAAAGGCTTCAACTACAGATATGGTGCTCCAGCTTTTATGGTTCTCCTGGAGGCTTTGTTTTGTAAGTCACCTAGCTCTAAAAGCAAAAGGGACTGGGCGTTTGTGAGCATTCCTAGACCACAGAGAGCAAAGAGGTGGTTTTAAGGGAGCATTTTGAGGACTTTTCAGTGACAACTCACCCCAGAATTAGTGCAGAGAAGAGACTAAAATGCACGGCTCCCATTTCCTTCCTGGGAGGGGCTTTTCTGCACATACCTGAGGGTCAGGCTTTCACTAGCCTGCATCTGAGAGTCTACAGGGCAGATAAACAAGAGGGGGTGAAGGAGCCTGAACAGGAATTGGTGAACTTTTACATTTTCTTCCCTGGCTCATTCTGGTAATAAATCCAGATTCTCCCTGGAAGTTTCTTTTTTTTTTTTTTTTCCACAGATTGGTTATCCCAACTTTTACGCTCCCACCTGAGGAACTGCCTCCTAAATTGCCTAGCTTTGGAAGCAAAAGGTACCTGGAATTCACAAGTCTCCCTAGATCACAGAGAACAATTGTGTCAGTTTTAAACAGGTGTGCAAGTGTGTCCAGTGGCTACACCACCTAGGATCAGAGTGTGTGGTCTGAATGAGTGTGCAGCCATTTGCCACAGATCCTCTCCCAGGCTTAATTCAGAATAAGTGGGAGATAAACTCCAGCTCTCAGCTTCTCCCTGAGGATCAAAAGTACTGGAGCACACATCTACCACTCCAGCTTTCCCAGCTGTGTCTTGAGGGACCAGCTTCCTTCCTGACTATTGTGGGGTTGACAGGATGTTGCCCACGCCAATCTCATAAGGGCCGTTATGAGCAAACAGAGCAGCTAGACAAGCACAGAGTTTTGAAAGGCACCTAGAATCTCTGATCAGGCTGATTGGTGAGGTCCATCTTCTACAGAAGGCCATTCTGACAAGAATGGGAGAGGTAGTTGTCTTACCCAATGCGCAGAAACCAACATGGAGAGTTGAGGAAAATAAAGAGACAGGGAATTATGTTCCAAATAAAAGAACAAGATATATTTTTAGAAACTGACCCTTATGAAATGGAGATAAGTGATTTGCCCAATAGGGAATTTGAAATAACAGTGATAAAAATGCTAACTGGGGTCAGGAGGGCAATGCATGCACAAAGTGAGAATTTCAACAAAGAGAAAATATTGAAAAGTGCTAAACAGAAATCATAGAGCTAAACAACTGAACTAATATATTCGATAGAGGGCTTCAATAGCAAATGATATCAATCAGAAGAGAGAATCAGCAAACTTGAAGAGAGTGCATTGGAAATCAATCTGAGGAGGAAAAATTAATAAAGAATAAGAGTGGAGATAGCTTAAGGGACCTGTGGGACACCATCAAGTGGATGCACACATTACTGGAGTTCAAGAAGGAGAAGAGAACAGGGCAGGAAGCTGATTCATGAAAATAATGGCTGAACACTTCTGAGACATGGAGAAAGAAAGAGAAACCTCAATCTGAGAAGTCAAACAGCAAGTCAGATGAATACAAAGAGATCCACACTGACACACATTATAATCAAATTGCCAATAGAGGGGGAGAATTTTCAAAGTAGTGGGAAAAAGTGACTTGGTGTGTACAAAGGAACTCTCATAAGACTATAAGGAGAAACTTTGCAGGCTAGAAGTTAGTGTGATGATATAGCCAAACTGATGAAAGAAAAAAATACCTTCTGATCAAGAATAGTACGCTCAGCAATTCTGCCATTCAAAAATGAAAGATAGATAAAGATTTTCTCAGATAAACAAAAGCTAAGAAAGCTTATCACCACTAGACCTGCCTTATAAGAATAGCTTATAGGAGTGGTATAAATTAACACTTTGCAATATTTTAATATTTTTGTTGTTTGGGTGCCATCCAATGTGAAGGCAAGGACAAAGTCTAGAGGTCTTGGAACCAGAAAGTCTTGAGTTTCAAAGACGGCAGCAATGTCAGGTATGAGCCAGTGACTCTCATTTTCTCATCTGCAGGATGGTAAAATTAGCCACTCCAGAGTTTGCCAAGGTTGTTTGCTATGCCCAAGAGGTGGAACTTGATGGTTGCATGAGTAATCTAAGTAAAATGAGGACTTTCCAAGGAAAGGAGGGACTTAGACTCTTATTGTTTGAGCAAAATTATCAATGCATGACAAAGATGTGGTTGTTGCCTAATATTACTTGCAAGGTCAAAGGGATGAAAGAATACATCAAGTACTATCATATCTAATCAAAGACAGAAAAATCCCACCAGGGTAGCAGAGATCTGGGCTAAGTCTCAGCAAGTTTATTTATATTCCCTTCAATGCATTTGGTATCTAGAATAAGAAAAATATTCATGAAAGTGCTTTGTCAAAGTTATGGTATTATTTACATGTCAATTATAACAATTTAATTCATAGTTCCATTGAACAGGTCACTTTTTTGTCAAGTTTCTACAATTTAATAAACGTTTGCACATTATTTGAGAACAGTGGGTTTTTCTGTTATTTTCTGAGTACCTACACTCATTGAGGACCTCTAAGGCTATGCAGTGCCTTGTCCCTGGGAACTGGCTGTAATCATGGGCAGATGCAGTATATTTTGGCATTCTGAGGAATTTCTGCACCTGCCTGTTTAGGATCTAGCCCTGTCACAAAGCCATCCACCATCACCTGGCCATGGCAAGATCTCTCTTTGTTGAATCATTGTCTCTTCTTTTAAATATTTAATGTGTGTGTGTATGTTTTCCATATAAATTTGGTATTTATTATATGCACTGAAACATCACTATTCGTAAAAGGGTCTATGGGATAAGAAACTTTATGTGTTTTTGTTCTTGATTTTAAATAGCTTTCAGAATCTTTTCTTCTGGTTACTTCATATCCCACCTGGCAGAACATTTTAGGATTATGAGTTTAATTAAAACACAGTGCAACACCATATACTGCCTGGAACAATTAACCTAATCAGTTTCACAATTGATACTTTATAATTATCTCTCTCATGTTTATAACAGTCTTTCTGAAAGGCTACTTTATCTTATTTCTTTAACATGAGACCTGATGAGACCCAATTTGCAAGGGCTTATTTGGTCGAGGAGTTAAAAACAAGTAAAACATCCTTTCAGGTGAGAAAAGGAAATTCTAAAACTGTAAAACACGAGCTGAACACAAGCATTAGAATGTCCAGCACGCATGGCGACTGAAACATTAATTTTCAGTGGAGTGAGGTCTGGTTTGTCCTGTACACAGGCACAGCAACTTGAAGATAGGTGCTTATGTCAAAATTAGCCAAAACTGCAAAGAAATTCACTGCATGCTCTCAGTTCCTCCCACAGCATGCAGACAGTGCCACTTCCTGGATAAGCCACATGTAGTTTTCTGATCTCTCCCTCCCACAGTCTCAGTGAAAAGTGCTCTCCTGAGCCCAGAGCTTCATTGTCCCCAACAGAAATTTCAGGAAGCAGACATTTGCAAAACTCCCTTGAAGCTGGGACTTCCCCACCATTATTTTCCCCTTGCCTTTTCCTTCTAGTGGCCCAGGGAACTGCGGGGGTGGGGGGGTGGGGAAGGGAGGCCAGTGGTCTCCTCCTTTTGCTGACCTCCTGAGACTGGTTAACCCACCAGCCCCTCCCCAACCAGGGGACAACCTGCAGCCTTTCTTCTTCCTTCCTCCTCCAGTCACGGGCTTACATGGTGTCCTGCTTTGGAACAGGTGTTTATAGCGTCAATTATTTGCCTCATTTGACCTTATCCACCATGTTGCTGTTTGAGGCATTTTATCATTTATTCCTCATAACAAAGCCCGTCTCTCTGGTTGGGAGGCAGATATGTGAAAAATCAAGGAGGTAACATGCTAAGAGGGGTGTCACAGCAGAGGTACAGAGTAGAGCCTCAGAAGCAAGGATGTAGGGGCGGTAACCTAGAGGCAGGCTGGCAGGGGAGACCCACCAGCCATTTACTTTGATGTGTTCTGTGAACAGTGACGTGGTTTGCATGAAAAAGGGAAAGGGTAACTAGAAGAGGGGAAATGTTGGCGCAGGTTTAGTATTTAGGAAATGCATTTAAATTTACACAAAGGATACAGTTATCCCCACATAATAAAAGGTTGGCTTTTGTGAGGCAAAGTGAACATTAGAACTTGGTTCATTTTTCCACGGTTGGCCCAAGGCTTCATTCAGCAAACAAGCAGATGCTCTCCAGAAAGTTTCCCTGACCTATCGTTCATTCATTCACCTGCTGTTTTCCCAAATCAGAGGGCCAATAGCTTCCCTACTGTCTCCAATGGTTACTGGAACATCTCGTATCTTATTTTTAGTAGGATGGTAGGAAAATTGTTATATAGTGATCTTGTGAAGAGAGAATATCCTCAATTATTCTATTTGGTAGGCAGGATTTATTTGTTTCTGGGTAGAGTGGACTGTTTCTAGGATCGCCTAAAACATTTTTGTCTGTCTCCATGTCATCAACATCTCATTGGCTGGTGGAGTGAAATAAATTCAAGTTCATTGATTGCTGCTCTAATCGGCTGATTTTATTTAAGTTCCAAATACTGAGAGTTCAGTACAAAATATTCAATCCCTGTTTGCTCCAACCACAATGTGTTTCAGTGATGAAAATGATCTAAGCCGATTATTTACTCATGACAGTGTCGTGATCAGTGCCAGAGCCCTGACGTAAAATGATCTCGCTTCTCTCTAACTTCGCTTCCTTAGGGTGAGACAGTGGCTCTTCTGCAGTCTGACTTCGCTTCCTTATTTGTGAGGTTGAGGCAGTAGCTCTTCCACAGGGTTGATTATGAGATTAAATAACTATCTTGCCCACCTTCACCGAGGAAAGTTGGGGCAGGTGTGATGTGGAACCTGATGGCTATCCAACCGGGTCTTTGAATGGCATGGACCTCACCAGTTGTGGATTTTCAAACTTCATCAATTTCAGATTTAATGGGTACTTTGTTTTACATCCTCAGACTGAACTCTGCTTCAAACATTTCTGGGAAATTGTGACTTACCCTACTGGTGGAGTGTCATCTTCATTCCATTTTTAATAGGCAGAAATTTTTTCTCCAAAGGCAGATACTGATTTCTTTTAAATTCAGTTCCTTAAGCATAATTTTGTCAGCTTCTTTACCTGCTGCGAAAAGTCCTTTCCTAGGCCAGGTGCGGCACTTGGAAATCTGTAATCCCAGCACTTTGGGAGGCTGAGGCAGGAGGATCACTCCAGCTCAGGAGTTTAAGCTCTGCCTGAGCAAAATAGCAAGATCCTATCTTAGAAAAAATACTTTAGAACAGTATTTTTGATTCTGAAGGTGATGTTTGTCTTCTTGAAAATGTTAGTGGTTGTGAGAGATGAGCCTTTGTGTAGTGCTGTCATTGTGTCTGTTTCTCAGAGCGCAAGGGTGATAGAGCTTTGTCTCCAGAACAGCGATGGTCCTGGTTGTGAGGGATAATGAAGAACTGCTGAGTGTTGGACGTTTTGTGCCGACAGGTGGCAGTGACCAAGAGAGGAAAGGGTGTGGCTGACGACTTTAGCTGGAAATTGTGCAACTGGCAGAAAGGATCCTTGCACACAGCAGGTGTCCTGCCCAGTTCCAACGGAGATAACACACCCGTCAATGTTCTTTCCCAATGACATTTATATTTATGTGTCTTATGAAACTCAATAGTCTATAAATACTCTTAAATTTGGGAGTAATGTTTTTAGAACTCGAGTTCTGTAACACTCCAGCCTATGAGGGACTCCCTGCTTGGCCTCAGAACTCCGAGATAATCATCGTTTTAAAACCAAAAGCCTCTTCCTCCTGTGTCATTTTTGCAACTCAGTATAATTGTTGTTCCTTAAATTAAGAATAATTTTGTCAGCTGCTTTATCTGCTTAACAGCTGCTTTCCTAGGCCAGGTGCGGTGACTCACCCCTGTAATCCCGGCACTTTGGGAGGCTGAGGCACGAGGCTCAGGAGTTTAAGCTCAGCCTGAGCAAAATAGCAAGATCATATCTTAGAAAAAATACTTAGTTTAGAACAATATTTAAAATCAAGTTTTATTCATGGAATCTGTGTCAAAAGTATGTGAAAGTGGAGAAAAGAGAAAAAGAAGGCAGCGAGAAGTGTGTGTATGTTCATCATTATTAGAGTCCATGTTTTATTTCATGCACATTGAATTTGCCCTGTATATTTCATTAGTTTTCAGTATTTACACATACAGCACCTATTTCTACATTATTAATATATTTTGTTTAAAAATCTCCTGTACTTTATTTAAATTTACCATTGATTATATCTACTATGCCGACAAATATTAAATCATTTGATAGAAACAGCTAATGAGTGTGCTATAATATTCTACTATAAATTAAAATTAATGTACCATTATCAATGTACCGAAAGTTGTAGATGTTTAGCTTATATTGTGGAGAGTGGGTTAAAAACCATCCCGGTCACTCTCTGCTCCGCCTCCAGTCTCAGATGCCATATTCGTGTTCCTGTCTTCCAAATGCAAGGCTGGTATATCACGAAGGTGTCCATTGAGGAGTCTTACAATAGATCAGAAAGTAGGCTTTTGGCTCATCCTGATTCACATGAGTCTTGTTGAAATCCTAGTTCTTGGTTTAAACAGATGTTAACATGTGAGACATCCTGGGTGTGAGGACTTGACATTGTCTCCCTTATATCCCCAGCAGCAGCGTGGTATAACTACTGAACATGTGTTAGGAATTAATGAATTAACTTCCTTTTACTTCAGCATGAAGCAAACCAATAATTGAGCCTCTATAAATTTCCATATGCTTATGTGTTTCACAGCATTTTATAGGGAAATTTTAAGGACACATTACATGTCAGCCTCATATTTGCTTTACATTTATTTGCATGTCTAATGCTTCATTTAACATTTCTTTTTATAGAACATATGTGTTGACCTTTTTTTTACATTTTTAGGACATTGAGAGTAGTAAGTGCTTATTGTAAAAAAAAAATTTGGAGAGTGATAAAAATTAATTTCCTGCTTAATTTTATTCCAACTCTCTCTCTTGTACTCTCTTCCTCAACTCTCAAACTTGGTAACCAATGGTAAAATTTGGTTTATTTTTTTTCAACTTAGGTGTAGATGATTAATAACATCTTAAATATTCTATTATCTATCATCTATCTAATCTACTATCTATCCATCTATCTATCCATTATCCATCCATCCATCCATCTATTCATCCATCCTTTCATCTATCTATCTACTATCTATCATCTATCTATCTATATCAGCTATAATCTATTATTCAACCGCCCAGTCAGTCAATCTGTGCTCTCCCTCATTTCAAAACTGTTTAGAGGAAAATTTACAAATGATGTATGTAGTACAGTAACATAAGGCATAGGAAAGTTAAGTCAAAGAGAAAACGAAGATGGACAGTTAAGTAAAAAACTGAGCACACAGAAGCAAGTGCCCTGGTAAGATCCTACACAGTGACTAACGATGAAAACAGATTTGCTTCTGAGCTCGGTAGCATCCAAAGACAATACAGGACATGAGCAGGTATGAAGGAAAAGCTGAAGGGGTCCTGTGTGCTGAGTGCTTGGATGGTTTGGGGAGTGCAACAAAAGGAAAAGTAGGTTTGATCTTGGCAAACTCAGAATATGTTTAATTAAAATTTTTTTAAAAACCAGTAAAACTGGCGGACTGGATTCCCTTGAACCACATTCCCGGTGTCCAAAAGTACGTATTGAATGAAATGTCAGCTCCAGAAGCATGAAATAAAAGTGAAAAGTGACATATTTTCCACAGCTCATTTGATGTGGTGTTAGTGCTAGCAGTTCTTTTAGCTGTTTTACAAATACTTGTTAATGTCCTCTTTGTTCTTATATATAATCTTTTTAGGTTTAAAATCAAGTTTTATTCATGGAACACCTTGTGCTTAATCTTTGTACATCATCCACAGGTGCCACAGGGACATCTGTGCAAAAATGCGTGGCTACAGTGCACGTCGGCAGGCAGGCTATGTGCAAAAATGCATGGCTACAGTGCACGTCGGCAGGCAGGCTATGGCAGTGGTGCTGGAGGCTTATTACCCGGGGTGTCACGGTTAATGATGTCCCCACAGTGCTGAACAGAAAGGATTTCATACCCCACATGTGCGGGGTGAAATATCACAAAACCAAACCCCACCAAACAAACTCAAGCTCTCAAAGTGCACAGCTCGGCAAAATCTACACGCATCACGTACATCCTCAAGGTTGGTGATGATTCAACTGACTTTGAGAAAGATTTGAAGCCTTTGATGAAACACATATCCAGGAAAGGAAGAGTGTGTGTCTCTTGGCACCACAGTGGCTGCTACCCCCATGGGTTATGACTGGCGTGACTTCAAAACTGCAGCAGATTATCTGGAGGGACGTCCCTCTCTCTACCTCCTCTTTGAGGGTTTTCTCACCCTCTGAAATGCTCAAGATTCCCACAGGCTGCGGGAATCCAAGGAAACCCTCCTGACCCCGGCATGTGCTGGGGAGACCATTGGGATGAGCACAAGCCACAGGTTTCTGCTTCCCTCAGTTCATAATGGGCCAGGGCTGGGAACCCTGGAAACCCCATCTTCCTGATGGAGAGCCTGCAAGAGCTGCCATGGATGGGGAACCTCGATGTCCTTGCTGCCACCTTGGCCAGCTTCCCTCCTGGATCCTGTGGGTACAATGTTTCTTGTTGACTTCTTTATGCTAAGGCAGCTCCTGCTGGACCCAGGGCTGCCTGAACACTGACCCACATCCGCCATTCCTTTCCCTCTGAGCCCGGGAATCTACACCCTTCTTCCCTTTTAACCCCCTGACACAAAGGGTCTGAGTATATGGACTTTCTGTTTTGGGTGCATTGGTTTTAAATGGAAGTTAATATTCAGTGATTCATGTGAGTTCCCTCCAAGGAGACTCCCTTAGTGATCTCTATGGTGCTGCCTTTCCTCTTTTTGGGGGACGGAGCAAGGTTATACCCTCAATGGTCCTAGCACCTTTCCTGCTAGCAAACCCTGTCTCTGAGAACAGCTGTGCCCTGGGATCCAGGCAGGAGCTGCCTTGGTCTCTGCCCTGGCTCTCCCAGGCTCTCCTATGACCCACATGATGAGGGATCAGCAGGGCCAGGGGATGTGCCTGGGCCCTGAAACTCCCTGATGAATTGGATCTGGTTCTGGGGATTCTGGGCCTCTTCCTGGGTTCCTTGGTTAAAGGACACATCCGTTTACTAGTGTACACCCAGAAGGCACCTGCTGGCAGGGATGGGCAGGTGGCTGGAGCTTGGATGTTCCTCTGTGGGCATTGACACAGGGGCTGGGTGAGGCCACATGCCCGCGCCCTGCAGGAAGCCACCACTTTCAGGGGCGGAGTACGAGGACACAGACAGCTCTCAGGGAAAATATGGGATATCTGAACATTATGAAAGTATGGTTTTAAAGGGCAGGAGTTTCTAGATCATTCTGCTTCACTGCTCCTTAACTTGATTTTAACTTTAAAATATTTACTAATATGACTTGTGTATCTCCATGTCTACCCCTGCCCAACTTTGCACGTTTTATGAGAGGGTATACAGAACCATGCAAATCACTCATTTCCCGAAACACATCTGTGGTATACTTTGTAATCTGGCCAGGCGTGAAGGAATTAATTGGCTGCAAGCTTTGGGCCAAGTGAAAAGAGCTAGGATTTAGTGTTCATCCACCTATCGCGGGGAACAGACCCAACTGCTGAGGATGGAAAAATGTCAAGCCAGGCAGGCAAAATTTAGTAAACCAGAAATGATGGTCTCAAATGACAGGTGGGATTCCAGGAAGCACTTAGTGTCGGAAATGTCTCACGGGGTTTCCCAACAGGTAAACTGGGAACAAGGGCTACTGAGAGATGCATCAGGTAGGGGATCATAATAGACAAACTGGCCAGGAGATATCAGCACCCCAGCCCCAGAATCCCAGTACAAGAATTCCTGGTGGGGCGGGGGGAGGGGGGCCGCTGGTGGAAGTTGAGAGAGCAGTCATAAAGAAACTCAAGTGCAGAGAATAATATGTGACTCACCTGCAGAACTTGATGGTGGTGTGGGAGCAACCTAAGAACAAAACCATGACCATTTACTACATCTGGGCCACAAGGACTTGGGAGCACTCCCAACCAAGAGCAATTCCCTGAGCGTGGACCCGGCTTCCCCATCTCACCTGGGATGTGAATGGTTCCAGAACCTAAGCACACATCTGGATGAGAATGGTTTTTATTTTGGAGAGAGCAGCATTTTCAGGGCAGGGAGAACAGGCAAGTTAATGATTTCTAACACGGTGACTAAACTGAAATTTGGGAACAAGTTTATCTTCTGAAATTGAAATTGCTGAAAAATCAGCCACAAGAATGAGATTAACCATGAGCAAGGGTGAGATGACACGCAAGGCAACACCAAGAGACCAAGAGACCAGAATAATGTGTCAGAAAGAGATGACTAGAATATAATGAAAGGTCATCTATCAATTCAGTTGATTTGAACCTTGTTGAGCGACAGACTTTTTTGAAGAATGAAAAAAGAATAGTAAACATCCTTTACTGAGGCTCTAATATTCAAAAGGAACTGGGAATGGAAGCTAGATAATGCAAGGTCCTGCCCCTGAAGAAGCTGTAGACAGACACCTTCTCACCTGGAGGACATTTGCTAGGCAGAAAATGGAAGACACTATACAGAAATGCACATATCTCAGTGTGATTCAGTCAACAACCACCTGGCTTGTCATCCAGTCATTCCGCAGTGTTGGAATGTGTCAATGACAATAAGAAAAAACAAAACAAAAATATTTAGACACATAGAAGCCAGGAAGCCACCTGACAAAGTCAGCTCTGGGAAAGCAGGGCTTTGCTTCACAGAAGTTGTTGATGGTCACTAGGGTTAGGGTGAACAGCAACTTCATTAATGTCAATTGGCAGGGCCACAACTGCAGGTGACTGATTGCCCTGTGCTGTAAACACAGCCACATACAGATAAAGCCACACTTCTGGTGTAAGCAGAGACAAACAAAAGGGAAGAAAGGTATTCGGATAAATAATGATCTTGGCTAAGGGAGCATTACTTCTTTCATGCCATTATAGCTTATTCCTCTTGAATGTTCTGCACTTCTCTTACTCCAGCCCCAACTCTAAAATGCTCCTTCTTCATTAAACTGAAGAGTGAAAATGCGCTGTTATTTGGCAATTAGACAGTAACAACGTGGCTAGTCAAGTGAAGTCTTGAAGATCAAAGTGCCCATAAGGAACATACATCCCACCAAAGCAGAAATCTGAGCTCTAAGCTCCTTTTCTCAAGATGTGTGGAAGGCATTTGTAAGCCAGGATAACATGTATGTGTGGTGGGGGAGAATTTTGGCCACCTGATCTTCATGCACCCTTGCACCTGCAATCGTGTATGGAAGAAAGCTTTGCACCTTGGTATTTACTTCTGAAAGGCAGATCCCTGGTCTAGGGTCAGAATTAGGATAAGAAGAAGGCATTTAGAAAATGGATGAAAATAAATATAAAAGGTCCAGTAGAGATTGATGACAGAATTCTCCAGAATTTTGCAATAATAGCTATTTAAAAATAGACAAGTTTTACTAATATAAAAGAATTACCAATCTATAATTCCACCTCTTCCACCAATTATGTCACAATTAATGTTATTGTTGAATCCATAATGTACAGTCATCTGTGTTTTTATGGGAACTGTAACATGTATGTGTTCTGTGCTTCCAACTATTTTTTTCACATCGCAATATTGTGTATACACTTTTCTATCTTTCTCCAGATGTAACAATCATGCATGTAATAGAATGAGCCAGGCTACTCCATGTGCCATAATTTATATTGCCTTTCTTCTGCCATTGGAAATTCGTTTTCAGTTAGTTTTTTGAAAACTTACTTTTTGCTCTGAACACTTAGGATTTTGACAGAGTAACAGGGATAGTCTGGTAATTTTCACTTATTTAAATAGAAATTTCTATTATTTAATTACTAGCAAAATTTATTTGCAAAATAACTAGTCCAGGTGGTAGCAATAGTTTACAGTATGTAGATTAAAAAATAATTTTGACTTTCATTTTCAATTCAGAGTGTATCTGTGCAGTTTGTTACATGGGTATATGCATGATGCTGAGGTCTGGAGTACAATTCAACTTGTCACCCAGGAAGTGAGCATAGTAACCAACAGTTAGTTTTTCAACCCTTGCTCCCTTCCTTCCCTCCACCATCTAGTAGTCCCCAGTGTCTGTTATTTCCATCTTTATATCCATGGGTACCTGATGTATAGCTCCCTTACAAATGAGAATGTGTTATTTGGTTTTCTCTTCCTGCATTAATTCACTCAGGATAATAGCCTCCATCTGCATCCATGTGGCTTCAAAGAACATGATTTCTTCAATTTTTAGCGCTGTGTAGTATTCTGTGGTATATATGCACCACATTTTCTTTATCCAGTCCACCATTGGTAGGCACCAAGTTTGACTCTAGGTCTTTGGTATCGTGAATTGTGCTGCGATGCACATAAGAGTGCATATATCCTTTTGGTAGAATTATTTTTTTTTTATGAATGTATACTCAGCAATGAGATTGCTGGGTTAAATGCTAGTTCAATTCTTACTTCTTTGAGAAATTTCCAAACTGCTTTCCACCATGGCAGAACTAATTTACATTCCCAACACTGATGTGTAAGCGTTCCCTTTTCTCTGCCAGCATCTTTTTATTTTATTTTATTTTTTTACTTTTTAATAATAGCCATTCTGATGTGAGATGGTATCTTATGGTTTTGATTTGCATTTTTTTCTGATGATTAGTGATGTGGAGCATTTTGTTCATATTCTTGTTGGCTGCTTGTATGTCTTCTTTTAAGAAGTGTCTGTTTCTGTCCTTTTGATACTTTTTAATGGGGCTGTTATATTTGCTTGTCGATTTGTTACATAGGGCCTGTGTATATGTAGGTCATCTTTGGTGAGCTGCTTGTGTTTTTGTCATTTGTTTATTTGGAAATATACTGTGAATGTGATTGTAATTTGGGCTTTTATGAACATTAAAAATTTTTAATAGCTCCCTGTAACAAACTCTGGAATCTTGGGAAGTTTACTTAGCAACTCCTTAGCTTCAATTTTCTCGCTGAAGATGACAGTAGTACTTATTACATAGGTTGCTGAGAGAAATAGTAAGAAAGTTAATATCTAGTGTTTAAGAGCACCTGGCATAGGATTTGATGATGAAGATAGTGATAATGGTCATGGCGGTGATGATGATGACAGTAATGAAAATGATGATGGTTATGAGAATGGTGATGATGATGTTGGTAGTGGTGATGGTGATGGTGCTGATGGTGATGTTGGTGATGGAGATAATGGTGATGATGATAATGATGGTGATGGTGGTGGTGATGGTGATGATGATAATGATGGTGATGATGTGGCTGGGATGTAATATGGTGGTGCTGGTGGTGATGATTATTATAATGGTGATGATCATGGTGATGATACTGATGATGTTGATGGTGAAGGTGATGATGATGGTGATGATGATAATAATGGTGGTGATGTGGTTGGGGTGTGATATGGTGGTGATGACGGTGATTATTATAATAATGATGATAATGGTGATGATGGTGATGATAATGATAGTGTTGATGGTGAAGGTGATGATGGTGGTGGTGATGATGACAGTGATGATGGTGGTGCTGATGATGGTGATAATTATGATGATAATGATGGTGATGATGATAATGATGGTGGTGATGTGGTTGGGGTGTGACAATGGTGGTGATGACAGTGGTGATTATAATAATGGTGATAATGGTGATGATGGTAATGATAATGATAGTGTTGATGGTGAAGGTGATGATGATGACAGTGATGATGGTGGTGCTGATGATGGTGATGATGATGCTGGTGATGGTAATGGGAGTGATGATGGTGATGATGGTGGTGATAATGGTGGTGATGATGGTAGTGATGATGGTAATGGTGATGATGGTGGTGATGATAATGGTGGTGATGGTGATGATAATGATGGTGATGATGATGATGATGGTAATGGTGATGATGGTGGTGGTGATGATGGTGGTGATGATAATGGTGGTGATGGTGATGATGGTGGTGATGATAATGGTGGTGATGATGGTGATGATGATGATGCTGGTGATGGTAGTGATGATGGTAATGGTGATGATGGTGGTGATGATGGTGGTGATGATGGTGATGATGATGGTGATGGTAGTGATGATGGTAATGGTGATGATGGTGGTGATGATAATGGTGGTGATGATGGTGATGATGATGGTGATGGTAGTGATGATGGTAATGGTGATGGTGATGATAATGATGGTGATGATGATGATGATGGTAATGGTGATGATGGTGGTGGTGATGATGGTGGTGATGATAATGGTGGTGATGGTGATGATGGTGGTGATGATAATGGTGGTGATGATGGTGATGATGATGGTGATGGTAGTGATGATGGTAATGGTGATGATGGTGGTGATGATAATGGTGGTGCTGGTGATGATGATGATAGTGATGATGATGGTGATGATAATGGTGGTGATGATGGTGATGATGATGATGCTGGTGATGGTAGTGATGCTGGTGATGGTAGTGATGATGGTAATGGTGATGATGGTGGTGATGATAATGGTGGTGATGATGATGATGGTGATGATGATGATGGTGATGATGGTGATGATAATGGTGGTGATGATGGTGATGATGATGATGCTGGTGATGGTAGTGATGATGGTAATGGTGATGATGATGTTGATGATAATGGTGGTAATGGTGATGACTATGACAATGATGTACCTCCCAGGTTGATGATAACAATGATGCTACCTGTGGGATTGAGTCCTGGAATTTTTTTAACACCAGGGAGTGATGGAGAACAGAAGACATATTCTCTAGAAGTAAAAACGAAAGGTGTCTACGTGATTCAAAACAGGAATGTTCTTTTCCTGTATCAGCAGGAGCTGTGAGGAGCCTGCTCCTAGGGATATTATGTGGGGTACATGGAGAATGGTAGGCAAAGCTGCCCACAAGGATAGAATCTTCTCTAGCAACTGATTTCCTGTGACTTTTTATTGTGGAAGAATCAATATTTTATTTAAAAGAACTGGCAATGTCAATACATTCTGACACACCAACAGATAAAAGCAATCATCAGGGTTGTAAGTAATTAGCTTATTGTAACATGCTTTATGCAATTAACATTCTCTTGGGGAAGACAAAGCACATTTGATCACATTATGGTTAACCTTTTCTTATTCCATTTATCAATCCACGCTGTAAACAGATGGGCTTGGCTCGATTTAACCTTGCTCAGTTTTACAGTCTCAAGGAGAATTTCTGCATATTTATTTCCCTGTTAAGGGATTTTCCCCCTTAGTAGTGTTTAATTTACTTCCTTGCAGCGTGAATTTAAATTACATCCCTTCGGCTAAAGGGATATTTCCATAAACAATATTGCATACTTTCAGCACACCCTTGCTATGCGAATCCTGTCAGAAGTACGAGTGGTAAGTGCTGTTCATCAGATTCAAGACTCAAGGAAAGGCTAGATTATTTTTTGGCTCTGTGTGGATGAAGGATGTTGTTTTCTAAAATGTGGTTGGGATGTAATATATAGCTGCTATATGGCATGGTACAGCTTATTGTTTTAGGCTAGAAGTATCAGGAGCACAAATCTCTCCACTGATCAGTATTTAGGAGGGTTCTGACAGTGACTCTTTGGGAGCGACAGGAGAAATATCAATTTCCCCCTGAGCACGCCTCATAGCTTCTCTTGCTCCCTGGGACATTCCTTCTACAGTGGGAGGGAAGAGAGAGAAGGGGAGGGAAATTACGGCATGAGGGATATTTCTTTCCCTCCTTCACACTCTTTCCACTTCTCTTAAAAGGTATTCTGGGAGCTGTCCTCTTTACCTCCATGTGTATTCATTTCTTTATACCAACAACGCTCAGGAAGAATCGTCATTTACAAATAAACACCCTTTGCAGGAGGCTAAGGTGGCAGGAGAGACATTCCACTTCTATGACTCCCCCACCCACTTTGTGTCCTTTCTCTTCACTCACGTGTCTCCCATTTGTAGAAAATCCAGGCAGAGCGTTTTCTGTACTGTCTATGAAAGCTGCTCCTTGCTGCAGTGTCTCAGTAAGTAGCTATTGATTGAACCTGGTGTTTCACAGGCCAGGTTTTGTTTTGTTTTGTTTTTTGTTTTGTGTGTGTGTGTGTGTGTGTGTGTGTGTGTGTGTTTGTATGCTTGACTTGTGCGTTTCTCAGCACTCAATTTACCTTTTCTGAAAAATCCAAACAAAAACACATATGAAGCTCTTTCATGGAATGCTGAGGAGTGCCTGGTAAAATGAATTAAGTGAAATACTTACCTGGGTTGCCCCTTTTTTGTGGACAAATAACAATATCTAAAAATTAGTCTCTTCATCAAGCTGCTTGCTTGGTAGTCTTTGATATAAACTGGGAGCATTTTCATATTAGATGCAAAAACATGAAGTTCCGTCTTTGTAGCGATCTTGTTCCGCCTGGTGAATAATGAAAGTGCCTCATTTCATGTTGCTTTCTAAGTACATGAAGACTTTAAATGCTGCTGGTGTGTCTCCACAGATTAATATACTGAATTAAAAAACAGAATGAAATGATTAAAATGCTACTAAAATGATCTATAAATCACTCGTTTTAAGAAAGGGCAGCACGCATAGTACGTTATCCTTAGCACATAAGTGGGAATAATTATTCTCACTCCAATTAAAGCTTGAGTTATATGTATATTAGTAGTTGCAATCTGATATCTTGGTGTTTTTTTTTAAAGAGACAACAAAAGGCAGGACAAGTCATGGGAAAGAAGTGTCACTTCAGGACACTGCTTTACTTACAGGTCATTACGATAAGGAAGATCTAATACCCTGGGGTGAGCTCCCAGAGGACTACTACGTAACATACGGCAGCTACACCTGGGCAGTTTTGATCTTGATCCTCCAGCGCGTGGTATGGCCGTCCATTGCAGTGAAGATTTAACAGCTAAGGAAGAATCCTTGAATTCTCTGGAGCGACAGGAGTTTCATTGGCTGCTCGTCATGGTTTTACACATGCTTTTCACTCATGGCAGAGTGGTCTTTGAGCAGTATCTCTGTGGAACCCAGAAAGTCCTAGATTCATAAGGAACCCAGAGATTGTCTAATGCAGTTGCTTAATTTTCCAGGAGTGCAGTGGAGCAGCAAGTTGGGATCTTTGCCCAAGATGGTGCAGGAGCTGGAAAGCAGGTGCTGTGGCCTGGGGCCAGAGGAGGAGGAAGGCAGAGTGGGGCCAGCTGGGGAACTGGAGCTGCAGCGTCTGGGATCCGTGTGCGTTTTGAACAGGCACTTATATCTCTGAACCTCAATTTCTCAGTGGTAACACGAGGTTCAATAATTGCTTCGATAAAGATTAGTTCTCTTTCTTTATACTTGCCTTTTCTCAGGGATGTCGTGGTTGCTCTAGGTCATGGAAGACACCTTAATTCTCTGTTCCTGGGTGCCCATTTTCTGGCTGAGGTCCCTGGTGAGGCTCTATGACAGTCCCGGGAACACTCTGGAATCTGCTCATCACTTCTGACTGCTGGACACCCTTGGCCTGGGCTCCGTTCTCATTCCTCTAGGGACGGGACAGCTTGTCACAGATCATGCCCACCACAGGCACGGCGTAAATACAGAGGCAGATGGGCCACTGGGGACAGGGGGCTGGAGAGGAGGTGAGGAGGGAGCAAATGAAGGGTGCTTGAGGGCAGAGTGAGAGCAGAGTGAAGAGGGCAGTGTGGTGAGCCAGTGTGGTACAAGCACCTGCAGAGGGGTGAGCAGTGTGGCATGAGCACCTGCGGAGGGTTGGATGCCCTCATTGAAGACCATCTGTGCATTGGTCTGGAGAGCCCCTCCTATGGAAGCTGAGTGCAGAGCCACAGGGCTGGAGACACAACCAGGGCTTCATCTGCTTTCGCCCAGTGCTGCCTGACTGGCTGTCTCGTTTCAGCTGCTGTCTGCAGGTGGTGATGCCCAGACCTGCATCTGCGGGTGTTCTCTGTCTGCTGGAAAAGGCTACTTACCAGATGTCCTCCTTGTGTCAGAGCTGAGTGATGATGGGCAAATTCTCAGAGGGAAGCAATTCACTCCAAGGGCAAGAGTGCTCACCTCGAGTCAGAGTCCGTGTATCTCCCTGGGGTTGCAGGTTCACGCCCTGGTATTCTGGTTGTAGCCTAGATATAGACCTCATGTGTGTGTGTTTTTTTTTTTAATAACACATTTTTTTTCATGATTTTGCAAGCATAAAGTACTCATGGAAGGATAATTTAAAAACACAAACAATGGAAAGATACATAAAAGCCCATACAATGTAATTAGTGCCAAAATTAACAGGGCACAGAGAGGGCTTAAGCACAAGCCTGGCTCATTGTCATGGCCAATAATAGTTAAAATTTACTGAGAAATTGCTACAGTTTTACACAGTTGGTTTTTCTAAGTCTGACAGCTCTTGATTTGAAGAGTATCAGGAAATACTTGATGATAGCCACGTTTATTGGTTTATTATATTTCTTATATATATTTTTGAATATACATAGAAATAGATACACATACACACACACACATATATATAATTGTCTTAGCCTTGTCATGCATTTATTTGTTTGTGTTTATAGACTGCCTCTGAAACGAGAGCTCCTATAATTCATAACTGAGGCTACATTTTGCATCTGGGGACTGTGTTTATTTTTCCCAGGGCTCACGCATACCCACAGTGCTGCGTGAATGCTGTGCTTGGGAAGGGGGCTCCCTGACTTGCTGTGAGTCATATGTGGGAGGTAATGTCAATTGAGGCAGTCGTGGCAAGTGGAGAGTTTTTTAGTAATGTTGATTGAGGTAGCCATAGCGAGTGGCCCTGTGATGGGACTTGGAGATCAAAGCACATGGTTCAGACTCCATTTCTGCTTCTGACAAATGGTGCCACCTGCCAGAGCCATTTCATCCCCATCTTTGTAGAGTGTTGTGTGTAATGGGGCAGCTCATGGACTTCCCAGAGGCTCATGTGCAGCTGGATGTGTGAAAATGCTTAATAAATTAAAAAGATGCCATGTGTAATACAAGATGTGCATATATTATAGATAGTTTTCTGTGTAAATATCACAGGAAAATGTTACAAAGTTCTGCTCCATGACTTCATAATGAGTAGAAGGTGATTTTTTACATTAAAAATGGTAGGTGACATGTTCAAAAGGCAGGTTCATGCCCTGCCTACAGCCTGCCCTCACAGCGGTGGAAACACAAAGAGGTGGGGCCCGAGGCATCTGTCTTTCCTTCTAGAAGGTACGGGAAGCATCCCTCTTTCGTTCGAGAAGGTATGGGGGGCTGTTCCTCTCCTTGACTTCTGCTGCCTTTTCCACTGAGCCACACGTTGGCACCTGTTTCCACACTTTAGGGTCTGTTTCTTGAACACACCCCCTTGTTACCAAATTCCATATCAATTAGGATATGCCTGCCCATAAGGAACCAGGTAACAAAACCTACCATTGCTTAAAAATAGAGTTTTATTTTCTCACATCTCAAGGGGTTTGCTGACGAAACCAAAACTGAAACAACAATGCCAACAATTTAGAAATGCTCCTTAACGAGGAAGACGTGGAGGTCTTGAACATACCGCTTATCGTTTTAGAGCTTAGCAAGGCGATCTAAGGTTTGTTATTCTAAACGTCACCAGAATCAGGGGTTTGGCCACTAACATCTAACTTGCTTTAAAGAAAAGATAAATGGAACATTGCTTAAACTAATCTATATCGTGTAGAACAATTGTTGTTAAAAGTACCATGTAACTGTAATATCGACACTTTATAAGATAGTCTACTTTGATTTTCAGTTGAGAGACGTAAAATTCTGAATAAAAATTTATGTACATAGAATATAATACAATGTTAAAGACATAATACACTAACTCCTGTTGTGGCTTATTTCAAGAGTCAAAAGGACGTTTATTTTCAGGAGATCTGCTGATGTACTGCACACATTAATAAGTTAAGAGAAAAAATCAAATAACCACATCATTACATGCTAAAACTGCACCTGGTAGAATACAGCAGGCAGTCCTAAAACACCTCTCTGTGTATTAGGAATACAAGAAGGTTAGATAGATAGGGCAGAAAATACTGCTAAAACAAGCAACATCATCGAAGCAGCGAAACACTTGAAAAGTGTCAATTAAAATCACGAATTAGATGGATCATTTTGTGATTAATATACAAGAAGTTTCTAAAAATAGCAGTAAGAATAAAGTGAATCAAACCAAATTAATATGAGGCAAAAGACATTACACTCTCTACCTTTGCTGATTTTATAATTGCTGATGGGGAATACTCAAGAGATTTTCGTTAAGAAGAAACTAGAATTAAAAATATGTCTTAAATATACAGAAGTCTGTAGCATTTCTTTAAACTCACTAAGCATCCAAGATGAACAGGGGAAAGACCCCGTTCCACTTACACTCGTACTAGCCCTCAGGTCTAGTGATAGAAGGACAGACACAGCCTGGCCTTCCTACAGAAAATTTAAAACACTTTTTGAAAACCACAGCAAAAGTGTCTGACAGAATAGAAAGATGTTCCAGATTCTAGCAAGAGAAGACACTGTGTCATGCCTTCTTCTCCAATCCCCGTAGGCTTCGTTCAGTTCAAAATTAAATCCTATCAAAACTCTCTGGATTTGAAAAATCAATAATCCGAAATTGCTGAGAAAGAGTTAAAATGGGAATAGCTGAAGTAGGGAGGGGGATTGTGCCTGACAAGAACACACTGCAGAACCAGCACGATCAGGTCGATATTGCCTGGGTGGGAGAAGAAACAAACTGACCAGCGAAGTAAACTGTGAGCCACCAAACAAAGCCCACGATATCAGGAGAGGATTCCCAGCTGCACGAACGACCTGCAGGGACGCGCGGTCGGTGCCACGTTCCCCTGTGACGTTAGGAGAAGGCACTCCAGTCCCCGGAGAGTCACCTCACATGCTACCTGATCACGTCACTTCTGTAGCAAATCCTAGGTGCTAATATGTGTTAATATGTAAGAGCATATTTTACTTTCAGGGGTGTTAGTCTGCTATGCTTGTCATAATCAAATACACGGTGGGTGGCTTGAACAACTGATATTTATTTCCTCGTAGTTCTAGAGGCTGGAAGTCCCAGAGCAAGGTGTGGCAGGGCTGGTTTCTCCCGAGGCCTCTCTCCTGGGCATGCAGATGGCCACCCTCTCACAGTGTCCTCACGTGGGCCTCCTGGTGCCCATCCCTGGCGTCTCCTCCTCTTCTGAATAGTACAGCAGCTCCACTGGATCAGGGTCCCAATTAGGGAGTCAATATATGAATTTCAGCCAGGTATGGTGGCTTATGACTGTCATCCCAACCCTTTGAGAAGCTGAGGTAGGAGGACTGCTTGAGCCAAGGAGTTTGAGACCAGCCTGAGCAACATGGTGAAATCTTGTCTTTACCAAAAAACAAAAAACCCCACAAAACCCCAAAATTAGCCCAGTGTGGTTTGTGCACCTGTAGTCCCAGCTACTCAGGAGGCTGAGGTGGGAGGATTACTTGAACCTTGGAGGCTGAGGCTGCACCGTGACTATAGAAAAAGATGCAACTACACAAAGAGGAAAGGAAGGAGGTTGGGCAAGAGGCGTGACGGCCACTTCAGGCCCAGACAGGCAGCGGGTGAGGGAGGGCTACCGTGTGCTGAGATGTAGGTGTTGTCAAAGTCCCAGCTTTTATTTTAAATGCTGGACTGGTAAATTATGGAAAAACAACTAACCGAACACTGAAGTAAATAAACATGAGTGTCATTCATAAAATAAAGATGAGAATCTTTTATGAAGATGATATCATCCAACATTGCGCTCCTAAGATGTAAAAAAATTCCCCAACGACTCTTCTACTTAGAGATTTGAGATGCTGTTTTAGTCAAGACCAGATGCTTAAAGTTACATAGAAAGGTGACAAAAATTTCAATAAAGTCAACAGACAAGTGATAGATATGGAAAAATATACTTGCGAATTTATGTCCTATACAGGGAGTTCTTACAAATTAAAAGAAAAAGGCAAATAACAAATAGAAAAATAAGCACAGGTTATGACTTAGCAGGTCATAGAAGAACAGTGAAAATGACCATTGAACATATGAATAAATGTTTAAAACTACAAGGAGACTGGAAATTTCCAATTAAAATAGCAATGAGGTATTACTGGTATCCATCACACTGGTAAAAATTTTAAACAGCAGTAACACTTATTACTGCCAAGCAGGGCTACATGGAAAACAGGGCACAGATACAGTGTTGCCAGAAATAGAAACTGTTACAACATGTTTTTTAGAATAGGATGCCAAATTCTATGCAAATTAAATATACCTATGCCCTGTCACCTAGCAACCCACTTCAGACACTATCCCGCAGAAACACCAGTACCATAAAAGTCTCCATGAACAAGATTGTTCTAGTAACACTGTTCAGAGTGACCCAAAGAACTCCCGGAGACAGTGAAAGCTCCTCAGTAAGTGTAAAGACATCTTGTGATACTATGCAGCCTTAAAACATGTATCTGATTTATGCCAATTAATTCAGTGAGGTTTCCACACAGTGCTGTTGAGTGAATAAGAAGAAGATAAAAGACCTCATTTTTTGTAAAGCAAACATTGACCACAGCACTTTATACAAATATTATATAAAAGTAGATGCATGCATATATGGAAGCACGTTCATATGTATTTTATATTAATATGGAGGAAATTATGGATGGATACACACCAGGTTGTTTTGAGTTTACCGGAGGAGCTGGTTGTATTTGTGCAGTGGGTGGGGGTGACAGTGGATGCCAGTGGGTGTAGGATTTAGAGGGGGAAAGAGGAGGCAAGCAAAAAAAAATGTATGGAAAAATACAGCACTCATCAATATAAAATCACGTGTGTGCCAATGTGAGTGTACACAGAAACTTGAGGATAAAAAGATAAGGTTGTGTATGATAAACTGTTAAAAGGAAAACAAATTTGCTACATAGCAATTAAAGTACAACTGGATGTTGTTAAAATAACAAAGGGAAAAGCCCATATACCTGCATATATTTGGAAGAATGTTCTAGGTCTGATGTCACAAGGATTGGTTATGATTCATCCTCCGAATCCATCCTTCAGGAATTATGTAGCGTAACAGTTTCTCAGACTGCAAACAAGCAAAGAAAGGTGAGCAAAACCAGAGCATTATGAAGAGGAAAATAAAACTATTTTTAGAAACATGTCTATACCAAGTTAGCCATGGGCATCGTGACTCCAGGAGTGAAGATGACTGCCTCTGCATTTTATTTTTATTTTTATTTTTATTTTTTGAGACAGAGTCTTGCTCTGTCACCCAGGTTGGAGTGCAGTGGTGCGATCTCGGCTCACTGCAAGCTCTGCCTCCTGGGTTCAAGCAAGTTTTGTGCCTCAGCCTTACGAGTAGCTGGGATTACAGTCGCCCGCCACCACATCCTGCTGATTTTTTATTTTGTATTTTTAGTAGAGACAGGGTTTCACCATGTTGGCCAGGTTGGTCTCGAACTCATGACCTCAAGTGATCTTCCTGCCTCAGCCTCCCAATGTGCTGGGATTACAGGCATGAGCCACCGTGCCTGGCCCCTCTGCATCTTTTATCGATATGTTTATCTTTTCTCTTTTATTATTTTCCATCATGAATATGCGTATGTTTAAGCTCAATCACAATACACTTGCTTAAATGCATCCACTCCTTTGATATTTATGCTCTTTTTTGGAGCATGGAGCTGAGGACAGTGTGCGAGAAAAATCACACTGCATGATTCATAGGTGGGACAGATTATAGCCTCACAAATCACACCCTGTGACAGGTAGGCCATCATTGCAACCACATTTGAACAGCATCACATCTGTTATTTACAGAAATAACAATAAATTACGTATCAAAATTTTTAAAAAATATTCTCAATGGTACCACTTCCTTTCATATTTATAGCCTATTTTTGCAATGAAATATTGAAGTAGTATATTGGGAAGCTAGGTTGACGGAGAAAATGAAGTGTTTTTTTTTTTTTTTTGAATCCAACTAAAAAAATGGATTGAGCCCCCACTGTGGGCTAGACCCATGCTGTGTGCTCTAAGAAATATACTTAAAATACGAAATGTTCTCCAAATTAGATTGTGAGGTTCTTTAAGGGTAGGACCAAAGACAGCCAGACATTCTCGATTGCCCAGTTTTAGAAAGATGAAATCATTTTCCACGTGGAGGGCAGTGAAAGACAGGAGCGAAGTTATCAAGCGTCGACCTCGCTTCTGCTGAGCTGTGGCTGATGCCCTGGCCATGGACCCCTCAGCCGCTGTGTGTGCGCCCCTCAGCGGGTGTGGCTGACTCCAGCGGCAGGCCTGCTCCTCGGCCCTTGTGCCTAGAGACGACAAGTAAGAATGGGTCTCCCCTTGTCAGTCATCGCTTTCACTGTGCCACTGCTTTACAGAAAGTCGTCCAGCATATGCAGTGGAAGACCACGGACCCCCTCGTCCTGCTCTTTAGGGCCAATCCATCTTCACTGTGCAAGGCAACGTTCCTTCCGGGTGACTCAGACGAAGTCCAAAGGCCTGGGTTCCAGCTTCCCACGTTCTCATTCTTATCTGCTGCTATGTCTGCCTTTAAGCTGTTTATGCACCATCCCTAGCAGTTTTTAAAATTGAATCTGGGTAAGATTTGTGAAATGAAGCAATGGGGTAATGGTGTCTGGCATCTTCTATGCACAAAATAAAAGTGCTTGGAATGGAAGTCTTGGTGTCTTCCTCCTTTCCTTTTTCAGAGGGTGCAATCTTCCAACTCGGAGAGATGGACAGATTTGCTGTCATCGTCCTCTCGGAGCTTTTCCTCTTCAAAACACTTCACAAGCAGGGTGGGCCTTTCTGTGCCCCTCTTCCCGTTCCCTTGATGTTTAGCCGGTGTGTGTGTCGTCTCTGCTGTAGGGGCCTGTCTTTCCTTAGAATTTGGGCTAGTGTGTTGCCCTGAAACCTCAACTCTCCTCTGATTCAAGCAAGTTGCAATTTTATAGTTTTCCAGCTTTATTCTTTTTGTTTGAGGAGGAGTAATGTTCCTTCCAGCTTTCTGCACCCTGGGTAGAAGCCGGAAGCTCCTCAAACAGCAGACTTGCATGCCCGTAGGTGATGTCTGCAACGCGCCACACCCAATCAAAGAGACGTCGTTGGGTGATTTGAATCTAGCTGGAAGGTCAATGCTCTTTCCAATGTAATGCCAAAGAAAATTCACGCTTATTTGTTCTGTAGAAAAAAGTGACATCATAATATTTTTATTTTTAAATTTACTTGTCGTATGTGCATGCCTGCCAAAAATGTTCACCCATCATTTGCATAAGTAAATCAATTTGTATTTAATATTAGAGTTTAAGACTCACGTTTCAGAAATACAATTTTTATTAACTGAATTCAAAGTATCTCATTTATGCCTTTTATTTTATATTGCAGTCTCTCTTCGGATTTTCCATTCCTGTGATCTTGTCCTTGGACTTGGTCTCTCTCAGAGACCTCAGAAATTGAGCTCTCACAGTTAATTAGAGAAAGAAAGACATAAGTCTGGATGTTTATGATAAAATAGACATGTCTAGGAGACCTGGCCTCAGCATTATATTTTCCTGCCCTGTCTGCAGATGGCCAGATGTGCAGGTTGTTAATTCATCGTGTGCTGTTGCTGAAGTGCTGAGATGCCTGATTGCTTTATTGGTGCCGCGCAGAGAACGTTAGCACGGAGGTTTGCAGAGGCTCACAATCTAATTTGGAGAACATTTCGTATTTTAAGTGTATTTCTTACAGCACACAGCATGGCTCTAGCCCACAGTGGGGGCTCAATCCATTTTTTTAGTTGGATTCAAAAAAGGGGTGGGTGCCCTGGCGTTTCTTTCACTTCAGACCAAGGTTGCTCTCCCTCTCTCTCATGCTTTAATTGATTAAGAGGCTTTTGTAGGTTCCGCAGTGTTTCCTGGTGTTTTCAATTTCAGGGTAATCCTCGATTGGAGGTACACAGACAAGGCCTGCTTGGGCCAATCCCCCAAAGATGGGCTTGTGGAGCCGTGAAGGCTGTCGGCGGGGACACTGGGCTTGCTGAAGAGAGCGAAAGGTATTTTCGTGCAGGTGGGAACAGCTCAGCACCAGCATCATGAATGAGAAATTACAGCTGTGCAAACATGAAGCTTACATGTCACCAGCGAGTCTGAAAACACAGACCCACCTTGTGTTTTCATCTCACCTTAAAGGTGGGTCACCAGCGAGTCTGAAAACACAGACCCACCTTGTTTTCTTTTCACCTCACCTTAAAGGTGGGACGAAAGAAGTCTCGGGTTAGTTGAAAGTGCTCAAGGCTCAGAATTTTTTTCCTTTGTTTATTGGTAAATTGCTTTTCCTTTCATCAACTTGTCGTTTCACACATTTTGGAATAAAAGGAACTTACGACCACTTGAAATGTACCAGGCACTAGACACAATAAGACATTTAATTTTCCCGGTGACCCGTGGCCTGGTGTTATTGTTATTGTCATTCTATGGAGGAGGAAACTGAGTCCTAAAGACGCCTGTCCACCCCTCCTCAGCACGCTGTGTGTCGGTGAGGCCTGCATCGTGCAGGTCGCATCTGATCAGCGGGGCATCCTCAACGTGTGGGTCAGTGTGGTGACCTAGGCCGTGTCCCGGGGCCCAGATCCCTCCAGACTACAATGACACTGTCCGAAATGGTTGTCACTGCTGAGTACTTGGGGCACAGCTGGTCTACACTGAGAGGTACGTGAGAATATACAGTATTTTAAAAATAATGATCGCACATTGGAGTGATATCTTAGGTATACTGAGCTCAATGAACTGTATCATGAGAATTCATCTGACTTGTTCCTTTTTAAAATGTGGCTCCTGGAGAAGTTAAAATGAGACCTATGGCTCACATCGCATTTCTGTTGCACTGCTCAGGTCAGCGTTAAAGAGGGCTGGACAGGGGTGGGGGGTAGCCCTGAGGCAAAGCTGCGAATGGACTCCGCTGTGCGTTCCGGGGGAACACGGCGTTTCTCATCCCCTCTCCTGTTTGGAATGGGAAAGGACTCACCAACCCCTTTGGTGGTCACAGACCACATACCTGCAGCGTTATTATCTCTACAGGAGCCACAGTTGGGCTGCTGCTACCTGGTCACACCTGTGGTGGTCTGCAGTCCTTCTGGATCCAGCTGGTCCCAGCGAGTCCAGTGGGATGGGACAGCGACCACCACCCTGCACCCTTCAGGTCAAGGGTCCAAAATCTACAGCCTGTAGGGCCAAGTCCAGCCCTCTGCCTGTTTTGGTAAATGGGGTTCTGTTTGAGCCCAGCCTAGCACATTCATTTACCATATCTCGTGGTTGCTTTCACACGTCGAAGGCGGCACTTGTGATCTGCAACACCTGAAGCATTTACTGTCTGTGCCTGAACAAAACGTGTTTGCCGACCTCTGCTCTGGGTCTTTGTGCAGGTGCCTCAGCCCCACTCCCCTAGCTCCTGGGAATGGGATACTGTTGTTGGTTTGATGAGCTGGCCAGGAGCTGGCATGGGCAGGAGGTCGTTTCAGAACATTCCTGTTCAGCCTCTCCACGGTGGCAGCAGGGCCCCCACGTAGCGGTTTCTGCACTACAAGGATCTTGATCCCATAGGCTGGGATCTGGGTGTGCAGGCCCTGGGGACCTGCTGTGAGCTGGAATTCTGCTAGCATTTTTCTTATCACCCAGCCCTCGGAGGCGCTTCCGTCCTCCCTGGTTTAACAGGGGCCACGATCATGTTTCCACCTTCCGAGGTCAGCTCAGACCCTGCACCCAGCAGTCCCGTGTCTGCGTGAGCCTCTCTTGCTCCAGTGAGCTCCCCCTCAGTGCCCGGCCGTGGGCAGCTCTGAGGGAAAGTCTCAGCACACACTCGCCCTGGGGTGGCCGGGTTCTCCTGGTTTCCACTTCAGCACATTCGATTGGTGTCTTGTATGTTGAAAAAATCACTTAGCATCTCTGAGACGCCGATTCCTTACTCTGTGACGGGAACGAAGACTCTCTTCTCCCCTGCCTCACAGGACTCCTGGGGAATCAGCAGCCCTAGTGCCTAGGACATCAGGTCAGTCAGTGCCGACCTCAGTGGCACAATGCTACTCAACATGAATTTTCAAAACCGAAACCTACGAATGAGCAACGATTTTATCTGGCAACGAACATTCATGTTCTCCTTTGACGAAGGGCTGAGTGGACTTTCAGAGCCAGTGAGCTTTTCCTGGTCAGGTTGTGTGCCCAAACTGAGCATGAACTGGCTTTCCAGCTTTCATGCTTCCTCCTGCTCTAATAACATTGCTTGCAGGTCGAACATCCACTGGCAATTTCAGCAGGTGTGACCTCAATTTCCAAGCAACCATGTCTGTTCTGGCGGCGGGCATCACCGCACAACACTTTTGCTTGGCAGCTCTGAGGACAGAAGTTACAGCCCGGCCCTGGGGTTTCCTGCCTGGTGGTAACATGAAAATCACCTTGTCAATCAGGCTACCTTTTTCCTTTTTGAAATGGGATTATAACACTATCACATTACCCTGGGAAGCAAGATAATTGTGCTTCTCCCGACGTATGCCTAAATACTCGGTAGCCCTTGAACAGTAGAATTTTTTTTTTGTTCTCATAAATGTATCAAATATGAATAAGGGAGGAGGCTCTGCCAGGCCCCTACTATGTCACTGAATACTCTTTTTATGCTCTTCATCACCCCTCAGCATTGTCTGAAGTCACCGTTCTCATGTATTAGATCTGTAATATGTTACCCGAACACATTCATCTCTTCTTTGATTTAAACTGAAACAATTTTGAGTAATAAACATGGCAATTTAGCTAATTCAATTCTAATCCTAACCATAGAGAAACTGGGGTCTCTAGTTCCTTTGATATAATTCTGACTAACAGAGGGAATTTCTGACAAGTTGATGAAAACATTGACTGATTTCTTTGGTTCTCTCAATCTACCCTTTGGCTCGTTAAAACAAGTTAGCTCGTTAAAACGAGCTAACAGGTAATTTACTTAGTGATACGGAGCTTTCAAAGGCTGCCATGGAAGCATAACAGCAACTATGTCATACATTTTGGAAACTATCTAAATTCCCACCTAAAACTTGGATGGCCAATGTGAACGGAGTGTCTGCCGTGGGCTGGCTCCAGGTGAGCTCAGCTGCAGGTGGAAAATCGTCTTTCTGCATGTCTGACCTGCCCTGCATCTGACTGGTGGGTTTGTTAGGCAGGGGGCCTGAATCTCCTGGTGGTGGGGAGGTCAGGCATCCTGCTGCCGTGCTGCTTAACCCCAGAGCACAGAGGGGACAGCGATGATGTCAGTAGGGTTAGGTTTTCAGAGCAAGAAACTCTGCAGGTGTCTTGCAGGGGTTGTTGGGGGGTGGCTGGCATAGGAGGGAAGGCACAGGGGATTCCTTAACAAGAGCTGCTTGTTCTTGAAACAAAGGTGGTCTTACTGGGGTATCTACAGCCACACACCACGGTAGCTGAAGCTGACCTCTGTTGCTATGGACTCATCCTACTGCAAAGGCAGATCGGACTCAGATGCTGGGTCCCTACTAACTAGTTACACAGCCTTGGCCTCAGAAGCCAAAACGACCTTGGGGTTAACTCTTCTGATGTTTCCAGGGAGTAGAAGAGGGGTCCCTGAGGAAGGAGCTCCCTGTGCAGCTGTTGGGCTGAGGGCCCTGAGTCCCTAAGCCATGCTCTCCTGAGTGGGGCAGTGCATGTTCCTAACTCTGCTGCTTGGAATCCAAGGACGCCTCTCCAACCACGAGTGTGGGCTCCCTCGGCCGGTCTCAGTTCTCCCTTCTTCCAAAGGGCAATGGCGGGTTCTGCACAGACATGCTTTTCTACACACGTGGCTGATGGGGCAGGTGAGGAATGTGAACCCCCTAAGACAGTAACCTCAACAGGTTTAGAACTGAACATTTTATTTAGATGTCGGGATTGCTTCTGGCCATGAAGGGGGATTAAAGTCTGCTTTGTGCTGATAAACAAAT
Organism: Macaca nemestrina; assembly: GCF_043159975.1. Lineage (NCBI taxonomy): Eukaryota > Metazoa > Chordata > Mammalia > Primates > Cercopithecidae > Macaca > Macaca nemestrina. Next base: position 152,165,744 of record NC_092132.1, on the reverse strand, counting down.
GTACATTTAACCCCAGAGTGGCCGTGAGACACCTGACTGAGCTTTGCCGCGTGGATTTTTTCAAAACTTCATGAACGCACAGGCACTTTTGGGATAACACTGCAGACCACGAAGATCGCACCCTCCCCTCGTTTGGCAGATTAATGAGGCTAGCTGGATTTGGGTCTCTCTAGAGTCGCACATATGTTATAATTTTTCATCTAGCATTACACGTTGCAACATTATAATTGGTAAATACCAACTTGAATATCAAGTCTGACTTAAGGCCATGGAATTCCCCCATCACCTAGAAAAATTGCCATGTTCTATGACTGCAGCCACCTCTGTGGAATAGTGCGAGGGGTGATAGAATTATCCTCCCTGCTTGTAAATAGCTTTTTTTTTTTATTGGTCTACAAACATGCCTGAGGCTCTTGTTATGGGAGAGTCTTTTCCTTCAGAGGTGGCATTTTTCTGGCCTCCTTAGCTTGAGCCTGTTTCCTCCTGGATGCCTGTTGCTGACCCCAGCTGCCCTGGTCTAACACAGCTTCCAGGATCAGAGCTGGACACAGAGGCTAATAGGACGGAGAAAGGACACTGTGAGGTCCCAGCAAAGACAGCCCTTGAGAGCTTCCTAGAGGTTCATTTCCTGATGGGGATGGTGGCTACATTACTGTGTTCATTTGGCAATAATTCATAGAGTTTTGTATATACATAATATATATGTATATGTATATGTGTATGTGTGTATGTGTGTGTATATATATAGCTTGTCCACTTTCCATGCGTGTGTTATTTATTTAAAAGACTTTATGTATAGAGTAGTTTTAGTTTCACAGCAAAATTGAGCCCTCCTTCTCTACACACTCCCTGCCTCACTCAGGCACAGCCCCCGTTATCAACACCCTGCTTCTCTACACACTCCCTGCCTCACTCAGGCACAGCCTCCCCATTACACTGACATGGCACACTGGCGGGCGTGTCTGATCAAAAGCTGCTTTTGCCCCAGGGGCCGAATTTTAGCTAGTCCTCAATCTGGTCCATTGTCCAAGCCCTACCTCTGGAGTCAAGTTCCACCTCCTACCTCACTCTTAGTGAAAATAATAATCGAATCATCTTGGAAAAAGAAATCTTCAAATGATCCAGTTACACTGTTTCTCACAGGCATGGGCTTGGGTGCCTAATAGTCTTGTAATAAGAGGGTTATTTTTCACACCTCGCTGAGACCTCCCGACCCACTGGTCCCTAATGGGTAATGGTGAGGACGTGGGGGAAGAACGTGGGTCCCAGGCTTCTCATCCCAACCTCATCACCAGCTAGTCATGTGAATTTGAGAAAACCCCAAATAATTTTATGTCACCTTTGTCAGTCACGAGAAGAAAATTGTCATATGTAGTTCTATGTTTCATTGGATGTATGAAAAAGTCAAATGAGAAAATCACACAAACATGAAGTATAATATGCAAACAATCATGCAGATTAAATGATACAATGAGAGCTAATTAGGATCACCGTACCTGCACTAATGTCATGCTTCTGCTTCTGCTTCTGCTGCTTCTTCTTCTTTTTTTTTTTTTTTTGAGATGGAGTCTCGCTGTATCGTCCAGGCTGGAGTGGCACAATCTCTGCTCACTGTAACCTCCGCCTCCCAGGTTCAGCCTCCCAAGTAGCTGGGTACTACAGGTGCATGCAATCTGAATCTCTTGACCTCATGATCTGCCCACCTCAGCCTCCCAAAGTGCTGGGATTACAGGTGTGACCACCGCATCTGGCCACTTCTGCTTCTTAAGAGTGGTCTTAGATGACAGTCATAGCACTCACCGGTTATTTTAAGGAGGAGAAGTTTAGAGGAGAGAGAGAGACAGCTCTGGCCTGTCACTGTCTCCATCACCTTGGAAGTCACTGGAATCCTTAATTTCTTCTCTGAGAAATGACAGGCTGCTTATGGTGTGCCTACATTCTTACTCAAGTTTCACAGTCTTAGTCAATCTTTTCAATCATGTGAGGTTCGAGTATGAAGGTGAGATCAAGTCACCAAATGCAATTATACTTTGAGTCAGAATTTATTGGGGCCGAATTCATGTTCCTCTTGGGAGGAGGTCTCACTTTCTCTAAAAGAATTTAGGGTAAAGTAGTGACTTCCTTGCTTGCAATGTTATAAAATTATACTGAAACTATCTTTCAGGATAATGTCTGCTAGCTATTTATATGTGAGTCCTGTATTGGCATATGTTTTGGATTTTATGACTTACATTTATTATTGTGTGGAGCCAAGTAGGCCCACATTCAGCAGTGCTTGTAAGTTATGTCCATGACTGGGAAAAATTATTGCAAAGGTCCTGTGCTTGCCAGGATTTATGTGGATTAAGGAGTCCTCAAGTCAGGTCGATGTCCACGAGCGGGGTGGTTAGACGAACGAACTGAAGTCATTCCAGAGCCAGGGGACTCAGACGTGCCTGTGGGCATGTGTGTGCCTGTACTGTCAACACGAAGGCCCGCGATGACCCAGGTTCCTGGGCTACTGTAAAGGGTTTTATCGAGCCTTTCAGGAGACCCCCAAAAGTCTCCTCCTGCCCTTCAACGCCTTCCTTGAGCCAGTTAGCTATGGGGCTGAACATCCCCGGGTGGTCAAGATAACCTGAGAGGAACCAAATCTCATCGTGTGTAACCAGGGTTCCTTCTCTTCAGGGACGTATGTCTTGGAGGAGTTCCCTATCAGTCTGTAGGACCAAGGATTTGATGAGAGACGTGGAAAGAGAATAGCTGATCAGATCCCACTCCTCCTCCTAGAAGAATCCATGGAAGGCTCTCGAATGGCTGAATGTCAGGGGTGCTTCATCAGCCTCACTAAAGGCGGAGGAGGACAGGGGTCAAAGCTGGGCTCAGATGAAGCCTATGATGGTGGGGCAGAGCCCTGGGCTCCCTGCGGGGCACAGGGAGGCCTCTGAGGATGGCTGAACCTTGTGGGGAGGTGGGATTTCTACCCGATGGTGTCCCTGCTCCCCTGTAACAGTGTGTGGGAGGGAACCATAGCCGACTCCTTAGCTTTCCACTGGTAAAATGATCACTGACTTGCCCCGTGGGTGATAATTTAACTCGCACCTTAACCATTCAGTTCCCTGATGCCTTAAATCAGTGGTCCCCAACCTTTTTGGCACTAGGAACCCGTGCAAGACAATTTTTCCATGGACGGGGTGAGGGGATGGCTTCAGGATGACTCAAGTGCATTTACATGTACTGTGCACTTTATTTCTATTATTATTACATTGTAACAGATAATGAACTAATTACACCACTCACCATCCTGTGGAATCAGTGGGCGCCGGAGCCTGCTTTCCTTCATCTAGAGGGTCCCATCTCAGGCTGATGGGAGACAGCGCAGGTCATCAGGCATTAGTTAGATTCTCATAAGGAGCGTACCACCCAGATCCCTCGCACGCACAGTTCACAACAGGGTTCGAGCTCCGAGGAGAATCTAATGCAGCCACTGATGTGACAGGAGGCGGAGCTCAGGCGGTCCTGTGAGCAGTGGGGAGCAGCTGTAAATACAGATGAAGCTTCGCTGGCTCACTTGCTGGACTGCCACTCACCTCCTGCTGTGTGTCTGGGTTCCTAGCAGGCCATGGCCCGGGGATTCAGGACCCCTGCTTTAAATGTCATCACCATTTAATTCCTTTAAAAACATCCATGAAGCATGGACTCGAGCCAGCTATTGTTTTGTTTGCTGGGGCCTAGGCCCATGAACAAGCCCCATCCCAGCCACTGAGGAAGGCAGTGCATTCGTGTCACCGGTGAGCACAGTGGCTTCCCGTGTGTGCACAGCTGACTGTGACAGAGCCTGGCACAGATGTGGAGAGGGGAGAAGTGCATCCCTCCAAGACACCCGGGAGGGCCTCCTGGAAGAGGGGTCCAGGGTGGCTCAGCCTCCAAATGGGTGGGAAGTTGAATTGGAGGGAGAATTGCTGTCTAGGATGAGAGCCTGAGCAAAGTCAAAGAATTGTGGAAAATTTTCCTGGAGATCATGGATAATTCGAGACTGAATTTTGTACCCCCCACCTGGTGGGCGTGAGCTGCTGGACGACCAGCTATTCTTAGTAGAAAACAAAATTCCCAGACAATATTGTCTATATTTCTCACAAAAGCCCTTGCGTTGTGAATGAAAATTATTATATCACACCTTAAATTGAGAACCATTTCAAATCCCTATTTGAAGTTTTACTTTACATCAAATTCTCATTAGACTGAAAGATCCCCGAGAGTGGGGAGACATTGTTTGCTTCTGTTCATAGAGGCTCTGTAGAGTCCCTGGAACTTGGCAAGTACTAACTGTGCTGACTGAATGGACGCACGTACATTATATGGCGTCTGGTGACTGTCTCTGACTTTGAAGGGTGTCATGTTTTGTCTACCTTGAAAGGGTTGGGTTTGATCAGTACTTTCTCAGTTTACTCAGGGAGTCACTTACTCAGCACAGCCACCAGGAATAGCAAAGATCAGCTCTCCTTCCGAGGTTTCCTGTCACTGAAGCCAGCACAACGGGGGTGTGTTCATCCTGTTCATGGACTATTGACTGATTCCTCTTTTCTTTTTTTTTTCTTTTCTTTTTTTATTTTCTTTTCTTTTCTTTTTCTCTTTTTCTTTCTTTTCTTTTCTTTACTTTTTTTTTTCCTTTTTTTTCTTTTTTCTTTTCTTTGAGACAGAGTCTTGCTCTGTCCCCAGGGCTGGAGTGCAGTGGTGCAATCTCATCTCACTGCAGTCTCCACCTCCCAGGTTCAAGCGATTCTCCTGCCTCAGCCTCCCAAGTAGCTGGGACTACAGGCGCCCGCCACCACGCCCGGCTAATGTTTTGTATTTTTAGTAGAGACAGAGTTTCACCATGTTGGCCAGGCTGGTCTCGAACTCCCAACTTCAAGTGATCCGCCCACCTTGGCCTCCCAAAGTGCTGGGATTACAGGCATGAGCCACCACACCTGGCCCCTATTTCTGTTTTCTATAGTCAAGTATGCATTAAGTAATCCTGATGCACCCATGTGTCCTGAAAGCAGGTGTTTATCCTGCTTGGTTAACTCGAGAGTAGCATAAGGTAGACACCACAGATCTGGTTCAGAGCAGCCACATGTATTCTCTGTTCCTACGTCAAAGACTTCACTGACTTCCCTTGGTCAACTAGAGCATAAATATGCTTTTTGCTAGTGACAACGGATGAACAGGAGGTCATCGGCTGAGCAGAAAGTATGGTGGGTGTGTTTCCTACCTGAGGCCCATGACTTTTATGTTTTTGAATTATTTACACTGTATTTCACCAATATGCTCTCTTATAGCCCCTTTTTACTTTAAGTACAGTAGTTGGGAAGCTAAGAGACTCAGAAGAAACAGAAATTAAAATAGATTTATATCAGGAGAAGCTGACAGTCTGGAGTTTGATAGTCGATAAAAACTTGAAAATTTCCCTCTTTTTATTTGGCCCTCGGGCATAAATTATTGATTGAGCTGACAGACTCAAGCTGATGTACTATGAGAGCATTTCATCAATAATATCTCCTTTGCTTATCCAGTAAGTAACCTCGGTATTAAATAGAGAGGGAAAAAAATCACTTGGTGAAGATATCCACTCCCAAATGGCAATAGATGGAAAAGGTTATAAATCCAGTTATGATTCAACTAAAGACTAATTGGACAGCTTTCATAAGAACAGATGAGACTTCCTAGCAAGACAGACAATTGTTTGTGCCCTGTAATTCCAGACAGTCCTTCTGTCTGAGATGCTGAGAAAGGTCCCACTGAGTGAGGACCTGACACTAGAACCCTGCGCCCGGCAGGGAAGGGACCCCAGAGGATGAAGGACAGGGACTCAGGCTACTGACTTAGCTGTGGAATGACCTAATTCTCTAAAAAATGCAGATTTTATCATGCCATATACCCTGAATCTGTGACTATCTCTGTTCTATGTGATAGTGTAGATTCTAGATGCTAGAGAAGCAGCAAGTTGTTTAAACATTTTAAATAAAAAGATCAGGTAATGATATTAGGAGCCCTTTAAAATTCAGTTAGAAATGGGCTGGGCATGGTGGCTCTTGCCTGTAATCCCAGCACTTTGGGAGGCTGAGGCGGGCTGATCATGAGGTCAGGAGATCGAGACCATCCTGGCTAATATGGTGAAACCCCGTCTCTACTAAAAATTCAAAAAAATTAGCCAGGCGTGGTGACGGGCGCCTGTAGTCCCAGCTACTCGGGAGGCTGAGGCAGGAGAATGGCGTGAACCTAGGACACAGAGCTTGCAGTGAGCTGAGATTGCACCACTGCACTCCAGCCTGGGCAACAGAGTGAGACTCCATCTCAAAATCAATCAATCAATCAATCAATAAAAATTTAGATAGAAATGAACCGATTTGAATCATCAATGCAAAAAGATCTCCCAATTAATATATTGAAAAATAGTATCATATTGCAATTAGGGGTAATTATTTTCCCACTTAAATAGTTTTATTTTACTAGTTTTGCATAAAGTGAGGATAGTAAATCCTTTTAAATCTACATTTTAATGTCATTTAAGTACATAAAATGTACAGTTAAGTCCTCACAAGTGCTTTTAATGAATAAGAGATGATAAAGGCAACATGATTTTACAGGTCCAAAATGACTGAAGTTGTGATTTGTAATGTGGCATTCCCTCTGTTTTGTGTAAGGTCAACACCATTCTATTTTGAATAACAGAAACACTATTATTATTATTATCTTTATATGGCTCACCATGATTCTTGGTCCTTCTACCTTACTTTTTTCCTGTAGGTGATTACTTTTTGCCTGGGTGCAGTGGCTTACACCTGTAATCCCAGCACTTTGGGAGGCTGAGGCAGGCACATCACCTGAGGTCAGGAGTTTGAGAATGGCCTGGCCAATATGGTGAAACCCTGTCTCTACTACAAATACAAAAATTAGCTGGACATGGTGGTGGTGGGCACCTGTAATCCCAGCTACTCAGGAGACTGAGGCAGGAGAATCGCTTGAACTGGGGAGGTGGAGGTTGCCATGAGCTGAGATAGCACCATTGCATTCTAGCCTGGGCAACAGAGTAAGACTCCGTCTAAAAAAAAAAAAAAGAAAATTTTTTAACTTTTAAGTTCAGGGGTACATGTGCAGGTTTGTTATATAGTCAAAATCATGTCATAAGAGTTTGTTGTATAGATTATTTCATCACCCACGTATTAAGCTTGCTACGCAATAATTATTTTTTTCTGCTACTCTACCTCCTTCCACCTTCCAACCTCCAGAGGGGAACAACCGACACTGGGGCCCATGGAGGGTGGAGGGCGGGAGGAGGGAGAGGATCAGAAAAAATAATGGGTACTAGGCTTAATACCTGGGTGCTGAAATAATCTGTACAACAAACTCCCTTGGTGTGAGTTTCCCTGTGAAACAAACCTGCACATGTACCCCTGACCTTAAAACTTAAATAAAAAAACCCAAAACAGCCACAACAGCAAACATTTCGAAACTGAATATGAAGAGTTGAAGTTCTTGGCGTCTTTCCTCCGTGTGTACATGAGCCTGTGCAGAATTGCAGGGGTGATTTCCACGCTGTCCGCTTCAGTGTGAGGGCTGTGAGCGTTATCAGTTGTACCCAGAGACAACACTCTCACAGGAGGTATAACAGTGTCCCTTCCTATGAATAATATGTGTCTATTTCTTGACGCTTCCTCTACTCTTGGGCATTTGGGTTGTTCTTGGCGTTTTATCATAAACATGCTAAAGTAAATGTCCTTGGGTATCAATTTTGCATACTACTTTATGATATTAATATTTTCTCCTTCCTTCCTTCCTTCTTTCCTTCCTTCCTTCTTTTTTTCCTTTCTTTCCTTCCTTTCCTTCCTTCCTTTCCTTCCTTCCCTCCTTCCTTCCCTCCTTCCTTCCTTTCATCCTTTCTTTCTTTTCTTTCTTTCCTTACTTTCTTTCCTTTCCTTGCTTCCTTTCCTTCCTTCCCTTCTCTCTCCTTCCTTCCTTCCTTCCCTTCCTTCCTTCCTTCCTTCCTTCCTTCCTTCCTTCCTTCCTTCCTTCCTTCCTTCCTTCCTTCCTTCCTTCCTTCCTCTCTTTCTTTCTCTCTATCTCTCTCTCTTTCTCTCTCTCTTTCTTTCTTGACAGGGTCTCTCTCTGTTGCCCAGGCTGGAGTGCAGTGGTGTCATCTCAGCTCACTGAGACCTCTGCCTCCCAGGCTCCAGCAATGGAACTACAGGTACCACCATGCCCAACTAAGTTTTTGTATTTTTAGTAGAGACAGAGCCTTGTTATATTGCCCAGGCTGGTCTTGAACTCCTGGGCTCAAACGATCCACCCGCCTCAGCCTCCCACAGTGTGAGTCACAATGTCTGGCCAATATTATTTTCCCGCAGAAGTGGACTCACTCTTTATACGTTCATGGTATTACCAGTGTGACAGTTGCATATGTGCACATATACCTTATGTATACGTAGGCATGTGTGCATCTTACTGGTTTTATTTTCGTCTTGTTGTGGGGTTTTCATAGGTTTAAACCCTTGCAGTGGAGGCGTTTGCATGCTCCATTGCAGGTAACCCTCCCAACAATCTTGTGAGGGAGGCGTCACCGTCACCGCTGTGCCAGGGAGAAACTTTGGCTGGATTCAGGCCCAGAGCTGGGGTGGCAGAGCTGGGGTTCAGGTGGGCATCCCCGCACACAGCCTGCTGCTGTTTTCTGGGCTGCTCTCCCAGCATGGTTAGGAGTCCTGGGCTGCTCACACAACTGCACGGAGTGGCTCTGACTCCACGCAATAAACAAGGAGGCTCCGTGAAGCCCCCTTTTGTCCTAATACGAAGGGTTCGGCGACTCCTTGTAACAGTCCCATGCGTGTGCTCTGTGCTCATGCTGCTGCTGCTGCTGATTTTGGAATCACTCTTTTTGCAGTTCACGTTTTGGAGACTTTTTATGCATCAGTTTGAAGGCTTTTATTTAATTTGAGAATCATCAGTGAGCTCATCAATTCTGGAAATGGAAACATCCCCAGTGTGCTTCATGGATAAAACCCTGTGACTCTGAACCCTGTCTCAGGACTTTGTGGATTTTAACATCACTCATCAGCTCCGGCTTGCTGTTTAAAGTTTATAAAAAAATCAATAAAAGGCATTTATTTAATTTGACATTAATGCACCAGCTGATCAATTATGGAAATGCAAACATTTCCAACATGTTTTATTGATAAGAATTTTAAGCAAATAAAAGCATCTCTTTGTATGTTTTTCATTGCAACACACTTGCATATTGCAATTAAGACTCTGCCAAGTCACACAGACAACACGCAACCTAAAAAGACATCTTTCCCACTCCTCCTTTCCGAGGAAGTTTGAAGAAGCCAGAAGTTAAAAACTGTTCATCTCTCACCAAGGCCTATTACCAGACACCGTCCCAGTTACCCTGGGTTCCGTGGACTCACTGGACATGGGGGCGAAGGATCCTGGGCATGCTCAGTCCTCCATGGTCAGTGCTGGCAGTGACCAGATTTCCTCCTGTGATAGTCGGGGGGCTTCATCATGAGCCGCACCTGAACAAGGAAGGTTCCCCATTGAGGGCAGTCCATTTTCCAGTGTCCCCAAGGACCACAGGTTGGGCATGGTTTGGTGGATGCCGGGCGTTAGGACAAGCCTTGGTCCAGTGTCCAGGGTTGGGCATGGTTTGGTGGAGGCTGGGGGTTAGGACAAGCCTTGGTTCAGTGTCCAGGGTTGCCACATGGGAAACAGACTCCCGGAGAGGTGGGGGAGTTTGGATTCTCGGGAGGCTTTTGTGTAACTGACTTTTGGACCACAAAGGTGAGTGTTTTAAACGGTGCTCTAGTTCGAGAACAGTGAGGAGTGGTTGTCTTGCTGAGGTTGATGTGATTAGGAAAGTTATATTGAAAGAAACAAGCAAAAGGAGAAAACGTTATTTGTGTGGGAATAAAGTCCTGGAAAGTTCCCTGAAGTCATAGGTCTCATAGTACAGGAAGGAGCTGATCAGGACATGTAACAGAAGCTTCATAAGGACACCACTGAAGGTCTGTGACAAGGTTGGCTAGGAAACAATGAAAGTCTGAAAGAAAAAGAGACATAAGTGGCTTCTGTGGATTTCTCTTTCTTTTCCCCAGGGATTCAGTTGAGGCAAAGAGAAGTGGGTCCTTTCCCTGGATGAAAAAAAACACCTTACAGAGAGTGAGCATCAAAGGTGGCTGTGGCTTTCCAGGCTGTGCATCTCCTGCCCACTGTCGTGACACTTGTGCAGGCAACAGGCCACGCTCCTTCCCCACTTCCGTGCTCTGCTCCAGAAACAAAGGGTGTTATGTGCTGACTCACAGATTGTAGAAAATCCACTTGCTTTCCGGGGAAGTGCTGGGAGTGGGGATACAGAGACGATGGTGTTTTTCCCACACCTGCCTGGGTTGCAGCTGGGATGGGCAGTGAGGCAGATTTGGGGGGACCCACTTCTGTTTTCTTCTTTTCTAAATAAAACAGGGGTTGGATTTGATAAAGTCTGACACTGCTTTCTACTCTGTGGCTTCCTAACTCTGTTGTTCATTTTCACAGACCATGACCTGGAACTTCTGAATGAAGCAACTGTGAATTTTCTTTTTCCTTTTTTTTTTTTTTTGAGACGGAGTCTCACTCTGTCATCCAGGCTGGGGTGCAGTGGCGCGATCTCGGCTCACTGCAAGCTCTGCCTCCCGGGTTCACGCCATTCTCCTGCTTCAGCCTCCCGAGTGGCTGGGGACTACAGGCGCCCACCACCACACCTGGCTAATGTTTTGTATTTTTAGTAGGGACAGGGTTTCACTGTGTTAGCCAGGATGGTCTCGATCTCCGGACCTCGTGATCCAATTGCCTCGGCCTTCCAAAGTGCTGGGATTACAGGTGTGAGCCACCGTGCCCAGCCCCCAACTGTGAATTTTCTAAACCGTTGGCGGCTGTTGTTATTGTTAAATAGTGGAGGCAGCTGGTGTAATCTTTTTCGATCCACACTCCATTCCCCCAAACCAGAACAACGTTAGGCATGGAAAAGGCACTCAGACGTTTGGCGGATGAGTGAGTGAGCTGAAGCCATCAGGGTCCTTTTTTTGTTGCAGGACAGCCTTCCTTATTGGCCTGCTGCTGGCTCTGCTGGTTTGGGTGATGAAAACCTTCCTACGTGTGAGTTTGGGAGCTGGGCAGGTGCCTTCTCCATGGCACACGGGGAAGGACAGGCTACCTTTCTTCCACGAGAAAGCACGTTCTATAGATTATCACAGATTTTTATATAGTCTACATCTTGTGCAGCTGAATTGAGTCAGCCTGGGGTGGCAGAAATAATCATGGGGCCGGGAGGACTGGATGTCAGCATCAATGGTGACATTGATCCGTTGTGTGGTTTGGGGACACGTGCCTTGTGTCTCTGGGTCATGTCCTCTCCAGCTTTAACGTGAGGAGATTGGGTGACACAGTCTCTGAGTTTCCTGCCCACTCTAAAATTATGCCTTAATTCATTCTTGCACGTGAGGAAGAAATTCAGAGGTTATCAGGGACACACGTGGGGAAGTGAAGGCACCCGGCGTCGGCCGTGGCTTGGGACATCGCGTGGGCACAGCAGCAGCCTGAGGAGCGCGGGCGCCGGCATCTGGCAGGGGCTGCTCTGCAAGCTGTGGCTCCGGGTGGGGGAGGCAAAGCGCTCCCGGCTTCGTGGGCGATTCGGAACATCTGTGTCTTCTTCATGCTCCATTCCAGACGGGCCACCATCTTGCTGAGTCATCACACACACGCACACGCACGCACACGCACACACGCAACGCACACGGGCGCACACCCGCACGCACACGCGCACACGCACGCACACGCACACACGCACGCACACGCGCACACGCACGCACACGCACACACAGGCACACGCACTTTTCGCTGACTTGGGTGTGGGTTACAGGCTTCCTGTTCACATCTTCTCATTTGAGGGCCCAAGATCCTGTGGGTCCACTCGCAGTCCTGCCGGTGCTCTGCCTCCGCCTTGCACCTGCCCAGGGGGCCTCTGAGCATTTGGAGGGGTGCATGCGAGGTGCTCTGTCCTGGGTAAAGCGGCCTTGGCTCTCTGGGCACCCAGTGGATTCCAGCTGGTCTTGGCCGTGGTGTGGCTCGTCTGTCCTGGACTGGAGGTGTGCACAGCGGACCCCAGCCCAGGAAGGGGAGCCTGTGGACTTGGCCATCTGCTTCCGCCTCCTAAGCGACCCGGCGACCTCTTTGTCCTGTGTTGTCTTCTTCGGGAATGGAGGGGAGCTGGCGGCAGGTGTCCTCATCCATGCAAAGCCACGGACAGTCGCGCCCCGACTCAAATCCATGCAAAGCTAGGGGCAGTCGCTCCCCGACTCAAATCCATGCAAAGCCATGTGCAGTTGGGTCCCATGCCTTCTTGGAGAGGCGCAGGGGAGGAAGAAGGATCCTCTGTGTGTAGTCCACGCCTGGGACTAAAACAGGCAGAAATCTCACTGATGCCCGAGGAGTCAGATGCCAGGAATTGGTGTCCTGCGTGTTTTTCTTTGTATCGCATGGAGGTGTGGACTCAAGAGGAAGATGAGTCTCAAGCACGGTGTGTATGGGCGTGGACGAGCCCCCTGCAAATGAAATAGTTGTGCAATCGCAGAGCAAGGGAGGCAGGACCGTCAGGCCAAACATTTGTCCCTGCCAATTTTGGTTTCATGTTCCTCTAAATGCCTTTGTCCCTGTCCCAGGAGCCTATTTGAAAACTCCATAAGTCACACGTAAGCTTGTGTTGCTGAGAAGGGCACCAAGACCAGCAAGTCTCCTTTATTCTTGCAACCAGCGTGTTCTGATCCACCCCATCAGGGTCCATGCTGAGCCCGGGGAAGACACAAAAATTCAATCGCTCCCTGCTCTGCCTTCGGGCTTCACGGAGGAGAATCGTGTCACAGTGTGATGATGAAAATGAGATGATGTGGGGATGCTTTTCTGAGTCAAATTGCATAACATCATATATTCAATTCGTGTCTAGTTTTCTCTGAACTAGGCTGTCCATCAACAACACAAGGTCTGAGTTCCAGGGGCCTGGTGGGCAGGCCACATCCATGCATGTGGTGTGAGGGCCTTGAAGGTGCATCCACTGTTATGCCCAGACTGTTTGTTCCCCAAAGAAGACCACCAGAGTCCAGAGTCAAAGCCAAGCGGCAAGGATCTTTACTACAAGTTCGAACTTGGTCCCTCCTTTACACAGTATACAAGAGGGCCCCGAACAATGCGAGCGTTTGCTTTTTATAGCCCGAAAGTTGTAGGGGAACAAAGAAATTCCTGCGCTTTCAGTAACCTTGAACGGCTGTCTCCTTATCGGAGACTTTCCAGGTGGTGTTTGTACTGAGCTCAGGGAGTTTGAGAGATATATGGTGGTGGGATGGGAGGATGGGATGTGTTTGTGCTAGGCTCAGGGAGTTTTGAGCCCGGGGCTGAGGAATGTGCCCAGCTCCTTTCACCACAGGACGGACACTCAGAATCATTTTACTCTGATTGATAAGGTACCCGGGAGGAACAGGGATTGCATCCGCCTGAGGCCAGGATTGTGAAGGGCTGAGTCCAGTGGGCAGCAAGTCTCACACCTCCCAGGAGGGACTGCAGGCCTGGGAACGATCGCTGTGTTCAGGGCACCATGCCACCTGCCTGGGCACGGAGGACAGAGCGCAGGTCCCGTGACTCCCATGTGTGATGACAGTATGTGTAAAATAACCCGGGCTGCTTCTCAGGTGCAGAGCTGATTTCACACAGCAGAGCATCTAATTTACCAAGTTCTCTGACGTATGGCATCATCGGTCTCCGCATGATTCCTGCGAGGGGCTGAAATTTGGATCCCTGACATTAACTGTTATTGAATAGGCTGTAAATGAATCTCATACTTCATTTATGCTTTTAATGTTTCTTTAGTTAGATTCTAAATGCATTTTGCTTTCTCCTGTGCTCTTCCCTGAGACCAGGAAAATTGCCTGCTTTCAATTCCCTGATAACTGAGTTTTCCCCATAATGAACTAACAAATATCTTCATTAGTGCTTCTCATTTCCACTTGTGGTTTGCTCAAAATTAAGCAATGCAGAGTATCTGCAGATGCTCCTTTCTAAGCATCTAACATAGAGACATATAGGAATCCAACTTCCATTTCCCTACAGATTATCTGATTACATAGGAGCAAATGCAGCCACTCTTAATGATCCGTGCTAATGGGAGCAGGGGTGACTTGGGAAAATGAAATCCATTGAACTCAGAAGCTCTCTTCCCCCATTGATTTCAACCTTTCCACCCAGCCAGCGTTTGACAAGCACCACTAACAAGCAGTAGAATTGACTGGCTGATTCCATCTCTCCATCCTTTCAAACTCGTGCTAATGAGCAAGCAAATCACAAACAGGAAAAAGAGGGAAGAGGCAGGATGCTCGGAAAATCCCCCAACTGGAACAGTCCTTCTGCAGTCATTGCAACTGTGTGGACATGCACGAGCTGGATTTAAAATCTATTAGAAAGATTGGCACCAAAAGGGCTGCATTTGGGAGTGGCATTGGGATGAAGACAGCTTGCTTATTATTATTTTTCTTTCCATAAAATCTCTCATTACACGGCAAACACATCGTACAAAACTGGCCATATCTCAGCACCACTGTGTCTGGAAGTCTCACCCTTTAATGCCTTGTTTTGTCTGGTGATGAGGATTTTACTGTGCCTCTTGTTGAAATGTTTCTTCTGCCTGTGCTTCAGCAATATATATATACACACACACATATTTTTATATATATATACACACACACACATATATATATATATTTTAGACGGAGTCTCGCTGGAGTGTAGTTGCACGATCTGAGCTCACTGCAACCTCTGCCTCCTGGGTTCACGCCATTCTCCTGCCTCAGCCTCCTGAGTAGCTGGGACCACAGGCGCCGCCACCACGCCTGGCTAATTTTTGTATTTTTAGTAGAGACGGGGTTTCACTGTGTTAGCCAGGATGGTCTCGATCTCCTGACCTCGTGATCTGCCCACCTCGACCTCCCAAAGTGCAGGGATTACAGGCATGAGCCCCCGCGCCCGGTGCTTCTGCAATATTTTAATGTAGACTCCTTTCCTTCTAAGCCATGTACCCTAAATACACTTGGTTTTCAAAGCTCTGTATTTTCATCCTTGGCCTTTCGTTGTGAGTCTGTTTCAGTGCTGTGCTAACACTTCCATGTATCTTGTTTCAAGTTGAAGTAGGATTTAGCTCTGCTTTAAAACTTTAAATTTAAAAATAGTAGTGAGTTTTTCAATTTAAATTCAGATTTTCTTTTTCTGTGATTGGTGTGGTATGTGCTACGAGACAGAAATGAGTAAGAAGACAGTCATGATCGTCAAAAGCTATAAAGAGGAACAGAATAAATGCCAAGACAGAAGTGGGGTTATTGTTGAATTTTTTTTTTTTTTTTTTTTTTTTTTTTTTTAGACTGAGTTTCGCTCTTGTTGCCCAGGCTGGAGTGCAGTGGTGCCATCTCGACTCACTGCAACCTCTGCCTCCCGGGTTCAAGCAATGCTCCTGCCTCAGCCTCTCAAGTGGCTGGGATTACAGGCATGCACCACCACACCCAGCTAATTTTTGTATTTTGAGTAGAGACAGGGTTTCACCATGTTGGTCAGGCTGGTCTCGAACTCCTGACTTTGGGTGATCTGCCCGTCTCGGCCTCTCAAAGTGCTGGGATTGCAGGCGTGAGCCACCGCGCCCGGCCTATTGTTGAACTTCTGACTGCAGAAGCCAAAGGTCCTCACTTTATTTATTGGTCACACAGTACACTGCTAGGACCGTACTGAGTAATCACACATGCAATCTCATTTAGTTTCCACAGTAACCCGGGAAGCACATGACATTCAATCCCCATTTTATTGATAAGGCAAAGGCAGCTTTGAGAAGTTCAGTAACTTCCCCAGGGTCTCTTAGGTAGTAAATTCCGTAATCCGATTCCATAAAGGGCAATGACCCTCTGTACTATTATTTTTTCCTTCTCATTCAAATGTCATGAGAAGGATAGAAAGTGTGAGGGTAAAACCAGGTTTTCAAAAAAGGTTTAAAATATACTTTTCTACATGGGCGAGGCCTAAGCGCTCATGCAGACCGCTTAATGAGTCAGTCAAGAGGATGAGGACAAAGAGACAGGGTGAGGAAGGGGCTTTCATAGCAAGTTTCTTAAAAAGAAATATGGAGGCAGTGGCATGTCCAGGTGCAGGTGGGGTCTCCAGGTGGTGGCTCAGGTGCAGAGGACATGGAGCATTCCAAAGTGGATGACAAGGCATGGAGGGAGGCGACGCCTCCAAATGCTCCCATGTCCTCTGCACCTGAGCCACGTGCTGGAAAGGATGGAGAGAAGATGGAATCAGCCGGTCCATTTTGCCGCTTGTTACTGGTGCTTGTCAAATGCTTGCAGGGTGGAAAGATTGAAGTAAATGGGGGAAGAAAGCTCCTGAACTCAATGGATTTCATTTTCCCAAGTTATTTATATTCCCACTAGCATGAGTAATGGAGAGTGGCTGCATTTGTTCCTGCAAGGGCACTAATACAACTTTCTTATACCTTTAATAGCAGGTGGAGAGTTTAGAGTGTCTGCTTCTAAGAATCTAAGTGAGAAGGAGGGTCTTTTTTGTGATTAGTATGAGCCAAATAGTTCTAGTTGACTTAAGAATACGTTAATGTATCATCTTGATAAAATATTTAATTTGAAGGAAGAGAAATATGGCAACTAACTTTTGGCTAAAGTGGTGATCACGGAAGCGCATCTTGGAAACAATGATTTATACTAAAGTGTTTATTCCAGAAACTCAAAGATAAGTGTCAGGTTGGTTTTTGGATTATTCCGTATACTATCCTGGGTGTGATGAGGAGCACATCTAAAGAAATACAATAGATAAAGAAGAAAAGTGCAGGAATAAAGAGCTAAGGGCATGGGGAAGTTTCAAAATCTGAACTGTAATTCAGAAGACACAGTCAAGTAAAACTACAAGTAGAAGCTCGGAGAAGAAAGCTGCTGTCTTCTCAGCTGCCGCGAAGTGAGGAGTCAGGGATGGGGAGTCAATGGACGTGTGAATGGCCGGCGTCTGTCACCTGGGTGGAGGTTCGCAGCATGTCTCTGGTGCTGCGTGTGGGGCTCTGCCCTCCACTTTCTCGAGCTGCGAGCCACAAGCAATGGGCCGTGCTGTGTAGCTCCTTCTCTAACCCGGAAGCTTTCGGAACGGAACTGTTCACCTACCGTTTTCATATGACGGGGATACATTGAAACGTTTTGGCTGACAGATGAATTAGTTCAGTGTTGTAGTTTGCATAAAGAGCTTTCCTCCACTGTGTTCACGGAGAAGCATTGCTCTCACACGTTCCTCGTGGTGTTCGGTGTTTGCCTGTAAGACTCAAATTGCTCATGTGACTAAGCCCATGGGTTTCCAGGAGAAGGAAAAGCCTTATAACTAAGCAAGATGTCTCCAGGGTCTCAAGTCAGGGAGGCAGAGCAGGGGGTGCTTCCGAAGGCCTGAGGCACCCTTGGCTGCTGCATGGAATAATTGCTGGGGTGAAGCCAGTTTTCCTTTCTGCACAGTGGTCATTGGGGGCAATGAAGCCGGGTCATCGGGAGGAGATCTGGTCTTCTCTCTGTGTAAATGCTCCCGGCGATGAGACTTGAGACTACACTCCTTTCAGTTGTTCGGCTTTTGTGTGCAGCTTGCATTTTCAAAGACTCATTGAAAAAAATAAAAGGCAATGGACTTTGAGTTCTTCCCTTCAGTGGTACTTAATGCAAATTATAACAACCTCACATATGCATCTGGAGGTTTACAGATGGAGAGCCACTGTTACCTGTCTCTACAAAATTATTTCTTTATCTAGGTCTGCTACTTTATCTGTAAATACATTTAATAATGTTGGCTTGTATTGTTCTTCTTTTTTTTTTTTTAACAGTCTCGCTCTGTCGCCCAGTCACCCAGGCTGGAGTGCAGTGGTGAGATCTCCGCTCACTGCAGCCTCCGCCTCCCGGATTCAAGTGATTCTCCTGCTTCTATTGTTCTCGATTTAGCAGTTTCATTCACCACCAAACTATAGAGTAAATGAATGTTTTCACACAATAGGCATTTAATGAGTGCCTGTTGTATTCACAGCACTGATTTGACTGATGTGTTGCTTTGTTTCCAAACAATAGTACATGTGCTTTGGAGTCAAACTGATGTTCACCTCTTGGCTTGGCCCTAGTAGGTAGTTTATGCTGGGCAGGTTATTTACTCTTGTAAGCCTCATTTTCCTCACCTGAAACAAAGCAAGTATAACAGTTGTGTAATGTATTAGTCCGTTCTCACACTGCCAGAAAGAACTACCTGAGACTGGGTAATTTATGAAGAAAAAAGTTTCAATTGATTCACAGTTCCACTTCAGAGCAGCCAGTATAAGCTTCACAGCCCAACAGTTTGCTGTGGGCTGTAATGCTTGTATTGGCTGTTCTGAAGTCAGGGGCATGTGCTATCTAAGCCAAGATTCAGGGGCATTTGGGGGGAAAAACTGTGTCATTTTAATATGCAAAAGTTGTTCACACCCAGGTTATGGAAAGATAGGAAAGAAAGCTAATGAATTTCATTCTGTGCGATGGTGTGGTAGCTTAGCCCTCTGGTCCAGGCTGCCTGTTCGTCAGCATTCTGCAGTGTGGGAGCTCTGATCCCAGCTGAGGCCACAATCACATGAGATGAGATTTTGAAAACTCACCATATTCCCTCCAGATCACACCACTGCTCATTTACCCCGCCCCCCACAGCCTGCAGGGGTGGCTGCATTTCAAATGACATTATTAAAACAACTAGACACCTAGTTAATTACTTTTATATTCAGTGTTCCCAGTACATGTTCTGGAATTAAACACATCCTGAGGCGGGCATTTTTTGCACCTGTAAATCAGGTGGATGTCTGGAGATGATTAGTTCTATTATGCTGCATTGTAGGTGGGAAGTAATTTGCTTCCTTTGTTGTTTTTGATCCATGTTTATCATTCTGTCCAAGTTGAAGTTATTTATCCAAGCAGTGCAAGCAAAGAAGTGGGAGGAAGGGAGATTAAAATAAGAAGGATGTTCCTTGCTTTAAAAATGCGGCACTGAGAAAACATCTCAGGAGATGAAGTGGGGCTGCAGAAAGCCTGGGAGGAGGAGGGGCGGATTAGAGCTCCTGGCTGGGGTGGGTGGAGAATTTAAAGTCTGTTTGGAAACTACGCGGGTTCTAAAAATGATCGTTAGCAGGCAATGGCGCTGAGAGGATAAGTAAAAAAACTACCCCCAAATAATCTTCACTTAGACCTGAAAACATCGCAGGCCCCCATAGGACAGGGCTTGGTTAAGATTTCGAATGTGAATTGAGGCATGCTTTTAAGATAGTCAACTTGGTAGCTTTAGAGATAAGATGGCAACAGGCTTTTTTTTTTTTTTTTGGAGATGGAGTCTCACTCCGTCGCCCAGGCTGGAGTGGAGTGGCACGATCTCAGCTCACTGCAACCTCCACCTCCCGGGTTCAAGCGGTTCTCCTGCCTCAGTCTCCTGAGTAGCTGGGATTACAGGGACCTGCCACTAGGCCCAGCTAATTTTTGCATTTTTAGTAGAGATGGGGTTTCACTATGTTGGCCCCGGGTGATCTGCCTGCCTTGGCCTCCCAAAGTGCTGGGATTACAGGCATGAGCTACCACACCTGGCCTACGGGATTTGACTGAAGCAAAGATTGGAGATTCTGCCAGTTACAGTATCGGCCATATTCACATCCTTCTTCACAATGCAAATAACTAATAATAGTAGGCTATGTGTCTGCTGTGTTCTTTAAGAAATGACTAATGTTTCCTTTACTTATTCTTATGAAAACCATTCCAATTTGCTGATATTTAGTAACTTGTGAGGATTGGAGACAATATTGGTCAAACAACAGGACTTTGCCAGGTGCACAGTAGGTCTTGCTTGTTGCGGGGACCATCACCTCTGTCTGGGCTCCTTCAGAGGCAGTAACAAATGCAGTAGTGCTCACTCTTTCCTTCCTTCCTTCCTTCCTTCCTTCCTTCCTTCCTTCCTTCCTTCCTTCCGTCCTTCCTTCCTTCCTTCCTTCCTTCCTTCCTTCCTTCCTTCCTTCCTTCCTTCCTTCCTTCCTTCTGCCTGTGAAGTCTGCTTGAGATAAGTCACAAGCAGGCAAAGTCCATATTTATTCATTTCTATGTTTATAGTGTGTGACCCATGCCAGGCACTTGATACATGTTTTTGAATGAGTTAATGAGTAACTGATCCTAATTAATAGAAACAACCCCAGACACACACATACACACACAGTGTGTATATATGTGTATGCACATAATGTATATTATATAAATATATGTTATGTGTATATATTATGCACATTTGTGTATATGTATATATTACCCTGTGCAAGTCATGGTCAAGTAGCAAAGTATAGTGATTAAGAGTTTGGCTGTAGAATTTGACAAACTGCTAATTCAATTCCTCATCTGTGGCTTTTTAACCCTGTTTCCTCCAACAAGTTACCTTAATACCAGCTGCTTTATTGTAAACAGGGGCAATAATTGTGTCTTGTTTATGGGACCACATCCACCTCCTAACAGCATGCTTATTTCCATATTTACCCATGTGCCTGTCTTTCATCTAACCTTCTAGCCTCTGAGCCCCGTGAAGGCAGGACTAGGTGTGCTCACTGTTCTATCACTGGCACTTAGAACAGAGTTAGGAACTTGGTCATTATTTGTGGAATAAAAGACCACATAAGGTTGTAGTCAGATAGCTAACGAAGTGCCTGATGTGTAGCAAACACTTATCTAATTAATGTTCAAATTTACTATTATCATGATTAAGAGGCACCATACATTTGGGATACAGAACAGTGTAGAGAAGCAGTTTGATAGATTTTATCACACATGGAAAGTTGAAGTAGGCTAAACTTCAACTGTGGATAAGGCTTGAATTAATAGATGAATGGGATTTGTTTATAATTAACATATTAATTGCTTTTATGTAAATCAGAACTTTTAAAGTGTTTGAAGAGCATTTGCTCTCTTACCTGGAAGTTTGGCCGTTGTTTCTGCCATCTTATAGTTATTGTTAACTGAATTGCTAAGCAACCATTTTTTTTCTGTTAAAAATCCTCAGATATTTAAAGGAAAAGTTGACTGATGTTCTTTCAGTTCATCCACATTACGAAGACTGATTCAAGTTTAAGGAAAATTCTAAGTCAGAAAAAGAATTCAATTTTTAATTTTAGACAAGATTATTTCTGAAAAAAGCTCTCAGTTCTTAGGTGATATTACCAGTTACACTGTACTGTAATGCCTAGAGTTTAGACTTCAGACACTAATTCCTGGTGGGAGGAAGAGGGTGACAGCCCTTTAGGGGAAATGAATTATAACATCACTGAGTTTTTCATTAATTTTTAATGAGGCTTGTACATTTCACTCAGAGAGTTAAGCATCACCCAACTCTGGTAAATGTTAGTCCTCTTACAGGTCATTTAATCACTTGAGTTTTAAGAGCAGGTTATTATTTTTCATTGTGTGCGCTGAAAAATATCTTCTATATAGGGAACAATTAAAAGAGTAGGACTATATTAATTATTTGGCTGCTTAAAAATGACTCAATTATAATAACAATTTGCTACATGATATATCACACATAGATCCTACTTTTATTAAAAAACGAGTTACTCCAGCAATTGTGTGATGGAACTAACCTGTTTATGTTTGAGCTGAACATCTTCGGGGGTTTGTTGTTTCGTGCATTTTCTCTGATTCATTTTCTTCTCTTAACTGACCTTTTACAACCTGTTTCCTAGATTTCATATTAACTGGTGATGAATCTGAACCATTTGGTTGATAGGGTAAGCAATTTCTTTAATATACTGAGGACATAAAAGAGACAATAGAAGTTTTATGTATTTTTAATTCAAAAATTATTCTACAGTACAAAGTCCCTTCCAGGCACCAGTCCTGGAAAAGGCACACTCAGCTTGTGAGGAGGCTGTGTCCGTGCCAGTGGGGCTAAAGATAGGTTCTGGTAGTTTCCTAGAACAGCTGTGTGGCAGGCATCGTTCCCAGCTCTGATTTTATTAGGATAAAACTCCCAGGTTTCTGTTGCTGAAAAGTGCTGGAAAAGTCCTGAGGCCTCTCACACCGGCCTCTCCGGTGCCTTTCCTGCAGTGGAGGCTGCGGGGCCTCACTTCTGAGTGACGGGGGCCTCAGCGAGCTTTTGATAGAGCTGTTCCAGCTGGGAAAACCCCACCCGCACTTGCTATCCATCAGCAGAGCTAGGAGGGGGTTGTAGGGACAGGCCATGGGGCCTGGTGCTAAGGGCCTGGCTGGGGGGTGGGTGGGGCCCTGCACCTGTGCCTGGGGTCAGCCCTGCTGACAGCTCATCCACAGAAGAACCGTGATCTGGAAACACGTGCTGGAATCTGATTCAGCCCGTGGATTCAGATGTCACAATCAGAATCCTGGTGTGCATGGAAACAGCCCTGAGGCCGAGGGCAGCCGGGGGCACGGGGTTTCTGGCCACGGCCATGAGCACACTGAGGAGTTCAGGTGGGTGGGCTGGGCTTTCTCAGCCTTACTGTCCTCATCTGAAAAATTAATCAGTTTGATCACATCTGGAATGTTCAGTCTGCTCCAGCGAGTCCTGGGGTTTCTGAAGAGCCCTCTTTGAGTCTTCCCTGGATGGGTAACCGTGGTGAGGAGAGTGGTCTCGGTCATCCGAGCCCCGACTCAACCAGAGCAAGTGTGGGTTCACGGCCTTCCCGTGTGCTTCTGAGCAAATTCTGATCTGACGAAGATAACCTGCTGCTGAGAAGAATAAAGGATCTGAAAAGTACCGTACAGCCTGAGTCTCGACCGAGCCCTCTCAGGATGATCAGCCCTGGCTTCTGCTCTCGCTGCCTCCTCATGTAAGACACAGCGTCTCAGACGTGGGGACAGCGCCCCCGGACCACGTCCTCATGCCTCCACCGAGCCCAAACACAGACCTTTCCCCTTTCCTGCTGCACACTCACTTAGGAGCACCGATAATCCAGAAGCACTTCCAGAAATAAAGGTGGAAAAAGGTTCTAGACAGTGCTTCATATTCTACAGCTTGAAAGTTCTTAAACGAGGCAATAACGCTTCCCAACTTGTAAAATATGGAAAAAATGCCATTTCATAAAAATGATATTGGTATAACACCGACAATGGCGATGACACAGTCACAAATCACCCGTGTCCCATCAGAACTATTCCCTTTCCGCTTCAGGCTTTTTGAAGGTGCTACAAAAATAAACATTTTAATGAAGAAAACAAGATTAAATTCCAGCAGGAAAAGGCCATTACTTTTAATGAGATTCCTTGAAATGAAGAAGCATAGCTTAATTGGTTAAGAAAGATTAATAGATAATTATTTGCTTAGGAACAAAAATGGTCACAATGAAAAACACCTGTCGCTGCTCGTCGAGCGCAGGAATCCAGAGAGAGAACATTTTCACGCTGGCCTTGGAAAGATGCTCATTCCAGCACTGGACTAAAGGTCGAGAGACCTGGGTCCGAGTCCTGGTTTTGCAATTATTTCTCTCGTGACTGCAGGAATCTTCCTTCAGCTTTCTGGTCCTGAAAGACCAGGTCCATAAAACGACGTGGTCGGAGCAGATAATCTGCAGCAGCTCTGCTGTGCCTGAATCTGCTTCAGCCGTTAAACCTCTCCTGTTCCTTTTTGAGATCTTAATCAGAAATGAATATGCATCAAAGAGACCCTAGTGCGAGACCCTCCTCCGTGTTATTTATACTGAATGAGAGGTGGGAACTGCATTAGTGTTTTGGTAGGTACTTTTCAGGTAGCGTTTTTGATGGTAATCCTAGTGGAAAAACACAGTAGCCCTTCTTCTCCTAACTTACAGCAGGTAGTGAACTACGGCCATGAGACTAGCGTCTCCAATATGGCATTCCACCATCTGGCTCGTGCTGAGGGCTCAAACTGGCCCCTGATGTTATTTCTGAAGCCCTAACCCTGAATGTAAAATCCTGGGAGAGAACTGAACAAAAGGAGCCCAGGATCCTGATAGCCCTCATGGAACAGGGCTTCGTGGATCCAGGCACCAAAATCTAGCCTAGAGAGAGGAGATGTTTAAAACTCATGCAGAGGGAGACCTAGCGGTGAATGGAAAGCATGGCTGGGCACAGGGGTGGTCCTGATGGAGGGGCTAGAGGCTGACGATGGCGTGGAGGCCCCGATACAGCGCAGCCCCGCCAGCCTCTGCATGGCCGTGGGAGTTACACCCTTGAGGACGGGTTCCAAGAATAAAATGTGTAATATGCAGAAGACAACAGAGCTTTTGTGTGGAAAGGCCTTGGCGAATTGACACCAATGGCTGAGAGCAGGCAGTAGGGAAGTGGCGGCGTTGGGCGCTGTTCCCCACCCTCTCTGGTCTAGCTGCACGGCCAGGGCAGACCGGACATTGGCCTCCTGTGTATCTGCTGCCATGATCCTGTTTCCACCCCCGTAGCTCTTACCGGGCCCCTGAATCCAAGCTTTCCTCAGGTGCTGCCCTGGCCAGGAGAGAAGGAAGCACTCAGCCTCCTGGTCGGTGTCCCGCTGAAGCGTTGTATGAGTCCGGGTTCCCTAGAGGGACAGGACTAATAGGATAGATGTATACATGAAAGGAAGTTTATTAAGGAGAACTGACTGGTGATCACTCAGTGAGGTCCCACAATAGGCCGTCTGCACGCTGAGGAGGCTGGAAGTCAGTCCAAGTCCCAAAACCTTAGAAGTAGGGAAGCCGGCAGCGCAGCCTTCGGTCTGTGGCCAAAGGCCCGAGAGCCCCTGGCAAACCACTGGTGTGAGTCCAAGAGTCCAAAAGCTGAAGAACTTGGAGTCTGATGTTCAAGGGCAGGAAGCATCCAGCACAGGAGAAAGACGGAGGCCAGAAAATTCAGACAGTCTATTCCTTCCACGTTCCTCTGCCTGCTTTCATCCGGGCTGTGCTGGCAGCTGACTAGATGGTGCCCACCCAGATTGAGGTGGGTTTGCCTCTCCCAGCCACTGACTCGAATGTTCATCTCCTTTGGCAACACGCTCACAGACACACTCAGGACAATACTTTGCATCCCTCAGTCCAATCGAGTTGACACTCAGTATTAACGATCACCAGCATGTTCTGTGGAGGGCTGAAGCTCCTAACAGACGGGTCAGAGGCTCCTGCAGCCACAGAGGCTGGTGGGGGGCGCCATGTGGCCCCCTCATGTGTGTGGGGACAATTGGGCAGCCTCTGTTTGCTTGCTCTACTCACAATCTGAGGGTGCAGTTTACCACCAAGTATGGGTCAAAATCCCAGGATTACGATTGGGCTTTAATTTAAAAGACTTGTTTTATTGGTCAGCGTTCCCCAGAGAAACAGAACCAATAGGATCTATATGTCTACCTTTGTCTATATCTACACCTATGTTTGTCTATATCTATATCTATCTGTGTCTGTGTCTAGACCTATCTGTGTCTGTCTTACCTGTCTATCTATATCTGTACCTATCGCTATCTGCATCTTTACCTGTGTCTGTAGTTTACCTAGTTTACCTATCTGTATCTATTTCTATCTGTGTCTCTATGCCTATCTGTCTATATGTATACCTATCTATCTTTATCTATGCCTGTTTGTATCTATATCTACACTGTCTGTATCTGTATCTATCTGTGTCTGTATCAATACCTATCTGTATCTGTATCTATATCTATACCTATCTGTACCTATGTTATGTGTACCTGTCTGCCTGTTATCTGTATCTATGTTATATGTACCTATCTGCCTGTTATCTGTATCTATATTATGTGTACCTATCTGCCTGTTATCTGTATCTATGTTATGGGTACCTATCTGCCTGTTATCTGTATCTATATTATATGTACCTATCTGCCTGTTATCTGTATCTATATTATATGTACCTATCTGCCTGTTATCTGTATCTATATTATATGTACCTATCTGCCTGTTATCTGTATCTAGGTTATGGGTACCTATCTGCCTGTTATCTGTATCTATATTATATGTACCTATCTGCCTGTTATCTGTATCTAGGTTATATATACCTGTCTGCCTGTTATCTGTATCTATATTATGTATACTTATCTGTATCTATATCTATGCCTGTTACCTGCACCTATATCTACGCCCATCTGTATCTGTATCTGTATTTATATCTATATCTAAAGAGATTTATTGCAAGGAATTGGCTCACCTGATTACAGAGGTGAGCACACCCCGAGACCTGCAGTTAATGGGCTGGAGACCGGGGAGGTGAAGGTGTGAGTTCCAGTCGAAGGCCGGCAGGTGCCAGACCCAGGAAGAGCCAACGCTCCAGTTCAAACCAAAAGGCAGAAAAGCCCTGGTGTCCCAGCCACAGTGTCAAGCAGGAACTCCCTCTTGCTGGGGGAGGGCAGCTTTCTGTTCTGCTCAGGCCCTCAGTGGGTTCAACAGTGGATTGGACGAGGCCACTCACAGTGTGGCGGGGCTCCCTCTGGCTCTGAACCCCTATCCTAATGTTACTGTCATGCAGACCCCCTCACAGGCGCACCCAGAATGTGTGACCACTGTCTGGGCACCCACAGCCCCATCAAGAAGGCTCCTGAAACGAACCATGACACTCGTCTAGACCTGGAGCCTGAGGCTTACTCTAGAACCCGGATTCGACCAGAGCTGGGCTGTCAGGGCTCTTGGCTACTCCCAAAACAAAAGATCGAGTAGTGTATTGATTCCCACAGTCCCTTCTGTGTGCGGCTGTCTCGGAGACATCTTCTGCGGAGGGAATGTCGTGTTCGGAGCAGGTGTAATGGGGATCCCTCCAGAGAATTTTCTTACCGGAGCTCCAGGTTTCCCGCCCCTGCCATGACAGCTTTTCTTTCCCAAAGGAGGCAGCTGGGGTGCACAGACTGTGCCTGTCACCTCTTTTCAATAAGCAAGGAGACCCCCTGCAGGGCCTCATCACCTCCGTGGATCCTTTGTTGAAAGTCCCTCTTGGTTCATGAATGATCCTTGTTGAATCCTGTAAAACAGTGTGGAAAAATGCACCTCCATGTCCCGAATGCGGTAAGAGAGCTGTCACTGTTCATTATGTCATGTTCCCTGCATTTTCCCTAAGAAAAGCCGTGCGCTGACGTGTCTAACCCTCCCCACGGCTCCCCACGCTCTGCCTCGTTATGGTTGTCTGCTGGTAGAACTTCCAGATTGGAGGATCTCAACCCTGCTTCCCTCTTCATCCCAATTGCCATCAAGTGAACAATGAATTGGAAGTGAGTTGAAAGACCTCAGCTTCAGGCAAGTGCTAAATGCTGCAGAGAACCCAGGGGCGCCAAGTGAGCCTCACCCTCACCTTAAGCGAGTGGGGAAAAGGGCGAGTAAAACATGCGTCCTGACATTACCAGGTTTCCAAAACACAGATCAATCGAAGCAGGAGCATAGACCAGGCGTGTCTCCTCCAGGCGGAGGCTGCAGACCCCCCTCGTCTATGGCTCCGACGCCACCAAATGTCGTTGGACCCTGCTTCTAGTTCATCAAACACAAGAGCATCTTATCAAATATAAAGTGTTGTAGTCAGTTTTTTTTCACTTGCCATTCTATTTTGGCTTTTGTTTCATTTTCTGAAATATTTTTGGATGGCATTTAATTCATCCCCTGGCATTGGACATTTAGGTTCCTTTTTACTTTTCTGTTATAAATGGTGTGTCTAGGAATTTCCTTGTACATAAATCTTGGTGCACACCACGGGCTCATTGAGGGACTTGCCTTAGGATATAAAAGTGAGTGTGCCGAAGGTGAGGCACCTGGGATGATGTGACTGGTGTCCTCTTCCTGCTCCTTGGTCTCTGTAATGGCAGCAGAGTTCACAGTGCTGACCACAGACTGCGTGATCTTCCCCTTTCTCACCAGGAGGACTGGAGTTGGACGTGGCCAGGCGAGTGGCTCAGTGTCCAGCATTGAGCCTCCATGGCTGCTGGGCTGGCTCTGGGGTTGCACAAGGAGCTTATCAGTTGGGGTTTGCTTTGTTTGTTTACTTTTAAATTAAGTTTTTTTTTTTTTTTTTTGAGACAGGGTCTTACTCGTCACGCAGACTGGAGTGCAGTGGTACAATCTTGGCTCAATGCAGCCTCGGCTTCTTGGGCTCAAGTGATCCCTCTGCCTCAGCCTCCCAGGTTGCTGGGACTGCAGGCACCTGCCTTTGTGCCCTTCCTGTGCTAGGATTTCGGGTGTGAGCCTCTGCACCTGGCCCTGTTTCTCACAATGGAGTTCAGGTTTGAGCCGCCACACCTGGCCCTATTTCTCACGCTGGGATTTCGAGTGTAAGCCTCTGCACCTGGCCCTGTTTCTCACGATGGATTTCAGGCGTGAGCCGCCACACCTGGCCCTATTTCTCACGCTGGGATTTTGGGTGCGAGTCCCTGCACCCGGCCGTGCTTCTTGTGCTGGGATTTCGGGTGTGAGCTGCCACGCCTGGCCCTATTTCTCACGCTGAGATTTGGGGTGTGAGTCCCTGCACCTGGCCCTGTTTCTCACGATGGATTTCAGGTATGAGCCGCGGCACCTGGCCCTATTTCTTACCCTGGGATTTGGGGTGTGAGTCCCCGCGACCGGCCCTGTTTCTTGTGCTGGGATTTCGGGTGTGAGCCCCTGCACCCGGCCTTGTTTCTCTGGCTGCCTCTGTTTCTCTGACTCCTGTAGTGGTGTTTCCTTCCAACACCTGTGTTTTACAGCACTGGGGTGTTTTTCTCCTCTCTGCCGTCAATATGCAAAGTGCTGAGGTTGCACTCTTAAGCCCCGTGAAAAGGACTTTGCTATTGCTAACGGACAATTTTACTTCATGTTACTTTCAATTTCTTGGAAATTGTTAGATGCTTGTCCTCACCCAGCTGGTTTCCGTTTCTGCCTCCTGGATCTAGATGGCTCTGCTGCTTTATCAGCGGAGGGCGCTGGGTTCCGCGCCTTCAGCGGGGATTGTCTGAGCCTCCAGCTCTGCCCTGTGGCTGTTCCAGTAACCCGGCCAAGGCTTACGGCCTGGTGTAGTAATAGAACATGGGTGATTTCCATTATGTGGCTCACTACACATGCATCAAAAACTTCGGAAAATGCAAAGGCGTTTTACATAATCTGAAGTTCAGTCATGCCACCCGAGTGTCTGAGAAGAGGAAGGCGACTTCCTGACACCTGTCATGATGTGAACGAGGTCGCTTCATCTGGAGTGGAATCTGGCCTTGGTTCTGTCCTTTTTATTTTTCCAAGCCAGACCACAAGTATACCTAACTACAACCCCGCATAGTAATTTTTCGCTGAAGAGGTGGTTTCCGATGCGATAATGTCTGAGTTTCTTTCAATATGCGCTCTCTATTCTCTGAGAACATTAAAGTGTCTGAATTTCCAAGGCACGTGCCGAGGTACGAGGGCTGCGCCTGTGAGAACAGGGAGCGACACTGAGTGATGGCTGGAGGCTGAGGAGCCGCTTTCCCTCCCTCATGCATCCGCCTCCATGCGCGCCTGCTCTCCGCCGTGGCAAATCGGACATCTGGGCTGGCAGCCTGCAGTCGGGACGCGGTGGAGGTGATGGACAGCCGGCCCGGGAGGGGTGAGTGCTCTGTCCACTCTGCCCCCAGGCCAGAGCCTCGCACGGTGATGAACAGAGTCGTACTGACGTGGAAAATCAGATACCCCGCACCTTTCCTTCAAGACAAATAGGGGAAAAGTTGAGAAAACGGAAAAAGAAAAAGAAGTGGTCAAGAAAGGGCTGCAAACACACAAAGAGACGATTTTTTTAAGGAGAAAAGGAAAATAACAAACCAGATGTGACATGGTACTCCAGTTCCAATATCCTATTTATTATCATACATTCAACTCCTCGGGTATTTAATGACAAGCTGCTCATGGCTTGTCTCAGAGCACCAGGAATTCTGAGTCGCAGTCGGGGTGTAAAGCGGGGCCCTGCATTCAAGGAACTGAGTCTGACTGGGAAATGGGAAGGCTCCGCTGCTTCCCGTGGCTGGCTGTGAGCTTCACCTGGGAGTGGCAGGTGCACTCGGAGTCAGCTCCCCTCCATGCCCGCCTGCATTCCTAGCCGGCGACCTCGGCCACGGTGGGAATCCCCCTGCTTTTCTCATTATTGTAGGTTTTTCTTCTGTATTTCTGAACCCCTCCTATCTCAGGGAGGGAAATCCAGGGAGAAGTATCTGTTGCGTCCCCATCTGTTGCATTTTCTGAGTCTCCACGTTAATGAAAGAGAAGCCATCCAGTTTCCTGCGGTGCCGAGAGTCCTCGGAACCTGTCATTGTTCTAAATGACGGAGGACAGCGTTCAGATGCGACGTCTGTCACCATTTCTGAGTCTCCTCTTAGCAAACTTTAAAGCCTGTAAAGACTTCTATTTTCAAAGTAGGAAAATTAGATTACAGCAAAGCCATAACCTTGTATCTCTCCTAACCTTGCTCCCTAATCAGGAATAAAAAGGAAATTATCTGAAGAATTATCTAGTATGTTCTTCATCAGGCGATCATAACTAAATCATAATTGCCATCTGGCAGCAAAATGTGATGAAATTACCACGGCAAACTATTAATTACTTCAAAGATCCATTTTAATCATAAACAGTTTAATATACCTCTATAAAAATTGTCCTCAGGCAGGCGCTTAATGAGGGTGCTGTGAAGGCTCTGCTGTCCTTGGCGACTGGAGAATGTTTTCACGAGATCTTCACGGTTATTTTCCAATTCCAGTTCCTTAGGCCTGGCTCTTACACTCTCTAATACTATGGGGAGTAGACATTTCTCCATCCTCCTGGGTGGAGTGTGTGAGTGTGTGCATACATATGTGTTTATCTGTGTGTGTGTGAACTGTGTAGGTGATATGCGTGTGTGTGTGCATGCATGTGTATATGTATGAGTGTGTGCTAGTGTGGGTATGTGTGTGCATGTGTGTACATATATATTGCATATGTGTATGCACGGGCATATATGTGTGTGCATATGTAAAGGTGTGTGTCTCTGTGTGCATGTGTATGTATGCATGCGTGTACATATCTGTGCATGTGTATACCTGTGTGCATATGTACGTGTGTGTATGTGTGTGCATGTGTGTGTATATGTATGGGTGTGTCTCTGTATGCATGTGTATGTGTGTATGCATGTGTGGATATAAGTGTGCATGTGTATTATGTACATAGGTACATGTGTGTCCGTGTGTGGGCTGTATATGTGTGTACACATGTTACACAATGTGCATGTGTGTATGTGTGTACATATGTACATGTAGGTGTGTATGTGTATATATGCATGTATGTATATGTGTACACATGTACATGTGTCTGTGTGTGTGCATGTGTGTCTGTGTGCATGTGTGTGTGCATGTGTATATATGTGCATGTATGTTTTGTGTACGCATGTACATGTATGTGTGTGCATGTGTTTGTGTCTGTGTGTGCATGTTATGTGTGTGCGGGTGGGCTGTTGCTTTGTAGTTTTGTGGAGGTTAGAGTATGTGCATGGTGCTGTTCATGCATGCATGTGTATATGTGTGCATGTGTGTTTGTGTGTATGTATGTGTATGTGTATATATGTGTGCATGTGTTTGTGTACATGTGTACATGTATGTGTGCATGCGTGTTTGTGTCTATATGTGTGCATGTTGTGTTTGTGTCTGTGCATGCATTCATGTGCATATGTGTGCATGTGTGTTTGTGTGTGTATGTATGTGTACGTGCTACGAGTGGTATCTTGAAGAAAGGGGATGGTGAGGATGAAAGGGAAGAGTTTATGTTCACAGCCACACATAAACCCACAGAATAGCTTTTGATGGAGCGCAGTCAATTTTGGAATTAGGTATGAGAAAGCATCTTTGCTTCATTCTTAGTTCTTTGAGATATTTTTCATTTCAATGAAAACACATGCCTTTTTCTAGACCATGATGCACACAATTTCATCAAGTGGGGCTTGTGAGTAAGAATGCAGATAGAAAATCACGGGAATTATTCACGTGGATGACCTGATTTTATTCTTGTCTTACTTATGAAGTCTTCTTCCTGCTCCACAACGACTGAAGAGACAGGAAGCAAACTTTAAAAATTACATAAATAAAAGGGCAAAGGGGACATACAAAAGGATAAGCAAAGACAGACACAGCTCGGCACCGTGGTCGTGGCTCGTCTCTCCACAGACGCCAAATTCAAACCTGCTGGCGACTTATCATGTTGGACTAATGGCACGAAGGTGCTTGGGAAATAGAACCACATTCAGCATCAAGCAGGAAAAAATTCACAAGTATGTGCAGACAAGCTAATCAAAACTGAAGGAAAAATAGAATCAGCAGCTACTATAAATTAACTTCAGAAATATGCAGCCAGAGAAATGTCCTTGGGGACTTGCATTCTAGCTCCTGAGCTGAAATTTGTGTCATTAAACTGATATCTAGATGATGTACATTTCTTAATACTCACAATTCAAAAAAAAAAAAATGAAACAAATTACATGAGCACAGTGGCTATCATTTCCCCCTTGTGAATGGCGTAGTATCAGTCCATACAATTTTGGATGTTGTCTTTCTGTTGATTGTTACTTTAAACTACAAATCACAGAGCATTTAAATAATGATTTGTTAAATTACTCTAAACCTAATTATTTTATATTTACACCATCCCCTCTGTTGGTTCTGAAATGAACAAAGTATTCAAAGGAGTGCAGAACCAGTGGGTGTAGACAGTTATGTTTCATTAATTGGAAGCATTCTAAAAGCAACCATAGTGACTGATCACATATCCAATACTCTCTTTTTTGACCAACTTTGCTGCTGCCAAGAAGGATAATATTGTACAGTAATTCAATGCTAATAATTTATCAGTTCCACTATTTTGTAGGCATTAATATCAAAAGCTGGTTGTTGGAAAGTAGAGCAATGTAGCAAGGGCTCCCAGACGTGCCATTTCTATCTTCCTGTGTGTGATTGGATCTCAGCTCTGCCATGTGTTCTGTGCCGTGTAGGAAAGTTACACAGTCCCACTGGTCGTGGGGTTCTGGGGGTCAGTTGATTAATGGGGTGCTGAAAATGAGATCGTTCCGCCACTCTGCAGGCAGGAAGAAGCATTTATCATCCCAGACGATTTTCTGGAATACTTGTCAGCACTGTCAACTCCAGGGTGGACAGCAATGAACAACTCCATTCAGGCCGCACCTCCCAGGGCTCCAGAGGAGAGATTTAGTCCCACTGAGCAGGTAACAATTGCCAGCCGAGCCGCTGGATTAGGGTAAAGGAGGCGTAGCTGGTAAAAGTAAGAAGTCAAAAACCAGCTCTAAGCTGGGAACTTGCAGCAGGAACAATGACTGTAGCAAACGCGTGTGTTTTCTTCCATGACGTGCGTGTGCCCTTGCCACTCTTCTGTGTCCAAATCCTCCCTTCTCCTGTCCCACCAGACCTGGGCTTCCCTCCTCCCACTGAGCTCTGTGTCCTGCAGGGCTGGTCTCCTGACACGGCATCAGACGGGTCCCCACGTTGTCTGGTCCTTATCAGGTTCTGCCACTCGAAGGCTCTGGCAGGACCCAAGAGGGAGGGAGGGCAAAGGATCAGATGTGGGTGCCCAGCTCTCTGGCTCCGGCTGTGGGTTGACGGTGCTGCATTTCCCAAGCACGGGCATGGCTTTGCTCAGGAGCCTTTCGTGGGGTCTGTGTCTCCCTTGCCACTCTTGCCCAGGTAGTCCCGGTTCCTAACGCCGGGCTCTGCTCTGCCACTCAGTGGATGCCCTTTACCCCTCCCCTCCACCATGGCTTTGCCCAGAGCCCATCCTCACACCTGCCTAAGCCCCTTCTCTGAGGACACCTGTTTCCTGCCAGGACCTGGGCTATGGTCCATGATCCCTCACTTCCTACTGCGCGTTTGGATGTGCTGCTGGGGTGTAGTTTTTGAATTCCTCCCGCAGGCAACGTGCTGTCCAGGTGGCCTTGTGACCATGGACAATGGCTCAGAGAAGATGGCAGTGGCTGAGGAGAGAGGGACGGAGACTCTGTTTGTGCAGGGACAGGTGTGTTACGCTGGGGCAGGTGGGCTTTCGCTTCTTAGTTTTGTGGGGGTTAAACAGAGGATGTACATGATGCTGAGCACTCCAGGGAGTGGGGGCTGTAGCCGGGGTGCACGGCTTGCCACCAGTCACACAGACCTGCTACAGCCTGGCTTTCTGTGTCATAGAAACCAGGAGGCTCAGAGACCACGTTGGCTCCTTAGGCAGCAGGGGAGGCAGCTGCTGCAGGGCTGGGCTCTGCACTGCACCCCGTGAGAAGGAGACTTGGGCCCGTGGTGGCTCTGCAGCCAGGCGTAATGGGGCACCCCACAGTTTCGCGCTGACTGCATCTTCTGCAGTTTCCTGGTCATGAAAGAGACAAGAGTGGCTCTGAGAGGCATTCCCGTGACGTGGGCCGTGTACCCGGTCAGTTAGCCAAAACTGGGTTCCTTACAGATTCTTAGAATGCTCGGGATCATGTGCTCATCCTACAGCTGAGACAGAATCCAATGCCTGCAACCTTCACCTTTGACAGGTCCCACGCCTACTCCGCCTACTCTTACCTTCTGCCTACAATCAAACCCAAAGGTTAAAAGCTTTGAACTTTTCCTACTCTCACAATTGTACCAGCTATTCATATATTCTTCAACCCAGTTTTTCACAAAGATAATTTAAATTTGCTGTTTAAAAGGTAAGTACTCTCATGCTGTTCAAAAACCGATAATATAATACAGTAAATAGTAAACATTCTTCCTGTTCTTCATTTCTAGAGGGAGCTAATGTAGCCTTTGAAAGACATTTTAAATCTATTCTTGCAGGTGTGTGTGCGCACAATTCATTTAACAAATCGTCGCAGGGCACTTACAATGTGCCATGCACAGTTCAAAGCAATTTAATGTCTAACCTTATTTAATTCTCATAATAACTACATTAGGTCCTCATCCCTTTTGTGAAGTTAGGGGCCAGATATATTTTAGAAATCAGAACTTCCTTTGATGAATGGGCCATATACCACACCCAAACAAAATCTGGGGTAGCACTCATAATTAAAGACATTAATATTTTTGCAGGAAACTGAATGAGAATTCCTAGTCAGTAAGATAAATGAAGAAGGTAGTTTTATGTCCATAAAGGCAAGATTTTGCCACTGAGTGGTCAAAAAAGCCATGTTTAGTTCTCAGAGCTGTGAATAAAGAACTTGGGGCTTCATTTTAAAAATAAGAAATTGAATCACAGGAGTTTATGTACCATGCTCAAGGCCATACAACTAGTAAGAGAAAGAATTGGGGTTTGAACCCAGGCTGTCTGATTTAAGACTGTATCTATCGATTATCTATCATCTATTTATCTGTCTATCTATCTATCATCTCTCTATCATCTATCTATCTACTCTATCTCCTCTATTATCTATTTTTCTGTGTATATACATGTATAAATGTTTTACTGTTTTAATCAAAATTGTACAGTGATACACACACTATTCTGCACCATGCTTTTAAAACGTAGCACTTGGCCAGGTGCGGTGGCTCACGCCTGTAATCCCAGCACTTTGGGAGGCTGAGGCAGGTAGATCACGAGGTCAGGAGTTCAAGACCAGCCTGGCCAATATAGTGAAACTCTGTCTCTAATAAATACAAAAATTAGCCAGGCGTGGTGGCACATGCCTGTAATCCCAGCTACCCTGGAGGCTGATGCAGGAGAATCACTTGAACTCAGCAGGCGAAGGTTGCAGTGAGCTGAGATTGCGCCTCTGCACTCCAACTTGGGCGACAGAGAGCGACTTCATCTCAAAACAAGCAAACACCCAAAGCCAAGAAAACCCATAGCACTTTATTTTAAGGATATTTCTAATTTAATCCATAATGGGTTTCTAGTTCTTATATTAATGGCGATATCATGTTCCATGTTTTCATGAACTGTGATTTATCAGAGAAGCCCTCGCAATGGTGATTTAGGTTGTGTCATTGTTTCTGCATAACAGCAAGGCAAGGCTGCGGACTGACACCGTTCTGCTCAGGTTTCCTGTTGCTTACGGAGGGTTTGAGGTGCGGTCCCTGGTGTTTCATCGTGACAAGTGGAGGTTTACAGAAGAACTTCATAACCATCTGGAGAAACTGTGAAGCCACATCTCGAGACCGGGTCTAGAGTATGTTACCAATGGGCTAATGGTTTTGAAGTAAAATAAGTAAAAACATTAAAGTGCTAGAAGAAGCCAGAGGAAAAGTCATTTAGAATGTTGTAGTATGAAAGTCTTTCTAACTGTAACACAAAATCCTCAAGCTACAAATGAATAGATTTACAGATTATAAATTTACCTAAATGATGATATTGACTAATATGCAAGATAAGGAGTCCCCCTGGAAATGCCTATCATGGAAAACAACAAGTGGGGAAAATGTTGAAATCCTGTCAGAGAGAAAGAACTCATTCAGGATATGGATGGAATTAACAAAAAAGCATCAATAAGACTTTTTTTTTTTTTTTTTTGAGTCAGAGTCTTGCTCCATTGCCCAGGCTGGAGTGCAGTGGCGCAATCTCAGCTCACTGCAACTGCCTCCTGGGTTCAAGCAATTCCCCTGCCTCAGCCTCCTGAGCAGCTGGGACTACAAGCACCTGCCATTATGTCCAGCTAATTTTTATATTTTTAGTAGAGACAGGGTTTCACCATGTTGGCCAGGCTGGTCTTGAACTCCTGACCTTAGATGATCCTCCTGCCTCGGCCTCCCAAAGTGCTGGGATTGTAAGGGTGAGCCACTGTGCCCAGCCTCTTCTTTTTCTTTATGGAATGGGATTTTGGAAGTTTACAATATGCCATCATTTTTCTTGGTGTTTTTTCTATTTAATAGAATCGTTTAAATATTTCCTATTTATCGTTATAGTTGAATTAATTGCTGTATTGTTTGTGCTTTCTTCGCTGCTTAGCTGTGATTTAGGAGCTACCAATATTGTTTCTAACTCAAATAAGAGGTCATCATAAGTGAAAAAAGGATGCCTATTAGAGTCAACATTTCCAAATGTTATAATAAAAATGTGCGTGTGTATAAAATGCTTTATTTTATAGTTGTTCCCTCAGTACCAATGCTCATTAATAAATTCCTGAGTTTACACTTCTGCATTTTTATCTGTTCTCACCCAGGAAAGCTTTCAGTTTTTAACTTGAAATCCAGTTGTTTTGTCAAGATGTGAGTGGTAGTTCATGTCTCAAAATAATTCACCTGGAGCGTATTGCACCTGTAGGTCAGAATTTGTTTTGTCCCCCAGCAGAAAGAGGTTTGTTTGTTTTTTTTTTTTTCCCATTTAGAATTTTGTTTCAGTTTGCTTGTTTCTGTTTCACTTAAAAAAAAAGTTTCCTTAAAGAGAAGATCAGTGATTCCTGGGTTAGACTTCCTTTTACTTTCTCTTTATATTTTTTTTTCTATAATTAAAAAAAATTACTTTGTGTTATTCCTTTGAATTTGTAAAAACTTGTCAAGTGTTTTCTCTGAATTATGTATTTAATATTTTAAATCTCTAGTACTTAATTTTAATTCTATGATTTTGTTCCGGATTCCTTGTTCACTTTTCTTCTCCCATTCAGCTACTTTAAAAATCCCAGCCCATATTATTTCATATGGATAACAGTAATAATGGCCAATACCTTCTGAGTGGGCATGAAGAGCCAGACACTGTTCTTAGTGCTTTTGTTTATTAACTCATTTTATATCCAAACACCTTTCTACACAGGAAGATTACTAGCCCTATTTTACAGATGAGGACATCAAGGCCTTGAGGAATTAAATAACTTGCCCAAGGTCATATCTCGGAAGTTTGGAAGCTTGTGTGACTCCAGGCAGCCAGGCTGCAAGGTCACACCGATGTGGCTGATCCACGTGCCTCTACCCACCTTGGCTTCCTTCTTGGAGGGTGGGCATTTGGTGTGGAATTGGAGGTGCTCAGCCGAATGTTTTTCAAAACTTACTGTTTTCAATATTAAGTGATTTTCCGACTAATGCTTTTCTTCCATGCAATTTTCGGTCCTCTTGTACTACAGAACGTTTTCATGGAGCCAATATTTCTCTGTGTTTTCTGTTATTTGTTTGCAGTCTCTGATTTTTAAATTTTATTTGATCTCTGAAACAAAATATAATTATCAAGGTTTATACAGCAGCTGTGGGACTGGATTTCCTTTGTTCTTTCTAGCTTTTTTGTTTTTTTGAGACGGAGTTTTGCTCTGTTGCCCAGGCTGGAGTGCAATGGCTCAATCTCAGCTCACTGCAACCTCTGCCTTCCGGTTTCAAGCGATTCTCCTGCCTCAGCCTCCAGAGTAGCTGAGATTACAGGTGACTACCACCATGTCCGGCTAATTTTTGTATTTTTAGGAGAGACGAAATTTTACCATGTTGGCCAGGATGGTCTTGATCTCTTGACCTCGTGATCTGCCCGCCTCGGACTCCCAAAGTGCTCGGATTACAGGCGTGAGCCACCATACCTGGCCTGTTTCTAGCATTTATTAAGGTGGTGAATAGACCTAAGAAAATGTTGCTGGCTGGTAGTTCAGTTATTCTGGATGTCCTCTAGCAATATTTGTATTGCCTATTGAATGTTAATTAACCATTCACTTAGTAGGAGGTGGTGTAGGATTCGCCTGACTACCTGAGGTCATTTTCACAGAAGGATGCTGTGGTTCCGTAACTGATGTCCAAATGGAGGCACGGGATTTACAGGTGTGGGAAATGGGTGGAAACTAACCAGTGGCCTTAGGGAGCTGCGTGGTTCTATGGTTTCCACAGTCTTTAGACGTCTGAGGACAACAGATGTGCTCACTGTCGAGGGCCGAGGGTGTCTCTTTACTGCTAATGTCTTTCAGAGGCTAATGTGTTCAGACATTGTTGATTTTCTACACAACAGCTAAGCCCAACTCCTAACAGGCTGGAAAACCATGTCATTATTCCCTGTTTCCTCGTGGATAGAGTGACCATAAACTCAGTGTGAGAATGAGATAAAAAGAGAATACTATATAAGGAGTTTTAAGGAGAAATTGTGTGTGTGTGCATGTGTGTGACTGTGTGTGTCTGAGTGTGTGTGTGTGAGTGAATGTGAGTTTGTGTGTGTGAGAGTGAGAGTGTGTCTGTAGGTGTGTGTGAGTAAATGTGTGAGTGTGAGTGTGTCTGAGTGTGTGTGTGAGTGAATGCGAGTTTGTGTGTGTGTGTGAGAGTGTGTGTGCGTGGAAGGGTGGGGTGAGGACTTTTTCGTGACCTCCCTCACCTCTTTTTTGTTTTTTGTTTTCTTTTTGAGACAGAGTCTCGCTCTGTCCCCAGGCTGAAGTACAGTGGCGCGATCTCAGCTCACTGCTACCTCCACCTCCCGGGTTCCCGCCATTCTCCTGCCTCAGCCTCCTGAGTTGCTGGGGTTACAGGTGCCCGCCACCACGCCCAGCTAATTTTTTGTATTTTCAGTAGAGACGGGGTTTCACCATGTTGTTGGCCACGATGGTCTCGATCTCCTGACCTTGTGATCCGCCCGTCTCGGCCTCCCAAAGTGCTGGGATTACAGGCGTGAGCCACCAAGCCGGGCCGCCTTCACCTCTTACTGGGACGTTGCCTGTGTATGTGATGGGTGCAAAGGCTGCAGACAGCATCACACGTGAAGGGTGGAGCAAGGTCCCACCTGCGTGGGCCTCACCCTGGACTCCTAGACCCCTTGTGAAGTGGGAGACGCAGCTACCTTTTCTGTTCACAGCGAGTAGCCAGGGTTTTCCAGGCTCAGGGAGAAAGCGTTTCTGCAGGAGCCAGAGAATTCTAACTGGTGGGGTCCGGGCCCATCCACGCCTGGACAGAGGAGCACATTTTCTAATGCTAAGCCAATTTATCAGCTAACACACATCATTCTAACCTGGAGTCTCATGATATTTTAAAAATAAATGTCACACATAAGAGGGAGCAGAGTTTTGAAGATACGTTTTTTGTTTGTTTGTTTGTTTTTATTCTGACTGCGCTGTGTGATATATTGTGGTATGGACGGTTTCTTCACTTCCCTAAGCTTGGTTTCATCATTTGCACAAGTGGGAGACACAGCACTGTCTGTTTGTCTACCCGCTCTGTGGGGTAGCCACTCTATCCATCCTGCGGCCTCATCCCGGGTGAAGTCGGCCTGCTGGGAACGGGTCCATCGGCCTAAACTGGCCTCCGACTTCCTCCTCGTGTCCGGCTGGCTCCGGGATGAAGCTCACTCTCCATCCTGGCCCCGGGCTCTGACAGGAGGGTGGATGGCTTCCTTCCCGGCTCTAACCCTGCTTGCGACTCTTGACAGGGATTTGTGCTCATCCAGTTATGTCTTGTCCTTCACAGAAACATTTTTTTCTTTTTCTTTTTCTGTTTTTTTATTATTATTATTATTATCATTATTATTTTGAGAGAAGTCTCGCTCTTGTCCCCCAGGCTTGAGTGCAATGGCTCGATCTCGGCTCACTACAACCTCGTTTGAACCTCCACCTCCCAGGTTCAAACGATTCTCCTGCCTCTGCCTCCTAAGTAGCTGGGATTAAGGCACCTGCCACCATACCTGGCTAATTTTTGTATTTTTTAGTAGAGATGGGGTTTCACCATGTTGGCCAGGCTGGTGTTGAACTCCTGACCTCAAGTGATCTGCCTGCCTCAGCCTCCCAGAGTGCTGGAATTACAGGCGTGAGCCACCGCGCCCGGCCCATTTTTTCTTTTTCTATCCAGCTTGACCTGGACGCACCCCCTGGACCTTCATTCTTCCATCTTGGACCTGCTTCTTACGGCCCTCGGGCAGTTTTACAGCCTAGTATGATGGTTGTGACCTTTTACTGCTATAGATAGGATGATGAATATTTGTCTTCTTTTAGACTAAACCTTCAGAAGTGAGTGGTGTTTCTGATTTTACTCACAGTTACATCTGCAGTGCCTGGGAAGTACCTGGTGCCCAACACATTCTCCATAAACAGAACCTTAAAAGAATGGCTGAGTGGAGCCAGTCCCTGAGATGATGTTCCTCCACTCAGAGCAGAGAGAGAGAGAGAGAGAGAGAAATAGAGAGAGGGAGAAAGAAAGAAAGAAAGAGAGAGAGAAAGAGAGAGAGAGAGAAAGAGAGAGAGGTGGGTACATTCCTCAGGAATGGCCTAAGGAATATAAATTCGATGAGATGCCGCAAGGGAATCACAGCTCTTAGCCTTGAATAGTAAGCGCCCCTTCATGGATTCATCATTTCTCTTTTAAATTAGCTTATGTAGCTGCTTAAAGAGGTTCACCAGCCTCTAAATATCAAACGCTTTCGTCAGGTCAAGCATGGATTTAGTCGTCTTAACTGACAGTTAATAAGGATACAAAATCTTCCTTCAAAAATCTCTCCACTTTTACATCTGAATTACGGAAATACTGAAGTTCAGAAACTACACAAGTGGCATTCATTCTTAGATAGTTTAACAGAGAAAGTGATGCATTAGCATCAGGCTTTATTTCTCTAACATCATGGGGCTGTCATCTGTGATTTTTGTTTTAAATCATGGTTGCATCTGAGGGGATAGGGGCTTGAACAGGAGCCCCCGACCCTGGGGACACGTTCCCAGACTCCCAGCGATGCCGAAGCCAAGAATAGTACTGAGCCGTGTAGGCGCTGTGTTTCCCTGTGCCTATGTCCCTATGACAAAGTTTAGTTTATAAATCAGGCACAGTAAGAGATGAACAACAGTAATTAATAAAACAGAAGAATTGTAACAATGCCCTGTAATAACAGTCCTGTGAGGGGCCCCTCTTTCTCTGTCTCAGACTATGTGATTGTACTAGGCTGTGGGTAACTGAAACCACAGAAAGTGAAACTGTGGATACGGAGAGACTATGTTTAAAGGCTAGCTTGTTAACACATAGGTGTGTTTGTGTGTAAACACCTGCAGTCTTTCTAATAGCAAGTGGTATCATTTCTTACTCAACTCAACTTGCCTGGCCCAGAATTTACTCCTTGTCTGGGGAGTCACATTTCTTGTTTGTATTCGGTTGGTGCAAAAGTAATCGTTGTTTTTGCTATTAAAATTAAGGGCAAAAACGGCAATAATGCTTGCAACGACCTAAATATAGATTTTTAAATAAAACCCAATTGGGTGCAGCTTTATAATATATTTGTAGTAAACTCTGTCTCATTTCTCTTCTGTTTTTATTATATCCTATGAGCCTATTTAAAACATCTGGAGGTACACACAGACCACGAAAGGCTCCGTAGTATCTCATCTGGAAGAATCCAGGTGGAGGTGGTGCAAGAGGTTGAGGGAAAAAGTGATTTCCAGGCTTGCCTTACCATGAAAAGTATGCTGTCTTGCTCTTCTCCTAAATTATATTTAATATTAAATTAGTAACATATGTGCCAGATGTCTTACTGTATTAGCTTATTTAGACCTCAAAATAAGAACTTCTTTTATGAAGTAATGCTAACAGCACCCTCTTTTGTAGACAGCGAAATAAAGGTAAAGTGAAAGAAAGGTAAGTGGCCCTAAGTGGCCGGGCCGGGATTTAAAGCCTTGCTTCAGTCAACATTTTTACCCATTAAGTTCTATTCCACCCCAAATTTTTATTTTAAAACCAAAACAATTAATAGCACCAAAAACAACAGCAACCCTTACATAAATTTACGAAATATTTTCCGTCAAACATTTTAATGTCCATTCTTAAGCATACTGTGATAATTATAAGAATATTCTGGGCTGGGCACAGTGGCTCACACCTGTAATCCCAGCACTTTGGGAGGCTGAGGTGGGTGGATCACCTGAGATCAGGAGTTCGAGATCATCCTGGCCAACATGGTGAAACCCCATCTCTACTAAAAATACAAAAATTAGCCGGGCGTGGTGACGTGCACCTGTAGTCCCAGCTACTCAGGAGGCTGAGGCAGGAGAATCACTTGAACCCAGGAGGTGGAGATTGCAGTGAGCTGAGATTATGCCATTGCACCCCAGCCTGGGCAACAAGAGCAAAACTCTGGGAAAAAAAAAAAAAAAAAGAATACTCTGAACAAAATTCTGTTCGCAGTCATATTTGGAATTTAATTAAACTACGACATTACTTAGAACAGAAGCTGATGCTGATTTGTGTATCAATTATGTATAAAGTCATTGATATTCCTTAAAGGGTGAGAAGCCTTAGAAATAATTCCCATGGCGGTCTGTGCCATTTGACTTTCTTGAAAAGTTCTTGGCTTCTGGAAGCCAAGTTTTAATACTTTCCATTAGGGAACTTTGCAGGGAGTGTTTCTTCCAGGAGTGGGATGTACGCAGGGTACATGGAGTCTTGTTGCAGGTACCACCCAGGGGGTCCTGGGTTGCAGGGACATTGTGTTCTGAGGGAGCTTTTACACACTGAGCAAGGATACAGTTGATATTAGTGTTCAAGGAGTAGAAAGAACCGTGTTAAAGCTCCCCGCACAAGCCCTGCACAGGCGGCCTTGGCCTCCCAGTGCCCACTCTTTCATGGGGCATTCATGTATCCCAGGGATCTGGCTGAGTAGCCAGAGCTAGCTCTTGAGACCCCTGGATCAAAGCTTGTCACGTGTCTGCCAAATGCAGCATGGTGGGACGGGGTGGGGTTCCAATCCCTGGTAAAAGCGCTGATGAGAACAAGAGTTGCTGATGCAGAAAGAATTCTGCAGGTGTGTGTTCTGCGTTCTTAAGATTTTTCTGTGTCCTTTGATGTGGTTTGTGAAATCTGGTCATCTGGCGTTTGAAATCCCGATCAGTCAGGCCTCTTTCTTACCTTTGCTTCCTTTTTACCAGTATTCATCCTGCACTTTTTGGCCAGAGAACAGAAACACCTTGATCAAGACCACTAAAGCCAAATGTGAACTGCAGAGTTCTAGCATCTCTGTTGATCAATCCACATAGGATCATATCAACCGTTCATGCAGGAAGTCCATTCCATCAGTCGTTCAAGCAGGAAGTCCATTCCATCAACCGTTCAAGCAGGAAGTCCATTCCATCAACCGTTCAAGCAGGAAGTCCATTCCATCAACCGTTCAAGCAGGAAGTCCATTCCATCAACCGTTCAAGCAGGAAGTCCATTCCATCAACCGTTCAAGCAGGAAGTCCATTCCATCAACCATTCAAGCAGGAAGTCCTTTCCTTTTTTCTTAGTTTACTTTGGATTTCCTGACAATGGGTAGGGCCCTCAGTTTGCCTCGTGACTCAGGTTTCTGCTGGGTTCTTGCAGCCCAAGGGAGCTTCCGATTTCCCTTTATAAACGTGACCACCAGAAACTGGCATTCTATGCATCCTCGCGGTACCTTCTTGTTCTTCCTTAAGGAGATTTTTCTGTGAGTGAAAAGTATAGTTTCTAAATTCTTCTAAGCCCTATTGATCTTTTTCTTCCCTCCTAAAATCCTTTCCTGCAAGGCTACGCTCACCTCACATCCTTCTTGCCTGTGGCTATTTGGCAGTTTTGATAAGGACCTAGGGTTTCCTTTGATGCGGAAACCCAGGAAACTCTTTGTTCACCTTTCTTTTCCATTCCTGGATGCAGC
This sequence comes from Macaca nemestrina, assembly GCF_043159975.1. Taxonomy (NCBI): domain Eukaryota; kingdom Metazoa; phylum Chordata; class Mammalia; order Primates; family Cercopithecidae; genus Macaca; species Macaca nemestrina. The sequence goes on along the minus strand of NC_092132.1, from coordinate 152,121,226 downwards.
TTCTCAGGCTTCCTCAGTTGTCCTCACCCTTTCAGACCCTGAAGATTCCAGCATCTTGGGAAACCTACCTACAGGTGCTCGCACAAAGTCCTGTGCCCGCAGGTGCCAGGGCGCACCGAGAGCTCTGTCCTGAGCTTGCCCAGGAACCTGAGACTTACCGTGCAACTACCCACTTAGCACCTTCCCAAGTCTACACCGCTCCCCCGTTGAACTAGCCCAAATCCACTCTCTTACTTCCACTTCCCTCCACCCTCCTCACTTCACCCCAAGCCCACGCCACCCCAGTGAGAGCAAGAACTCTTTTCCCACTGATCGAAGCAGAAGTCCCGCAGTCAGGATTGACTCCCGTTTTCTCTCCCGGCTGCTCTGTCCACACTGAGTCCTGTCCCCCCACAGTCAGTATTAACTCCCGTTTTCCCTCCCGGCTGCTCTGTCCACACTGAGTCCTGTCCCCCACAGTCAGTATTAACTCCCGTTTTCCCTCCTGGCTGCTTCTGTCCACACTGAGTCCTGTCCCCCACAGTCAGTATTAACTCCCGTTTTCCCTCCTGGCTGCTTCTGTCCGCACTGAGTCCTGTCCCCCACAGTCAGTATTAACTCCCGTTTTCCCTCCCGGCTGCTCTGTCCACACTGAGTCCTGTCCCCCACAGTCAGGATTGGCTCCCGTTTTCCCTCCCGGCTGCTTCCATCTACACTGAGTCCTGTCCCCCCACAGTCATGATCGACTCCTGTTTTCCCCCCCGGCTGCTTCTGTCCACACTGAGTCCTGTCCCCCACAGTCAGTATTAACTCCCGTTTCCCCCCCCGGCTGCTTCTGTCCACACTGAGTCCTGTCCCCACAGTCAGTATTAACTCCCGTTTTCCCTCCTGGCTGCTTCTGTCCACACTGAGTCCTGTCCCCCACAGTCAGTATTAACTCCCGTTTTCCCTCCTGGCTGCTTCTGTCCACACTGAGTCCTGTCCCCCACAGTCAGTATTAACTCCCGTTTTCCCTCCCGGCTGCTTCTGTCCGCACTGAGTCCTGTCCCCCACAGTCAGTATTAACTCCCGTTTTCTCTCCCACTGCTTCTGTCCACACTGAGTCCTGTCCCCACAGTCAGTATTAACTCCCGTTTTCTCTCCCGGCTGCTCTGTCCACACTGAGTCCTGTCCCCCACAGTCAGTATTAACTCCCGTTTTCCCTCCCGGCTGCTCTGTCCACACTGAGTCCTGTCCCCCACAGTCAGTATTAACTCCCGTTTTCTCTCCCGGCTGCTCTGTCCACACTGAGTCCTGTCCCCCACAGTCAGTATTAACTCCCGTTTTCTCTCCCGGCTGCTCTGTCCACACTGAGTCCTGTCCCCCACAGTCAGTATCAACTCCCGTTTTCCCTCCCGGCTGCTCTGTCCACACTGAGTCCTGTCCCCCACAGTCAGGATTGGCTCCCGTTTTCCCTCCCAGCTGCTTCCATCTACACTGAGTCCTGTCCCCCCACAGTCATGATCGACTCCTGTTTTCCCCCCCGGCTGCTTCTGTCCACACTGAGTCCTGTCCCCCACAGTCAGTATTAACTCCCGTTTCCCCCCCCGGCTGCTTCTGTCCACACTGAGTCCTGTCCCCACAGTCAGGATTGACTCCCGTTTTCTCTCCCGGCTGCTTCTGTCCACACTGAGTCCTGTCCCCACAGTCAGGATTGACTCCCGTTTTCTCTCCCGGCTGCTTCTGTCCACACTGAGTCCTGTCCCCCACAGTCAGGATTGACTCCCGTTTTCTCTCCCGGCTGCTTCTGTCCACACTGAGTCCTGTCCCCACAGTCAGGATTGGCTCCCGTTTTCCCTCCCGGCTGCTCTGTCCACACTGAGTCCTGTCCCCCACAGTCAGGATTGGCTCCCGTTTTCCCTCCCGGCTGCTTCCATCTACACTGAGTCCTGTCCCCCCACAGTCATGATCGACTCCTGTTTTCCCCCCCGGCTGCTTCTGTCCACACTGAGTCCTGTCCCCCACAGTCAGTATTAACTCCCGTTTCCCCCCCCGGCTGCTTCTGTCCACACTGAGTCCTGTCCCCACAGTCAGGATTGACTCCCGTTTTCTCTCCCGGCTGCTTCTGTCCACACTGAGTCCTGTCCCCACAGTCAGGATTGACTCCCGTTTTCTCTCCCGGCTGCTTCTGTCCACACTGAGTCCTGTCCCCCACAGTCAGGATTGACTCCCGTTTTCTCTCCCGGCTGCTTCTGTCCACACTGAGTCCTGTCCCCACAGTCAGGATTGGCTCCCGTTTTCCCTCCCGGCTGCTCTGTCCACACTGAGTCCTGTCCCCCACAGTCAGGATTGGCTCCCGTTTTCCCTCCCGGCTGCTTCCATCTACACTGAGTCCTGTCCCCCCACAGTCATGATCGACTCCTGTTTTCCCCCCCGGCTGCTTCTGTCCACACTGAGTCCTGTCCCCCACAGTCAGTATTAACTCCCGTTTCCCCCCCCGGCTGCTTCTGTCCACACTGAGTCCTGTCCCCACAGTCAGGATTGACTCCCGTTTTCTCTCCCGGCTGCTCTGTCCACACTGAGTCCTGTCCCCCACGGTCAGTATTAACTCCCGTTTTCCCTCCCGGCTGCTCTGTCCACACTGAGTCCTGTCCCCCGCAGTCAGTATTAACTCCCGTTTTCCCCCCCGGCTGCTTCTGATACACAGAGTCCTGCCCTCCTCCCCTCAGGTTCACGCCCGAATCCCAGCTCTTCGTCCACTCTCCCACTCACAGGGACTGTCCTTCCAGTTTCCCCCTTTTTCCTCCTCTTAAACTAAGTATAATTTAGGAGAAGAGCCAGAGAGCATAGGTTTTGTGCTAAAGGCAAAACTGGAAAAGACAATTGTCTGGCAGCAGCTGGAGGGCACCCTGTAAAACAGCGTGGAACGAGTGATTCCTCTGGGTAGAACCTGGTGAGAGCTTCTCACCAATAGGAACCATGTCCTCACTGTGGCCTGTGCGTCTCTCCACGCAGAACTCCCCTCTTAGCCTCCTGCCCTGCCTTACACCCTGATCCACCTGATCCTGCCCTGCCTTCCACCCTGATCCGCCTGATCCTGCCCTGCCTTACACCCTGATCCGCCTGATCCTGCCCTGCCTTACACCCTGATCCGCCTGATCCTGCCCTGCCTTACACCCTGATCCGCCTGATCCTGCCCTGCCTTACACCCTGATCCGCCTGATCCTGCCCTGCCTTACACCCTGATCCGCCTGATCCTGCCCTGCCTTACACCCTGATCCGACTGATCCTGCCCTGCCTTACACCCTGATCCGCCTGATCCTGCCCTGCCTTACACCCTGATCCGCCTGATCCTGCCCTGCCTTACACCCTTACACCCTGAGCTCAGCCGAGATAGTGATGGATCCCAGGACAGCAAGAAGGTTGGAGGTGGGAGGGCAGGAGGTGAGAGGCTGCCTTGGTGCCTTGCTGTGGCATCAGGATCAAGAGAGGCTCACTGCAATGGAGGAGGGTTAGGTGGATCAGGAGGAGGGTCAGGTGGATCAGGACAAGGGTTAGGCAGATGAGGAGGAGGTTTAGGTAGATCAGGAGGAGGGTTAGTTAGATCAGGACCAGGAGTGACTCAGGTAGATGCTCTCCATCGCAGGTGGATGCTGGATTTTTGAGAATGTTAGAAAAACGCTGACAGTCCAGCCCTGAGGGTGAGGAGCACGGTGGCTCAGTATCGCCATGTGTCAGGCAAGCCTGGAATAGCTATGGAGGTTTTTACTCCCTTCCATCTGCCAAGGATGTGAGGATGCAGCTCCAATTTTGCCGTTGTTTTTAATGATCCAGTTCCTTGGTAATCACCCTGTGTGTTCCTTGCTCTGGGATCCATGTGCTTTAGGAGGGGTGGGTCCTGAGCAGCATGTCTCCTGTGTGGTAGGTGCTCCTCAGAGACACGCCTGCCTGGGTGACTTTCTGGAATCATTGAGTTTCCTTATGAAGGAGATAATGTATACACTGGTCCATTTCCAAGACAAAGTGCCTTGAGTGGGCTTAGGTCAGCAAACTACAGAATAAACAGGATAGACTCGGCCCCTGCTTGGATCACCGATGCCTGCTTGTTGGCCTCCCTGCCTTCCCCCGCTCTCAGTTGCCCTCACCCAAACCAAAGATGTTTAGTCTAAGATGGAAGTTTACTAGCCTGCAAAATAGCTCATTTTGTTTGTTCTTATCAGCCTGCCCAGCTACTTAGGTCATAAGTCAAATACTTGAAGAACCCCTGAGCTGACTAGGGTTGCAGTGCATTGTGGGCTGTGACAAAGTGTAGCAGGACAACCCTAAAGAAAACACCCGCAGCCCCTGCTTAACAACCAACAGGTGACATCCAGGCAGATTGTGACCCCACAGCACTCAGCCTATGAGGAACTGGGGGAGGGACCTGCACCCTACAGTCCCTGCTTAACAACCAACAGGCGACATCCAGGAAGATTGTGACCCCACAGCACTCAGCCTATGAGGAACTGGGGGAGGGACCTGCACCCTACAGTCCCTGCTTAACAACCAACAGGCGATGTCTGGGAGGACTGTGACCCCACAGCACTCAGCCTATGAGGAGCCGGGGAAGGGACCTGCGCAGTAGGGGATAAATGGCTTGTTGTAACCATGCTGGGTGTGCCTGCCCACCAGACACCCAATCTTACCAGGTTGTCATTAAAAGGCTCACTTTTGTTCCTCTCTGGGTCTCTGAGTCCATTCTTTGGGTTTGAAGGGGTGAGTTTGTTTATCACATTTAAAATAAACTTAGTTGGATTCCTAACCAAAACTCCTTACACCGTAGCTATGGGGGAAGAGAAAACTTCAGGCACAGCACCTGGATACAGGTCATCTGTTCGGTATGAGCACATTTTATGATCACAGCATAAGATGACAACTCACTGCGTCTGCAGCATTGGGAACAACTGCAGGGCGCTGACGTGGCAAAGAGGCTGAGAGCTCCTAATATCAGCTATTGGTTTGGATAATTTACCTGCTTTCATATACCCTTATTGTTACTATCGCTACCATTTTGCCATAATTTTGCGAAGTTTAACTTTGCCATCAACTGAAGGGAGAAGCTGGAGCTTTGGTTCCAGCCATGTGCGTTGCCCTGTGTTCCTCATTTCCACCATGACTTTCCCTTGGCTTCTGCCGCCTACTTCCAAATCCATGGTTTAAAGCAATAACCACGTTCCCTGCTCACTGCTCTGTTGGGGGCCAGCTGGGGCTGGGGGATCCACTTCTAATATGATCCCATTCACAGGGCTGCTGTGTTGGTGCTGGCTGTGGGTGAGGAACTCAGTCCTTCTCCAGGAGGCAGTTCCAGGGCAGTGGGATTCTTCTGTAGCAATCGGCTTCCCCCAGATGGCTGAGGTAGGAGCTGCCCGGCCCTCCCAGGGCTTACATCCAGAGCCAGCCCAGTGTTGCTTTGGTCTTTTTCTCTTTGTTCAGGCAGAACTCAGGGACACATCAGGATCAAAGGTAAGCTTGAGTCTTGGTTCACTGGGGACCCTGGGATAGCAATGCACCATTTAACTCACCCAATAGCAACACATCCTTTAACCCTTTGTCCCTGAGCGAGCCGGCTTCCCTCGGCCCTAACTGCCCTCCTGCATTCGGCAAGCATCCTAAACACACAGCTCGAGTGCCAAGGTCTTCGTGAAGATTTCCAGGTCCCCACAGGAGGTTTCTGTGTGCCTTGCTTTCACGTCAGGTCGGATAATTACGGTCACACGTGTGCTTGCCGTCCATTCACACATTTGGACACAGGGACCTCCCCGCCAGGCTGAAGTTCTCGAGGAGAACCCAAGCCCTGTCAGATTCCTCCTTCTGCCCTCGCTGATGGAGGGAGCCGTCATTGTGGCTGAGCTGTGTCCCTCGCAGACCAGGTGTTGAAGCCTCTGATGTGACTGTCTTTGGAGACGGGGCCTTTAGAGAGATGATTAAGTGAGGTCCTATGGGCAGCCCTGATCCAGCCTGACCCATGTCCTTATACGAAGAGGAGTTTCGGACACAGACAGGAACAGAGGGAGGACCCGGTGAGGACACAGGGAGAACTCAGCACCACAAACTGAAGAGAGAGGCCTCAGGAGGAACCAGCTCTGTCCACAACTTCATCTGGGACTTCCAGCCTCCGGGACTGCGAGGAAAGGAATTCCTGTGGTTTGAGCCGCTCAGCCTGTGACACCATGTCATGGCAGCCCAGGCCGGACACAGCGGCTCCCAGGAAGGAGGGGCCCAGGGTGGAATGCGCGGACATCAGGCCTGAAGCCAGGCCAGGTGGTAGAGGGAGCCTTCACCATGCAGTAAGACTAACGTTTCTTTTAGATTTCTCACTGATTGTGACGTAAGCAGTTAGACCGAGCGCCAGATCCACTGGGACCCATATCCATTTAAAAAATATTTTTGTACAACTTTCCCAAGTTGAGTTTAATTATCGATGCAGAATGCAGAGGTAATTTGTGACTCTAAACTCAGGACTCTTCATGCATTGCTGGTGAGGGTGAAAGGATTACGAAGGGCAGAGACGAAATGACAAAACACTCTACTCAACTTTTAATCTTGTGAGAAGTTCAGAACAGATGGCCCATTTGAATGGAAATGTTATATTTCTTATGAACATAAATGATACCCCAGGCAAGCATTGTAGCAGTTGAGATTCACTCACTATTCTGATTAACACCACGGCTACTGCATGGGTACATTAAAATGTAGAGCTTGACGACGATAAGCTGTTTTAACAGATTTTTAAACACATATTTATTCATTAAAAAGGGATGAAAGCATTTGCATCCATAAGTTGTTTAAATAGAAACAGAGTATTTGTGAGATGTAGCATTTCCCAAACACTATTTTAAATGGAAATTTAAGTTATTTAATTCCAAGCATTCTGACTTATTGATGAGTGTTGCCATGATGGAACTTACTAAACTTTATGTCTTTAGCTCTAGTTCATGCTATTTATAAAAGACATTTGAAAATTACAAATTTGGAAAGTAGATTTAATAGTCAGGATTTGGTGACCATATCTATAATTATATTGACAGCTGGAGTTGGCTAAACATTTGCTGAAATAAGCTTTACATAAAATAGGATCTATTCTCCTGATTTAATTATTGATTAGTGTTTCCTATTGTAAATGACACATTCCTAAATCTCATCCTCCTCCCTTGACTTCCCCCTACACACACACACATACATGCACACACACATATATACACACACACATATACATACACACATACGCACACATATACTATACCCACATACATACACATGCATAATACACATATATACACACATACACACACATATAGTACACACACATATACATATGCACACAATTTTATGAATACTTTTCTGGAAAACTGTTTTATTTAAGATATTTTATGGGGAGGGATAGCATTAGGAGAAACACCTAATGTAAATGACGAGTTAATGGGTGCAGCACACCAACATGGCACATGTATATATATGTCACAAACCTGCACGTTGTGCACATGTACCCTAGAACATAAAGTATAATAAACTTTTTATGTTTTCTCATTTCCAATAATTTATTCAAAGTTTTATTTTAAGGCGGAACTTGCAGAAATAATATGCCAATGATGTTTCTTCCTTTTTGAGATTAGAAAAAGCGTTTTTTATGTTATTAGGAAACACTTGACCAAAAGTCTATCTTTTTCTTCCGGACGCAGACTAATAGCTCAGTGCACTAAAATAAAAAAAATGGTTCTCAGAGCAAACACTTGTGTCTTCTGATTTTCATTCAGTCCGAATTGCGATATGGAACCTGCCGGTTTGAATGGGATCATGCAGATCCCAGGCATTGCTCAGGCCTTATTTCCTTGTCAGTAGCGGAGAATGGCTCATTCATCTAACATTCATAGAATATTTATCGGGTATTACCGTATTCCAGGTATGCTGGCTTGTCCTGGAGATTGAAGCGTGGGAAGGCAGTTCCAGCCCCCACTGCTCGCTGAACAGCTTCCAGCCTGCACGGAAGTAAGTACTTTCAGGTGGTTTGAGGAAGAGCAATGCACAACTGATAGAGAAATTGGTCTGTTAAAGTTGGTTACTGTCATCACAAAACCTGAAACACCTGCTGTTGATGGGCCGTGGACAGGTTGGTGGGTGGTAAATGAAATGGCAGTGAGTGGGGGGCTGGTGCCCTTCAGAGAAGCCATCACAGACCCGGGGCCGCGTGGATGCCTGCGGTATAGACCCACGGCAACTGCAAAACTGTCAGCGCCACCCCAGGAAGAGAGAGTGAAGCTGAGGAGCGTCATCAGGCAAAGGAGAGCTTCAGCCGTCCGCGTTTTGGCCGAGTTCTCCTGGTGGTGCAGGGCAGGGGAGGACATGAGAGCCTCGGTCGGCAGCAGAATCGAGAGGGGACACCCACAGGCCAGTGCTTGCAGGGTTGTATGAGAAAACTCATTTCAGTCTCCTCATCCAGTAAAATATCCTAAAAAATACAAACCAGAAAACCAGAAAGCAGGTGGGGACACGTATCAAATCAATGGCACAGCTCCCAGGCTGGTGTCAGAGCTCTAAGGTAGCAAAGCAAAAGTGCAATTGAGCCTCTCAGCCAGAAAGAAGAGCTTCCAGCACCCTAAGGGGGGTATCCCGAAACCATCCGAAATGCCGGAAACAGACCCAAATCTAGAATTAAAGGCATTTTTCAAAAATGCCTCTGTGTGTATGTGTGTGTGTGTGTGTGTGTGTGTGTGGCCTTTGCCAAATGGAGCAGATTCCAAACAAATGCATAGATAGCTGCCAATGTTATTTTTCTATCAGGCATCTTCTAAAACAGTAAGGTATAATTTTCATACAGTAAAGTGTGTAGATTAGAATTGTACAGTCTGATAAATTTTGACCAATATATGCTTAAATCCTTATCACCCTAATCCAGAGACATTGCCTTTCTACAAGTCCAGAAAGTTATCCTCACCCCTTCGTTCATGAATCGCCCCCCGCCTTTGAGGCAGCCGCTCCTCGGCATTTCTCATCATCAGTTACTTTTGCCCGTCCTAAAGCTTCATATCAATGCAGTCAGACAGTGAGCGCCTTGCGGCCTGCTCGTGACCTTCAAGGCTCATCGCGTTTTCCCCCCCACCATGTCCATGCTATTTGCTTTCTTACCATCAAAAGTCCAAGTCTGTTTCTCCAGCCCCGAGTCAAGGCTGACCCTGAGATTTACTTTGTCCAACAGAAAGAGGTGGAGTTGACTTTGTGCCTGTCCGGACACTGGCCCTGAAGGGCATTTGTATGGCTTTGCTCTCTTTTATAAGGCTGCTGTGACCACAGGCCAGACTAGCTTTTTGGGTGTTAAGTCATGTGACCTAGTTACCCCATTGCCCAAGCAGGCTCCAGGCTACCCTCTGACACATGGGCGAGGCCATCTCGAACCCCTCAGTCCCAACGCCACCTGTCAGCTGACCGCAGAGGCATGAACCGGCCTAGTCTGGCTGATTGGCTGAACCACCCCCATTGACTCGAGTTGGGTTTCAGGTCAGTCGTTTTGGGGTGGTTTATTCCACGGCAGTAAACCGCAGACAGTAGTTCAGCGGAAACCTGATGCTCTTTCTGAGTTGGGGAATGCATGTCTATACATACCGGAGTACGTGTATTAATTTACAAAACAGGAGCTAATTTGTAAAGGAAGAAGTTGCATTCTGTTCAAACTAATGTCAGGAAGTTAGGGTTCTGCATAAAACGCAATACTGATTTCTAATTATTAGTGAGAAAAATCAACTTATAAAAAAGATAAATAAGTGAAGAATTAACAAAAACTTTCCTAAGGTCTTTGTGATTTCATGTTATAATTTGCTCTTTAAAATGCGTTTATAATGGACTGGGAGAGAAAGGACCATCCCCAGTGGGAGTGGGCACCATCCAATCGCCGCCAGCGTGGCTAGAAAAAGCAGGCAGAGGAAGGTGGAAGGAGCCGGCTTGCTGAGTCTTCCCACCTTCATCTTTCTCCCGTGCCAGATGCTTCCTGCCCTTGGACATCAGACTCCAAGTTCTTCAGCTCCTTTTCCCAGAGCTGGTGACACCCCACTCGGCCCTCCTTGTATTCCATAATGAATATTTTGGTAATGTGCTCTCAAAGTCCCTGGGTTGCTGGGCCGTTGTCCCCTCCTTAGCAGCCAGTGAGTGGAGATTCAGGGAGGTCTCTCTCCAACCCCGGAGTGTGGGGCTGCCCTTTAGCCACCAAGGGAAGCTCCCTCAGCCGATTAATTAGAGGGACCCCGACCTGGTGCTGCCGGCTCTCCCTGTGTGGGGCTGGGTGGCTTTGCCGGAGCTGTGGCCACTGCGAGACCCCAACCCCTTGCAGCATCCACGGCCGGCCTCGTCCCCAGTGCCTGAGGAGCCTCCGCAGCCTCTCCCTGGATCCCTGGGTCTGCGTCTTCCACCACCGTGGGCCACGTGTGTTGGGCCCTGGGGCCAGCCTGGGACACGCTCCTCTGTCCTTCTCGCCCAGCCTGGCTTTGTGAGACTGGCACGACCTCTGTGAGAGCCTCTGCGAGACCACCCACACCTGCCAGCTTCACTCCTCCATCCCGGGCCTGCGTTCCAGGCTCTGCGGGCTCAGTGGGGATGGTTCCCTACGTGACCCCTGCTGAAAGGGTGTCTGTTCCCTCGTCCCCTTGGACTGGGTGCGCTTCCCACCCAGAGGGCCATCAAAGTGACCATGGGGGCTTAGAAACCGAAACCGCCTCACTTTGTCTTGTTGGCTGGAACCCGCACTCCCTCAGTGAGGAACTCTGACTGTCCGAGGCCTCCAGGCTGGAGAAGCACCCGCAGGCCCCATCCGGACCCATCACCTTGTAGCCTCCTTCCCCACAGGGCACCAGACATGTGGATGACGCTGTCCCGAACCCTCCAGTCTGGCCCCTGCAGCGGCTGAGCATCACCCACTGCTTTAGGGGAAACAGAGCTCACCAGGTGGGTCCCCCCGAGTTCCCAGCAGAGGGCTCACCAGGTGGGTCCCCCCGAGTTCCCAGCAGAGAGCTCACCAGGTGGGTCTGCCCGAGTTCCTACCTGGAAACCAGGACAGGTGATAAAATCGCTGCTACTGAGCCACTGCATCCTGCAGTAACGTGCAGTGGCAGGTGCCCGAGCTGTCTAAATGCCCTTCCTCTCCTTCCCTTCATTGAACACACACACGCCTGCCCTGTACCCTCAGACCCGTCCGTGTTCTGTGTCCCTGCCTGTGAAAACTGCGTCCCTGTGGGCGTTCCCTCCTCCTTAGGCCGACCCGTTTACCTCACACAAGAGAACGCACTTTCCAGCTTAGACCCTCATTTATGGCCTGAACCACTTCTGAAAAAAATTAGGCAAGCCAGGCACGGTGGCTCATGCCTGTAATCCCAGCACTTTGGGAGGCTGAGGCCGGCGGATCATCTGAGGTCAGGAGTTCGAGACCAGCCTGGCCAACATGGTGAAATCCCATCTCTACTAAAAATACAAAATTAGCCGGACATGGTGGTGTGCGACTGTAATTCCAGCTACTCAGGAGGCTGAGACAGGAACATCGCTTGACCCCGTGAGGCAGAGGTTGCAGTGAGCCGAGATCATGTCACTGGGCTCCAGCCTGGCCAACAAGAGCAAAACTCCATCTCAAAAATAAATAAATAAAATAAATTTAAAAAATTAGGCATATCCCTCAGGGTCAGTTGGTAGGAAAGCGTTTTTCTTCATTGGCAGACAGGCTCCTTAGAGACAGCGCAGACCCTATAAACATCCTCCCCGAAATGAAACGACAGGAAAGCCGAAGGGAGGGCAGAGAGGGAGGGAAAGGCGCCGTTTCCTGTCGATGGCGAGTGCCGCCTGTGCTCCTCGCTTTAAAAAGACATTTATTTCCAGGGATGGTTTCAATCCATCTTGATGGAATTAAACATTACAAAACAAAGTAAAAGTGATTAAAGCCCATCTCAGAACAGAAAGGACAGCTTATTTCAAGGAATTGGATTCCTGGGAATTGAGTTAAGGGAAATGGAGAATCGAATTACGTGGAAGCCACCCCAGTGCCCAGCTTCCCTTCTTGACATCAGCGTGTCCCAGGCGGGAGGCAGAGCCTCCCCGGAGCCAGAGCCGCCGGCCCGAGCAGAACAACCACGTCCTCGTTATTTTCCTGAGCAGATTCAATCATTTCGGTAATTTCATAAGTTACCTACTGAGCAATGTGATACACAGACAAATTGATTTCCCTTCACATTTTAGAGCCACGGATTTGAGAAAACACAACCTGCTCCCAAGTGTAAGGTGATCTGCCCATGTGGGGAGAGACAGCCTGTGGGAGCAGGTTCCCATGAATGCTGATCGCAGAGGCTGCGACCTTCCTCTGGAGGCACTTTCCTCCTCAGCCTCTGTGAAATGGAGTCCAGGAAAACCTGTCGGCTGCAGGCACTTTCATTAACGCGCGTTCCTGGTCCTGCCGTATGTGACTAAACTGTGGAGGTTATGGTATAATTAGGGCATTATTCTTCCCTAATAACCGAGGCCACTTCAATTAAACTCTAGATGGATAAAATATAAAATAAGTCAGAAGACGCAGGCTGCGGTTGTGATTCTAGGCAGTTAGCTCGCCTCTGTGGCTCCCGTTTTTATTGTGCTAATTAGCAACGGACGTTAGACCTTAGACTGGGAAATTCTGAGAAGGAATGCGTGTTTCCGCTCCTGTTCCCATGGCGTATTTCAGATAGTTATGAAATACTTGAATATTTTAACTAATAAACAATAGGACATTAGAAGATCAAAAGCAGACAGTGAAAACATTGACTCTTGAGATAAAGGAGTGTTTGTGTGATTTCCTTCACAAGTGGAGAGTGTGTTACATGCTAAAGAGACATAAGGAAAAGTTGAAAATTACATAGAATGTATATGTCAGATGCTACAACCCGACCCTAAGATCCGTGTTCTCCGCATGGTCGTCACGATGGAATCAAGACTTTAAAAAACCATGTGCCTGTTCCCCCCGTCACTGACTCTATGGCATATCTTAATATCTTAAAATGTAAGTGGTGTCCCAGAACTAAATACATGTAATTTTCTTTGTTCTCTGGGCTAGTTAGACCATACCTACAACACGGACATCTAGCAAAGTACATTTAGAGGAGGAAGCAGACCCAAAAATGAGTTTGTGATGTGGAGCCTTTGAGGGAACTGAAAATCCTCGATGCTGGAAATTCGTGTTGGTCTGTTTTGCTCCCCTGTGCTAAGTTTAAAGCTGCCATTCTCTAACCATCTCCGCCATCCGCTGGTCCTGGTCTGTCTTCTAGAATAACAAACAATTGCAGTAGCCACTCTTCTGTTTGAATTGTTGGAATTTGGCACGCCTGGCGGAGCACACAGTGGTGGAGTCCAGGGTGGAGGCCAATGGCCGGATGGAAGCCCCACTCCTGCGTGGGCCACACGGGCACCTCTGGGGTCTCGTCTCTGTGCTTTGGAGCACAAGGTTGCAGAATGAGGCCGATAACTGAACTACATCCCAGCGGAACTACAACACCTGAAATAAAATAGTGCCATTCCTGGCACAAAGTGGACATTTAATGAATGATACCTATTTTATATCCTGAGACATTTTGTTAGGTTAAAAACATAGTAAAATCTCGGTGCACAGCTGGAAGAAGGTCATGGTCCATCGGCAGAAACAGGCACATAAATAGCTACAAAACAAACGTAAATGCTCTGATACAAGAGGACCCGTGCTACGAGAGACGTTGTGACATAAAGGGGGCACATCAGTGAGTGATGGTTCTGTGGGTCTCTCTTCCTACCCTCTGCTCTCCGTATTCCAGGCAGACACAGAAGACGCAATGCCTGGCTACAGCAGGGGTCCGTAGCAGGGGTCGTCCCTTAGCCAGATGGACTAGGAAGGGTTTGGGGGCTCTTCTCCTGCCAGGATTTGGAATTGGGAACTGGCTGGAGCCTTTCACTTCTTATTGTACACCTGGCACAAACCTAATCCCCCAAGAAGCTTCAAGACTGAAAAAAAAATCCTGGACCATATTTTCTGGAGGAAGGGAGTATTTCTTTATACGATGGCCTCTTGCTGATTTAAAGGGCATAACAGTATGATAATAATGGGTATGAAAAGTAAAAATTTGTGTGTTTCAGCATTTTCTCTCCCTCAACCCCAGTTTGGGAGAGGGTGTGACATGATCAACACCCCAAAGGCCTAGAGGAGGGAGGCAGCCAGGAGCTGGGGTGGCCTCCAAGTGGGGCTCTCAGGGCCTGAGCATGCAGCCCCTTGAAGGCTGTGCACCCCTCAGCCCCTGAGATATGCCTGATGAGGTCTGGGCACGAGTGAGGCCATTGCAAATGTAATGCTGTAAGAATCATGACTCAACAAACTACTCCTTCAAGAGATGATGCCTGTCTGTGGAGGCAAACGAAGCCAGAAGCAGAACAGATGAGGGCTTTCTCTGTATGCTGGATCCCTCCTCGTCTAAATTACTATCCCCTGATGGAGTCAGATGAAGCTAGAAGCAGAACAGATGAGTGCTTTCACTGCACACTGGATCCCTCCTCGTCTAAATTACCGTCCTCTGGGGATGAAGCTAGAAATAGAACATATGAGTGCTTGCACTGCATGCTGGATCCCTCCTCGTCTAAATTACTGTCCCCTGGGGATGAAGGCTCATGTTGAAATAAAAGGTGGAAGTAGGTTGAAGAGCTGCTGGAACTAAAGGTGAACAGAGAGAACATGAGAATGGAAGTAGAGGCCGAAAGCTGCACAACGGGAGGACAGAGGAGCATTTAGTCATCATCCAAAGAATGTATTTTCCTTTGGCAAGTCAAGGTTTTTAAGGCTAGGTGCATATTCCAGGAAGAGAAAACCAAACACCACACGCTCTCACTTGTTAGTGGGAGCTGAACAATGAGATCACATGGACACAGGGAGGGGAACAACACACACTGGGGCCTGTAGGGGGCGGCGGAGGGAGAGCATCAGGATAAACAGCTAATGCCTGCTGGGTTTAATACGTAGGTGATGGGTTGATGGGTGCAGCAAACCACCATGGCACACGTTTATCTATGTGACAAACCTGCACCTCCCGCACATGTATTCTGGAACTTAAATAAAATAAAAAGACTAGGTGCATATTCATAATAATTATGCTTGAAGCAAAAGATTCAAAGAGAACTCTATGCGGAAGGTGCTAGATCAGGCCAAGAGTGAAGGGGTTGGGGCCATCTTGGATCTGCAGCCCCCCTACATGTCCTGAATTGGGTCAGGTCACCTAACCTCTCAGCCTTCCTTCTCATCTGTAAAATGGGAAGGATACTCCTAAAATCCATATCTGGAAATTATTATGGGGATGAATTGGAAAAACAGGCAAAATGCTCACAGAGGCCACATCCTATGTATTGATGGTGGTGGTTAGTAGTTGGCTCTGCATGCTGGGGTAAAGCAATGAACAGAGCAGGCAGAAGATCTCGAGTCTTCAGAGAGCTCACGTCAGCTTGCGGAGGACAGCCAGCCAGCAGCTGGGCTTGCTGTTAGAGCACTCAGTGGGTGCAAGAGCTACGTGCAAAATTAGGGCAGAAGAAGAGGGTCTGGGAGGGTTGGGGTGGGGGAGAGATATAAGGCCGTGCCCAGGAGAGACCTCGGTTAGAAAGGGCCTTTGGAGAATGGACTGGAAAGAAGGGAGGGAGCCTGGTGGGTGTTTGGAGGATGGGGCGGCAGGTGCCACTGGGGCAGGAGTGGCCTGGTGTGTCTAGAAGAGCACACGGCCACCGCAGTGGGTGGAGAGAGAGAGGAGAGGGGGCAGGTGAAGGAAGGAGTGGTCGTGAAGAGCACACAGGCCAGGCACAGACAGGAGAGAGGAGTGTCACGTGCAGCCAGTGTTTTCTAGGCCATCGTGTTTGCAGGAGGATCAGGCAGGTAGAGGGAGAAAGGCAGAATGGGACCAGCGAAGGGTCTCCTTAGCCACCCAGAAGCAGGAGAAGGGGGAAGGGAGGGCTGGTGAGAGCTGACCGACCTGGCCATATTTTGGAGCTAGAGGCAGCAGGGGTTTCTGGCAGATTGTTGTGAGATGCTGAGGAAAGGGGAGGATTGCAAACTTCAGCCTGAGCAGCCGAGAAGGGGGACTCGCCAAGCACAGGGCCGGGGACTGAGATGGGGCAGGGCTGGGGAGCAGGAGGATCCCAGCAGGGTGCCCCGAGGCCGGTGCGGAGAGGTGGGAGTCCCTTAGGTGATGTGCTGCTGTCTGCGTTAATCACTCAGGTGTGCGGTGAGAACACCGAAACCAGGCTACTTAGAACTGGATGTCGATATCCGTCGAATCTGTTGCCAGGGCTAGGAGACCTGAATGTTGGGAGAACCATGGGCCACAGAAGACCCTGGGAAAGGGACAGGGATTTCTCTTTGAAATGTGAGTTTGTGGGCCTGGCGAGCTTCAGTTTTGCTCACCTGGGGCTTTGGGAACAGGCGAGACGTCTGAGTATGTGCTTTTTGAGGGCAGGAACCCTTGTTTTTCATCCTGGCTTCCAAAAAGTATGACAGACACACTGGTAGAGACGGTCTTAAATATCTGTGGGCCTTTCCTCGCCACGTGAAGATGAGTTTTCTGTAAGGAAGGAAACATTTGGAGTGGACAGGGCTGAGAGCTGCCTGGTGGGAGGCGCAGAGTCCTGCACCAGTCATACGGGAGGAGTGGAGGGACGGTGTCACCTCTCGGAGGGAGGTGACACCGATGGCTCCAGAAGAGACCCGGCAAATGAGGACACACGAGGTTAAGCCTGGAAGCTCAGGCGGGCATGCTGGGATGCGAGCCAAGGAGTCCGTTTGCTTCCCTGAACTCCTCCGTGCTTTGAATCCAAACACCTGGGCGACTTTCCCTTTCATGGGGAGTTGATGTCACACCCACGGCAATTTGAATGGCTCATTCTAGGACTGGATGAGGACTGGAAGGCATTTTTGGTGGTTGGGATTGCAGTCAAGTGTGGAGACCCCATCTCGGGGAATAAAATTAGGTTAAGGAAAGTTATGGAGTGGACGTGTTTGTGCCCTGAATATCATCGGGGTCTTAGCCTTGCTGATTCCCAGCTTGATGATGCTGAGCTGCTGCTAGACTGGGGCTCATTTAAGGCGTAATTTAAACACCTAGCCACAAGATTTTCTATCATGACATTTTTCCCCCTTAAAAAAGCATTCATATTACAATGCCAGGCCAGACATGGTGGCGTACAGCTGCAATCCCAGCAATTCTGGGGTCTGAGGTACGAGGATCACTTGAGTCCTGGAGTTAAAAACCTTGTCTCTACAAAAAAAAAAAAAAAAAAAAAAAAAAAAAGTGCTATTATATTTATTTATTGTTTTAAAACTATTGAGTTTGAAACTTTTATTATTGATAACCATTATTCTAAGTAATGACTTACTGCATCTTATAAAAGTCATATAAAGTTTTATAAAGACTGAATCAATTGCTCAACTCTAAGTCAATTTTCAACCCTAAAATTATACGCTCTAAGCAAATCATCTTTCTTAAGTATTTCTTTAAAACGATGTGCTGTTCTCTATTTCGTTCCTCTTTGCCTGGAATGTAATTTTATTTCTCTTCACCTGGCTCATCTCGTCTCATCCTGAGGCCTCAGATTGCAGGTCGCTTCCTTCCAGAGCCGCTTCCTCCCAGAGTGCGGATGCCTTCCTCCCTCTTCCCCGGCGGTTAGTGCTCCATCTTCTCTCCCCTGGGGGACTCACACGTCCTGTATTTTGGAGCTCTCCTCTCTGTTGTTTTATTGACTGTGTAGTCATCGAATTTCCTGCTATGCAGTTAGTTGCAATAGAGAAAAAACAATCTTTTGTTATTATTTTATCCCCAAGGTCTAATGTGTTATTACATATTCAATACTTATTGAATGAACAACTGCTGATACCGTGAAGGATATAAAAATGCAAAATGTGATTCTTTCCTTGAAGAACTTCCAATCTCTGTGTGAAAACCATGCACGCAGGGAGAGTAAAGGACAGCACGAGATAAGACATCATAGAGTTTATGTGTTTACTGCAACGTAAACCCAGAAAGTGTAGAATCCACACCCGTCGTGCTCCCCGTTGTGTGGCCTAAGCCCAGCATGCAGCAGGCAGACAGTGAACCGTGCTCGAACAAACGAAGAGGGAGCAGTGGAGAGGGAAATCTGGGAGGTGATGGGGGATGAGAGGAGCTGGGGCGTAGGCTTGAATCAGAGTTGGGCAGGATGTGGTTTCTGGGGGTAAAACGCCTCCTGCTAAATGCCCAGTGCGAAGTGGGTGCCTGATTCACAGGCAGGAGGGGACCACTGCTGCCTACAAGGAAGGGAGGACCCAAGAAAGCATCTGCAGCTAATGCTGAGAATCACCGTAATTGCGCTGACGTCTTACAGCGTATGCAGCGCTTCGGGATATGTTGTCCAACTTAATCCTACAGTGTAGTGTGAACTGAACAGAATAAGCATCATTATTTCCACGACGTGAAAGAGCAAATAGTCATGAGGGAACCGATGACTCTGTAGAGAAAACGCTACGTTCTATGGGCTGGTTCCAGGTTTAATTTTTCCATCATCCTCTGTCTTGTTTTCTTTAAATACATCTTTTGGTGGATATAAAAAAAATAGATAAAATTATGTATACAATGTCCATAATAGTAGTGCTATATGTCTTGTTAAAGAGTTACGAAAACAATGTTATTCATGACATACACATGCTCATTAACGGAAACATATAAGCATGCATTAACACACACGTACAAACATACGTGCTCATATACAATGCACGCATGCACACCGTCACATACACACATTCACACACTCACACAGGCACACACATGCATGAACACACGCATGTGCACCCTCACATACACACATGCACACTCACACACGAACACCTGTGCCCATGCACACATGCACATATTCACACGTATGCAACACTCGCATGCACACAATACTCACATTCACATACACACACATGCACACTCTCACACGCACACATACTGTCATGCATGAGCACACACATGCACACACAATATACACATGCACTCCTGTGCCCATGCATGCATGCACATATTCACACATATGCAACACTCGCATGCACACAATACTTACATTCACATACATGCACACACACTGTCATGCATGAACACACACGCACACATGTGCACACACAATACACACACGCACACACATACACACTCTCACATGTACACATATGCACTGTCATGCAAGCACACATGTACACAACATACATCCACACATCCACAGGTATGCACACATGCGTAAACACACACAATCACATGCACAGACACAGCCACACATACACACACATGCACAGACACATGCACGTGCACAGTCTCTCACATGAATGCACAGGCACATGCTCCCACATGCTCCCACATGCTCCCACATGCTCCCACATGCTCACACATGCTCACACATGCACACTTGCTCACTCTCACACATGCGTCAATTCTTGCTAGAAATTTTCAAAGTTTCTACATAGAAATCAGCGTAGGGAGACAAACACCAGCCCAGAGCAGGGCAGCTGCAGTGGGAAGCTCGCCTGAGAGGAGCGTGCATTGCTGCGGGTCGCCAGGAAGCCCTCCTTGGGCTCTCGCCTCAGGGCCCGCCAGGAAGCTCTGCATCTCCAGGCGGATCCCACTCAGCTGGGAAACCATGCTCTGGGAAGGGTGCTCCATGCCCCCATGACTGTCCCTGAGAGCCATGCTGCCGTGGCACAGGGTGGCTCCGCCACTCCCCAGTCACGTTCATAATTCCAGAAAACAGGATATTTCTGTTTTCAACATATTTGATAAGGTGGGAGAATGAATTTTATTTCTTTGGGCTACATAACTGCAGTATAAGACAAAACAAAAAAGGAATGACCAGATATGTGTCCTAACACAAAAATGTACGAAACATTAGGTTGCAATTCTTCTGCTTGACTTTAAAAATGAGGTGAGCACCTTTCTTCACATTGTCAGATGATGCATCTAAGTATGGCCACAAGCTTTGCATTGAGACCTGTTGGCTGCAAGGTTCATGCTATCTGTGGTTTGTTGTGTGGATTCAAAAATTAATAAACATGTAATAGAAATAATTACATGAAGATAGTTGATGTGGGTTATCAATTATCAAGCTCTTTAATAAGCAATACCAAGCTCTTTAATAAGGTTTTCAATGTGATATGAAATGAAAACAAATTATTCCAACATAGGTAATTTCTTACATTTTAGTACTGGGGTATTGAAAGAATAAGTTGTGGTACAAGCATCAGGAACGTGATTTGACAATGGTGATGAGACAGCACTTAAGGAGGCCTGAATGCCACGCGGCTGCACCTCCTTCGTGGCCCCCCCAGGGCTGTCTTGGCTCTGACTGGAGCACCGCAGCCCTGTGCCCGCTCCCAGGATAACAAGGTGCACCTTTAAAGATTCCAGATGTTTTTCTTCACTTCTTTTTTTTCTTTTTTTTTTTTTTTGACATGGAGTCTCACTTTGTCACCCAGGCTGGAGTGCAGTGGTGCGATCTCAGCTCACTGTAACCTCCGCCCCCCGGGTTCAAGCAATTCTCCTGCCTCAGCCTCTCGAGGAGGTGGGATTACAGGTGCCTGCCACCACACCCGGCTAATTTTTATATTTTTAGTAGAGATGGGGTTTCACCGCATTGGCCAGGCTGGTCTTGAACCCATGACCTCAGGTGATCCACCTGCCTTGGCCTTCCAAAGTGCTGGGTTTACAGGCTTGAGCCACCACGCCCGGCCTCTTCACATATCTTTGATTTAAAAAAAAAATCTTAGAGACAAGGAAAGAAAAGAGGAGACGAAAAAGAAAAAGAAAAAGACGAAAAGAAAAATGAACGAAAAAGAGAAAGGACTCAAATGAACACCAAACAACCCAAAACGCCGCAGCCGCGACAATCACTGTGGCCACGAGGTGGCGCTGTGGTCCCGCACTTCAGGCTGTGCGGCGCCGCGCGGTGGGCGGGGCCTCGGCTGCAGGACTTCCAGGCCTTCTGTCCAGGCAGCCTCCTGCTTGAATTATGCGTGTGACTCTTAACACAGGCAACTCCGTCCAGGGAGGCGAAGAGCCAAGAGTGTATTTTGCTTTGCTGAGTAGCACGACGTCCATTAGGAATGAAACCCAGATATGCGTCGTCCATTTCTTTTGAAGCACTTGGGTGTTTGAGGGGAGACATGCAATATTTAATATATGTATTTTTTGCTTTCTGCATAATTAGTAATGAACACTTCCCCTCACCCCCTTTATGTATTTATTTAATTGAGTTTTCAAGAAAGAACCTTTTCTGTGATGAAATTTAAACCCAATTAAGTATTTCAAAGTGTCGTGGGTAACTAGTGCTCCTGAGATAGCTTTCCCACTCATCTCACAGGATGCCAGCATCGTCTCGACGGTATTTTGAGTGGTCAGCTTTTAGGAGTGCTTGGGAAAGGTGTGATGGCTTCATTCTGTTATTGTCTATAACTCCTCAAAGAAAACAGGTGAGTTTTTATTGTGAGACAATAAATTTGAAAGAAAATGTTGTTGACTTCATATTTGTGAAAGCAGAAGTTTACCAAAATCATCAGCAGGACACATGGAAGGGGAGTGTGAGTTAGGGTAAAATTACTACACCAAACTGTAGTTCTATCATTGCTTTTGTACATATGCTCTAAGCTGATTAGTTCAGGAAAAACCCACACAATCAGTAAATCTTAAGAAAGTTGTACCTTTAGCCCCTTCTGTCTTAGTTCTGGAACCCTCTGGCCAGGATCTGCCCCAAGCCCCAATCTGTGGTCTTTGGTGACATCCAGGACCCCTGCCTCAGTGGCCCCTCTGCATCACCGTCACCCAGCAGGAGCTGCCAGGAATGCCAATGAGTCCTTGGTGCTGGGAGGCTTTTCTCTAGAGCCGACTTGCCTGACTTCTGTTTATATTTCCTTGACCACAGGAAGTTACATGGCCAAGTCCAGCCTCAAGCTGGTGGAAGGTGCAGCTCTACCAGATTCCCAGGTCAGGAAAACCTACAAGGCTGCTGGTTTGCACTGAAGACTCGATCTCGGGCGTTAGAGACCAGTGTCCCGTTTCCTTCTGTAACACACAGCATCAGGGACCGCCTGTCACCGTCCCCTCTCCGGGGCACAGCAGCTGCGTCTGGGAAGAGTGTGACACTGTCCTATGCCGACTGCCGCCAACAATGGCAGTGCAGGCTGAGGCAGATCCCTATGGCCAGCTGCTCCCCAAGATCCAGGTTGGGGGGTTCCCATGGCCAGCTGCTCCCCCAGATCAAGGTTGGGGGGTCCCCAAATGTCTTGCAGAGCTCCCTGACTTAAGCAGCTGCCTTAAGTGTTGTTTTTCAAGCTGCGAGTGGCCAAGCACTAGTGGGTGGTGAGGTCTGTTGAGTGGGTCACGACCAGCCTCAAAGACACCAGGTGGCGTTCAGTGTGAGAGGAGTGAGTGCCGTTCTGCCGAGTGGTATTCTGATGGACAGGATCACCGTAGGAAATGCATTTCCTACCAGGGATTGAGGTCAACACAATTGAAAGCCGCTGGCCAGCTACAGCTCAGCCATGCTCGGGGATACTCACAGCTGTTTTTGAAATGCAACATGTAATTCCTTCTTTGTAGAGCCTGGTAAGTCTTAGGAATGTTACCTGGTTCTGCCAATGAAGAGCTTTTCGTAGGAACCTTTCAAAAGCCCCCAGAATTACATTAGGAAAGGGTATCACACGAGTGACATCCCATGTGCCTCCTTGAAAGATACCAACTTAATTAGGCTTTTTTCCCTGAGCTTTACTACGGTAGTAACAATAGTAATAATAAACATTCACTTAGTTCGTATTTGCTATATATTAGGCATTCGCCTAAGTGCCAGACCCTATATTAAATGCTAATAAACACCACAATCCTGAGAGGCAGAAATGGAGTATTAGGCATTTTGCTAAGTGCCAACCCTGTATTAAATACTAATTAACACTGTTGTATTCGGCCTCCACAATCCTAAGAGGCAGAAATGGAGCACGTTTTGAGGGGCCCAGTGAAAAATGGAAACGAGGGTCCCCTTGTTCAAAAATTATTAAGAATTTCCAGATGGGGAAAGCAGAACATTAAATCAAGTATGGTCTTTCCGAGGGAGTAGGGGGCCCCTATGAGACGGCACAGATTTCAGGCCCAAGAAGCCAGCCAGCCCAGCCAGTAGCAGTAAACTGCATTTTCCAGTGAAGAAGTGGAGCTGGTCAGGGTCGGCTGCTTGTTGGAGGTCGCACGTCTAACTTTGGTGGAACTGAGGCCTGAACCCTGGCCACCTCACTCATCCGCTCTCTTCCGTTATATCCGCAGAAAGCACCTGGTGCCCCAGCAGGTCATTCCCTGGAAGTCCCACGTTCCGTGGGCACCTTCATCTTTTTATAATCAGCTCCTGGTTTATTTGAACTCATCACTCCAGGGGTTTTGCACGTCGGATGTGGTTGGATTGCCATTATGCATCATGGTTAGGGTTTTCCTTGTCTCATTGTGAAACTGTGCTGAAATGCAGTGATTATGTTGGCCTTGACTTCAACTCTTCAGTAGAGAGAACAATTTTTATTTATCTCTATCCCAGCACTTTTCTTATGGTAAGAGTTTATTAAGTGTTTGTTGAATTATTCTGTAAATGTCCACTTTCTGTTAATTCTAGGGCAAGAGTTTCTCTCAGAAGCTCATACCTCTTTGAGCCTCACTGCTTGGGTATTCGAAGCTAGAGGACAGAAATGTGGTGTTTGATTATGTCTCTGCAAGCAACAACTTCTCCGCAGCCTTATGACGAGGAGGAACAATTTAGAGCCTCCTCTGCTGGCTGATCCTTGTCTGCTGAAGACACCAAGTCTCTAAGGGATACACTGACGCTATCAGCAAGTAGCCAGCATTTACCATGTTTCTTTTAACTGATGTTGTAGTGATGTGGCTAAATTGATATGTTCTATAAGGAGGCCAGGCGCGGTGGCTCACGCCTGTAATCCCAGCACTTTGGGAGGCCGAGGTGGGTGGATCACAAGGTCAGGAGATCAAGATCATCCTGGCCAACATGGTAAAACCCCATCTCTACTGAAAATACAAAAATTAGCTGGGCATGGTGGTGGGTGCCTGTAGTCCCAGCTACTCAGGAGGCTGAGTCAGGAGAATCTCTTGAACCCAGGAGACAGAGGTTGCAGTGAGCCGAGACTGCGCCACTGCACTCCAGCCTGGTGACACAGCAAGACTCCGTCTCAAATAAATAAATAAATAACTTAATTAATTAATTAAAAAAATTTATAAAGTAAAAGTAAAAATAAAAAAATAAAATATTCTATAAGGAAAGAGAAAACAGAAACCAGCTACAGCAGAAAGGTTCAGAGTCTCAAACAGATCTCTGGTGTTAGGATTCATCCCTTGTACAGTTGCCACAGAGGAACTGTCTCTCCTCTGAAACAGTGGCAATGACAATAAATCCATCGTAATTCTAACAGGCGTAAATGACGATTTGCAAAGAAACGCTATTAGAATACCAGTGTTCCTGCCATTTTAATCATGGCCATTCTGACTGACGTGAGGTGGTGTCTCACTGTGGTTTGGATTGGCACTTCTCTAATGATCATTGATCTTGAGCTTTTTTTCTTATGTTTGTTGGCCGCATAAATGTCTTATTTTGAGAAGGGTCTGTTCATATCCTTTGCTCACTTTTTGATGGTGCTCTTTGTTTTTCTCTTGTAAATTTGTTTAAGTTCCTTGTAGATTCTGGATATTAGACCTTTGTCAGATGGATAGATTGCAAGATTTTTCTCCCGTTCTGTAGGTTACCTGCTCTCTCATAAGTGGGAGTTGAGCAGTGAGAACATATGGACACAGGGAGGGGAACACCACATACTGGGGCCTGTCGGGAGGTGGGGGGCAAGGAGAGGGAGCGCATTAGGACAAATACCTAATGTATGTGGGGCTTAAAACCTAGACGATGGGTTGGTAGGTGCAGCAAACCACCATGGGAGTGAGTGGTGATAGGGGTGGGAGAGGGTGGTGATAGGGGTGGGAGTGGGTGGTGATAGGGGTGGGAGTGGGTGGTGATAGGGGTGGGAGGGAGTGGTGATGGGGGTGGGAGGGAGTGGTGATAGGGGTGGGAGTGGGTGGTGATAGGGGTAGGAGAGGGTGGTGATAGGGGTGGGAGTGGGTGGTGATAGGGGTGGGAGTGGGTGGTGATAGGGGTGGGAGGGAGTGGTGATGGGGGTGGGAGAGGGTGGTGATGGGGGTGGGAGTGGGTGGTGATAGGGGTGGGAGGGAGTGGTGATGGGGTGGGAGGGAGTGGTGATGGGGGTGGGAGAGGGTGGTGATAGGGGTGGGAGGGAGTGGTGATGGAGGTGGGAGTGGGTGGTGATAGGGGTGGGAGTGGGTGGTGATAGGGGTGGGAGTGGGTGGTGATGGGGGTGGGAGTGGGTGGTCATAGGGGTGGGAGGGAGTAGTGATGGGGTGGGAGTGGGTGGTGATAGGGGTGGGAGGGAGTGGTGATGGGGGTGGGAGTGGGTGGTGATAGGGGTGGGAGGGAGTGGTGATGGGGGTGGGAGTGGGTGGTGATAGGGGTGGGAGGGAGTGGTGATAGGGGTGGGAGGGAGTGGTGATGGGGGTGGGAGTGGGTGGTGATAGGGGTGGTTGTGGGTGGTGATGGGGGTGGGAGTGGGTGGTGATGGGGGGGATGAGAGTGGGTGGTGATAGGGGTGGGAGGGAGTGGTGATGGAGGTGGGAGTGGGTGGTGATAGGCGTGGGAGTGGGTGGTGATAGGGGTGGGAGTGGGTGGTGATGGGGGTGGGAGTGGGTGGTGATAGGAGTGGGAGAGGGTGGTGATGGGGTGGCAGTGGGTGGTGATAGGGGTGGGAGGGAGTGGTGATGGGGGTGGGAGTGGGTGGTGATAGGGGTGGGAGGGAGTGGTGATGGGGGTGGGAGTGGGTGGTGATGGGGTGGGAGTGGGTGGTGATAGGGGTGGGAGTGGGTGGTGATAGGGGTGGGAGGGCGTGGTGATGGGGTGGGAGAGGGTGGTGATAGGGGTGGGAGGGAGTGGTGATGGGGTGGGAGAGGGTGGTGATAGGGGTGGGAGGGAGTGGTGATGGGGTGGGAGAGGGTGGTGATAGGGGTGGGAGGGAGTGGTGATGGGGGTGGGAATGGGTGGTGATAGGGGTGGGAGTGGGTGGTGATAGGGGTGGGAGTGGGTGGTGATGGGGGGTGGGAGAGGGTGGTGATGGGGGTGGGAGTGGGTGGTGATGGGGGGTGGGAGGGGAGTGGTAATGGGGGTGGGAGGGAGTGATGATGGGGGTGGGAGGGGTTGGTGATAGGGGTGGGAGTGGGTGGTGATAGGAGTGGAAGATGGGTGGTGATGGTGGTGGGAGGGGTGGTGATAGGGGGTGGGGGGCTGGTGATACGGGTTAGAGGGGGTGATGGGGTGGGAGGGGGTGATGGTAGGGGTGGGAGGGGGTGTTGTTGGGGGTGGGGTGCTGGTGATAGGGGTTGGAGGGGGAGGTGATAGGGGTGGGAGGCGGTGGTGATGGGGGTGGGAGGGGGTGGTGACGGAGGTGGGAGGGGGTGGTGATGGGGTGGGAGGGGGTGATGGGGTGGGAGGGGGTGGTGATGCGGGTGGGAGGGGGTGGTAATGGGGTGGGAGGGGTTGGTGATGGGGTGGGAGGGGTGGTGATGGGGGTGGGAGGGGTGGTGATGGGGGTGGAAGACGGGTGGTGACGGAGGTGGGAGGAGGTGGTGATGGGGGTGGGAGGGGGTGGTGATGGAGGTGGGGGGGTGGTGATGCGGGTGGAAGATGGGTGGTGATGGAGGTGGGAGGGGGTGGTGATAGGGGTGGGAGGGGTGGTGATGGGAGTGGAAGACGGGTGGTGATGGAGGTGGGAGGAGGTGGTGATGGGGGTGGGAGGGGGTGGTGATGGAGGTGGGGGGGTGGTGATGGGGGTGGAAGATGGGTGGTGACAGAGGTGGGAGGGGGTGGTGTTAGGGGTGGGAGGGGTGGTGATGGGGGTGGAAGACGGGTGGTGACGAAGGTGGGAGGAGGTGGTCATACACACAGGCCCGGTGCTGAGCCATGGGGAATGTCCAGGGCCTGAGGAACTGAGGGCAAAACCACTGTGCCGGCAATGAGGGGGTGTCCTGTTGGAAGCCTTGGCTTTGAGCACGGACTGTTTTATCAATATTCTGGTGAACCAGGCGAGCGTCTCCAATACCTGTAAAACTCAGCTTTCTCATTTGTAAAAGGAAGACACTATCTTTGACTGAGTAGTTGAGAAGGTTGAGAACCACGCATACGTGGCATAGGGTGACGTGCTTGCTGCTCCACCTGCGCCTGGCGGTTTGCTCTGATCTGGTTGGGGCACCCGTGTGCTTCCTGGATCAGCCACTCTTGCCGTGTACCTGTCTGGTTCGTGGCGAAGGATCACTGTCCTTGGGTGCAGGGCAGAACCTCCCTTAGGCTGGGGTGGTGTGATTTCTGACAAACCCAAGAGCCCAGGTGGAGCTGGCCCTGAGCCCCAGCTGCACAGGGAGCAGGCGGCCTGCGGGAGAGCTCACTGGTGGGGAGGGCGTCTGTCCAGGATGAAGGGGAGCTTCTGAGGCTGAGGGCCCCGGAGTAGAAGTCAGGACCTGAAGACATCAGTAAATACGTCTGATGCTAACCCCAGGCAGCCCCAACTTTTCCTTGGATGCTTCCATGGGGATTCCTTTTATGTTTAGAGCACGTTACGTTTTCTGTTGTGGACACTAATAAGGTTCTGACAACGTCGAGGGACTCATTGCAGTATTTTTGTCAAGCATGGGCAGTAGATGTTCATAGATGGCAGCTACAAGGGCTGTTTAAATGGGCATCTTGCTGCCGAGAGACTCCTTTTATTTACTGTAAGGGATAAAAATTACACTTATAATCTTGCACACTACTCAGATTTCTGTAGGCCCCAGTAGCAAGGCGATGGGGGGCCTTGGAAAAGCCTCCCAAAAAGAACAAAACATCGTATTCCACGGGAGTGGTTTCTCGGGTCCACAGAGCCCTGATGCCAGGACACTCCCTCTGAGTCCCAGCATGCGAGGAGAACCCTCCGCCTCCAGCTCTCCCTCTCTTCCTCTTCTGTACAAAACAGAGGGTCTCAGGCACCTGCCACTGGGTTCCAGGCCATCCCAGCACAGGCCTGTGGGCCCGGACATGCTGTCCCTGACCATCCAAATGTTGCTCAGGGCCGTCCTCTGCTGGTTCTGCTCCTTAGCCGAATGTTGGTTGTGGGCTACTGTGCTCTCCTGGTTACATCCTGAGCCCGGGACAACCTGCCCCCCAAATCCCCCACCACTGGGTTCTACTTCCTTGCAGGCTCGTTTGCATGTCTCATTAGGAATAAGGCCACTCCATGCTATTAATGTTACTTGCTTTTCCCGGCAGAGCCTTTGACACAGGAGTTGGTCATGAGTCAGTGGAAATTATGGAATTTGACTGAGAAAGCTGAAGTCTGCTCAAATTATGCTTTCCTTCCCCAAATTCCTTGGTTGTTTAACCAAACCTCAACTCTATTTTTTAGCTGGACTACACCGAGGCTTCTCTTATTTCCTCAAGTCTTACAAATACATCCCTGAGATCAGGAGTTCTCAAATTAGAATCCTCAGATTCTCTGCAAAATAAAAATGAACAAAAAAGATTTTCTTTTAAAATGTTGTGTTTTCATTTCAGTGAGAGTCCAATAAAATTGCCTTTACCAATCATGAAGGCTAATCACTTTGCAAGAGGTAATTTGCAATGCAAATGCACCTATTTTCCCCCTCTGGATGTATTTTTAGCTTCTTAGGTCAGTGTTCCTCAAACCGGAACCTAAAAATATATTCTCAGAATAACGTGTTTTCCATCAAAGTGGCCTCTGCATTGCTCAGGTTTGAGAGACTGGACTTACGAGAGAGGTTGGCATTGCCAGTTCACAGCCATTGCCTGATGTGGGCATTTAGAAGGTGTAGGGAGCCAGGCCCTCCCTGCAGGGCGTCCCCACGTACCTCCCTTCTGCTTTGGTGGCACTGGGAGGCTCTTGAGGGGAAGGCGCCAGGGTTGCTCTGCATCTCCCTTGGAGTGTGGCCTCAGCCCTGAGAGATGGTTCTCCTGGTTCGCGGGATGCGGTCGAAGGTCTGGTTGTTTATTCTCAAAGTCTGGCATGTTTAAATCACATCATTCTTCCCCAGTTCCACTCCCAGGCGGTGAAGTGCTTCTTCCAGTGTGTGTAGGCCAAGGCACAAGCGCCAGCTGTGTGACTGCAACACAGAGTCCTGTGGACCAGCCTGCAATAGACAGAGATGGCAACCTCAGGTTGGTAAGTGTCCTTCCGGAAGCCTCGGGTGTTATCAAGTGCCATCAGGAAGGGATGGTGAGTCCTGGTGACAGTCACCTTGGGTGACTCTTTCTCCATGTTTGCCCTTCTCCCCTGGCTCACTCCTGCTCACCTCTCGGGACACAATAGGGTTATAATTTCCTCCAGGAAGCTAGGCTTGGACGGATAGATGTACTAGTCAGGGTGTTCCAGAGACATAGAGCCATTGGGACAAATAGTGAGACACAGGTGGAAGTTTATTATGGGAACTGGCTTATGCAATGATGGTGGCTGAGAAGTCCCACAGTCCATGCGGCGGGGACCCTGGAATGTCACTGGTGTAATTCCCCAGACTGCAGACCTGAGCACCGGGGCCAGTGTCCACAGTCAGGGGAAGGTGGGTGCCTCAACTCCAGGAGGAGGAGCAAGTTTACTCTTCGGGTACCTTTTTGTTCCATCTGAGTCCTCAATGAATTGGATGGAGCCCTCCCACTCTGGGGAGGGGGATAGTCCTTACTCCGTCCACCGAATCTAACGCTCACCCCTTCCAGAAACTCCTTCACAGACACAGAAATTCAGGAGTGCCAGCAACCTGGGCCTCTCTTAGCCCAGTCCCGTGGACAGGTTGGAATTAACCCTCTCAGCAGGTGTGGCCTCTTCTACATCACAGGGTGCCCCTCTGTCACAGTGCGCAAAACAGACGCTCCATGGAATGCAGTGTCCATTCCTCAGGTGTGCAGAGCGCTCCTGCTCATCTCCAAAGCTTCATTCCAGGTCAGCGACTTCTGTAGGACTCAGTCCCGGGCCTGGCATGGTGCTGGGTGCCAGGCTGTGATGGTCCAGGTGCTAACAGTAAATGGAATATCAAGGAGGATAAAATTAGCCAAGTAGGTTACGGCCATGGGGAAATTATATGGTTTTTGCTCAATTTTGATGGAGACTGACAATTATCAATGGTCAATTTTTCTGAGTTTCTTCCACAAACTCACAGATGCCCTGCCTTCTTACACAGTATCGCTGCCAATTCCCCAGTTTGCTGCCCTGAACCCAGGTACGAGTGCACACTTGGCTGTATGCCTGCTGGAGCCGGTCTTCTCTTCTTTCTGTTTGGAGCATCCTAAGCGTGTTTTTGGATATGTACACACACATGTGCACACATACATGGTGCCCATGAACAGGCCTCTCGCACCCCCCAGACCCCGGCGTCAGGTGTCGGGGGAGCGGCTGGTGCTGGGGCTCAGGGAAGGATCCATGAATGCAAATGAGGACATAGTTGCCTTGATTCGGGCTGTGACTGGAGCTATGGGGAACCGTCGGTCATATGTTTTCTCAACCCTGAGTGGAGTGGGGCTGCATTAACGGTGGGAAGAAAGGGGCTGCCACAGGGCTAGGCGGGTCCATCCCTACCCGAGTGGCCGCGTCTGACCGCCACCTGTGGAACTTGCAGACGGCTGGCACCCTGCTCTGGCCTTGTGAATCGGGAGCCTCCGTTGGCCGAATCAGGTGCTTTGGGGAGAAAGGCCTGGCCTGCGAGGCCTGTGAAAACCGTGATGAGTTACACATGTTTACTTGGTGAGGCAGCTTGTGCTTCTGTTTCCGAGTGTGAGCATTTGTAATGGAATGTGTCGTCTTCGGGATCATGGGGCGGAGAGAACGCTGCCCTGATTGTCTTCGTCTTTGTGATCATCAGGTTCCGAAGTTGAGGATGAGTCGGGAAAGAAGTGCTGGGGTCTCTGCAGCTTTCCCAGGAGGGCTGTCTGCCCTGGTGAAGACGCTTCGTCTCAGCCGGGCTCTGGGGCCCAGGGCAGTGGGAAGGCGGGTCCCAGTCTCCTTCTGATGGCTCTGTCTGTACTCGGTAATTATTTTTGACATGACGACATTTATCAGTGAGAGTGAGCTGCTGTTTGGAGTGCCTGGACTGCTCCCAAAAAAGGAGTATTAGAACAGCTCAATCCAACTTAAAAAAAAAAAAACCCAAAACTGCTAAGTGGGCTTTAGGGCTAACAGCCAGATCTCAACTGCTAGGGTGAATTTAAAGAGCGATAATTAATCCTAACAATTAAGGAAATGTATTTTGCCACATTCTCCCTGAGTGGATGCAGCGAGTGGATTTGGTTGTGAAGAAGGCAGACATTGCCTTTCTTATTGAAAAGATGGCTTCATGCAGCAGAGAAAGTAAGCTGGCGGGGTTGGGTTTTTCTGCTCCGGTACCAGCAAGAGCAGCAAAGTGATCTGTTTAAAAACAGACCTTCTGTGTTTTCCTTGAAACAGAAACAGAATTTTAACACTGGCCTAAATGATGGTGAGAAATGAACTGCTGGTTGCTGACCAAACTTCCCCTTCTCATCCCAACGACACGGGACGTAGGGTAGACGGTGCCAACGCCAATATAAATTTCACAGTTCGTTCCTTTCTGCGAGTATGCTGTGCCAACCCAGGGAGCCTTTATAGAGTGCCTGGCAGGTGCCCGGCCCCGGGCTTGGTGCAGGGGTGGGCGGTGGTGACGGGCATGAAGGTCACGGTAAGGGCAACACAGGACTGTATATTATGTGGAAAGACACACGCCCATGAGTCTCCCAGAAACAGCACATCAGGTGCTGCAATGCACGG
This sequence comes from Macaca nemestrina, assembly GCF_043159975.1. Taxonomy (NCBI): domain Eukaryota; kingdom Metazoa; phylum Chordata; class Mammalia; order Primates; family Cercopithecidae; genus Macaca; species Macaca nemestrina. The sequence goes on along the minus strand of NC_092132.1, from coordinate 152,089,329 downwards.
CAGCCTGGCCCCACAGAGCTGCAGTGAGCCGGAGAAGCCTGGGCAGAGGCGGTGTCCGTGAGACTCTCAGGGAAACGCGGATGCAAGCCTGGCCCTCAAGTGTGGGTAGCTGTGGAGAGGCAGAGAAGGAGAGGACCGACTGTGAGCATTCCAAGGCCAGCACAGCCACGTCCAAAGCAGGAGGCAGAGGTGAAGTCACTTGTGTCTGTGAGGGAGAGATGCAGCATTTTCTTCACACTTCGAAGTTAGGTTCTGGGATCAGAGCCCCTGCTCACCCCGTCTCACTCTCATCCTGTGAGGGTGGTCAGGTCCCAAGCGGCGTGTCTCCGGGGCTTCTGCCTCTTCCATGGTCCCCGTGTTCATCTGAGCTGCTGCCCTCCTGGCAGAAGATCCCTTGTTGGGCGCTCCCAGCCTGGGTTCTTTAAGATTCGAGGACACCCTTGGGACCCGTGGGAGATGGGGCAGAGGCACACAGGGAGGCCCCCATGTATTTTGTCTCAATATTTTAGTGGGTGTCGCTAAGTCAGTGACTGCTGCATGTGTTCCAGCCCCTCAGCTTGACAAACACACATGCAGGAATACAGAGCGTGGGCGTTGGTGAGCAGCAGCTCCCATCTGCGTCCTGTTTGTGCAGGGCCCATGCTCAGTCACCTATGTGCTGGCTGCTTTCATGCTACAAGTCCAAGTTAGGAGCTGAGACAGAGGCTGTGTGGCCTACAAACCGAACCTGTCTACTATTGGGTGCTTTATGCAAAGAGTCTGCCAGGTCCTCAACTAGATGGGTCTGCATTTAGAATTCTTATTTTCTTAGAGTTCCATGCCAGGGAGTGGGGGCATGGGGAGGGTGAGCCCCCAGCAGGGACCTTTCCCCTTCCCATCCTGCCCATCACCAGGTCCCCACTCAGGGGCTTCCTGTGTACGTGTGTGGCCACCCCATCCAAGACCATGCACCCAAGCTCCATCACACCTTTCTATAGACTGCTGAGCCCAGCTAGCTCTTAGGCCTAAGGCCTGATGTGATGAAGCCAGGTTCATGGGAGAGGTCCAGGTGAGCCTGGGTCAGACATGGGCCACCTGGGTGATAAGGGCTAGGGGCTGGTGTGTGTGTGAATAGCACACACAATCACACAGTGTACAAGGAAGGGGCTCAGCTTCCAGGTGGGGGCTTGCCTTTTGTTCAATGGACTCTTTGCCTTGTAGGAGCAGAAGAAGGACCAGCACAGGAGCTTTCAAGCACCAGGCCCAGAGCAAGAACCCTCTCCCCTGATGTCCAAGGATGGTTCTGATGACCCAAGGGAGGAGCACAATAAGGGAAGCTTGAGATGCTACAAACAACAAAATGGCACCCTCTGTGCAAATCCTGGTAAGTGCACTTATGGGTGTTGCAGCCACAGGCTCTGGGAGACACCCCTGCCTGGGCGAGCCATCCAGTCCTTCTCCTGCTGTTGGGACCCAGATGCTCCAGCAGGGGCATTGGGCTGGGATGACTTTTCTTTGCTCTGACTTGATGTGAGCCCAGTGGCAGCTTTGGAAGTATCACCCTCAGGGGGTTTCGGTTGGCCTAAGAATCAATATTTATAGTGTCCTGCATTGTGTGTTTCCTATTTGTAATTCTCAAGCATGGCTCATATTTCACTTAGTATCCAAAGGAGTAAGAAATCTTCACGTTGGATTCCATGAACGTAGGAACCCCAGTGTTTTCTGAACAGCCTTTTCCTCTTTGTGTTCCCGGCAACACAAACTGTTAGAAAGATTTATGTTAGAATCCACCCAACATCTGCTACCTAGAGCCTAATTTTGCCTTCCCTCTGAACTGAATTTTTAATTTTTAAGTCAAATACTCGCTGATGTTTGTGCTTCCCTACCTCATGCTTATTCTTCACCTGAACCCCTGCACCTGGGGAGCAAACCCCTGTCCAGGAGGAAGCGTGATTCACAGCCTCTATTGGCAGAAAGTTCTCTCGGGCTGACAAAACCCTGTCCGGGAGGAAGCGTGATTGGCCGCCTGGATTGTTAGAAAGCTCCCTCAGGCTGACGTCACCCTGTCCTGGAGGAAGCCTGATTGGCCGTCTGGATTGTTAGAAAGCTGTCTCAGGCTGACGTCACCCTGTCCTGGAGGAACGTGATTGGCCGCCTGGATTGTTAGATGGCTCCCTCAGGCTGACGTCACCCTATCCTGGAGGAACGTGATTGGCCGCCTGGATTGTTAGAACGCTCTCTCAGGCTGACGTCACCCTGTCCTGGAGAAAGCGTGATTGGCCGCCTGGATTGTTAGAAAGCTCTCTCAGGCTGACGTCACCCTGTCCTGGAGAAAGCGTGATTGGCCGCCTGGATTGTTAGAAATCTCCCTCAGGCTGACGTCACCCTGTCCTGGAGGAACGTGATTGGCCGCCTGGATTGTTAGACGGCTCCCTCAGGCTGACGTCACCCTGTCCTGGAGGAACGTGATTGGCCGCCTGGATTGTTAGAAAGCTCCCTCAGGCTGACGTAAGATTGGCTTCCCGGCTGCTTCTCCCTGGAGACCCTAGATCTGCTCTTTGAAGCCAAGCGAGATTACTCTTGATAGGGCAGCTTTGCCTGTATTTGTAGACGCTTTTACACATCTTTGCTCCCAAATCAACGAGGCTTTCCCCAGGTACCACCTGGACTATTCTTCTGTCAGCATTTCTCACGTGATACTGAGTCCGGAGGCTTGACTGTCCTCACCCTGGTGTGGCTGGGAGCCTGCTTCTCATCACCCTGGTTAGACTGTGCCTAATGTGGGGTGCTGCTTTTCAAGGACAATCAGCTGTAAGTTGAGGCTCTGATTCTTGCACGTGCTTCCAAGCACGTCTCTTCTTCTCATCTCCATTGCCACCCCAAAGTCACTCCCCCAGGGATGGCAGCATCTCAGTCATCACTCTGCACCCCCTTTGACCACTGGGAGCGTTCTATGTCTTCACACAACCACGAGAATAGTCACTGGAAACTGTGCATTCCATAATGGCTTTATGTTAAATTCATTTCTTAACTTTCATTGGCCCTTGGGAAGATGTCCTGATCCCTTAACATAGCTTACGAAACCCTCTCAAACTCACAGCCCACCTCTCTCTCCAACTTCGTCCCCTCAGCCCCGACGTCATCTGAAGTTCAAGATCCGTGGCGCCTCTTGATTGCTGAGCACACAAAGCTCAGGGCCCTGCGTCTCGGGCATTTGAACGGCTCCGCTGGTCGTGGCTTTCCCCACCATCTCCTCCGTTTCCACGTGACTTGCTCCTGCATACCTGAGCTTCAACACCGCTCCGAGAGGCTTTTCCTAATCTCTGAACCAGGAGAGGCTTCCCCCAATAAGCTCCTCTATGGAATTCTGGTTAATTAACAGTCAAACGTCCACCTGTCCAGCCCGCCTGTAAGCTTGGCCACAGCAGGGGCCGTGGCCCTCCTCACAGCCTCCTCGTCACCTGCACGGCCTCCAGCGCACGGTGGCCTCCTACACATTTGCCTTGTGAGGGATCAGTCGGTGATAGAGAGAGCCGTTCTGAGCTATTCCTCTATTAAGTGATTTGGGTACCGTGGTGACTAAGAAGAGTGCTGTGATCCCTGGGGTTTATGTAAATATTTTGTGCTCCTAACCATTCAAGTAGGGGTAATATCAGCTTTACTAAGCCCAGGTGGTGGTGGTGTTTAAATGCGATTTCATCTTTTATTATTTTAATTTACGAATTGCTTGGTTGATCATATTTGAAAAGAGTCCCCACATTGTGCCTGCTAGAGCCATATCTTTGTAAAAATTCTGAAAGCAAGGGGAAATGTTGGAGTAAAATCATCACATTTTCTAACAATGTCTGTTTTGACTGGAAGCTCTGATGCATAATTTTGTGTCAACCAGAATAAAAGTAATCTTTTTTTTTTTTTTTTTTCCTGGTGGTGCTTTATAGTTAGATTGTAGGGAATCTTCATAAAATATGCCAGCCATGCACCTTTGATTCAATATTCATGTATTCTCCCACATACAGAATTTCAAGGCCATGTTTAAGGGGAATGAAACGAGGCCTCATAAAGAATAGCAGCTTATGCAGCTTACTTTTAAAAAGAGGCTCTGAGAAACCTTTAGCTTTTTCAAGCTTCCAAATTTTAACCCCAGATCCACTAGAGCCCAAATACTCGCATTAGTCTCTAAATAGTCATTTGCTTTTGGTCAAGGATGATTACACGAGCACAGGTTTTTTTTTTTTTTTTTTTTTGAGACGGAGTCTTACTCTGTTGCCCAGGCTGGAGTGCGGTGGCGTGATCTCAGCTCACCACAACCTCCGCCTCTTGGGTTCAAGTGATTCTCATGCCTCAGCCTCCTGAGTAGCTGGGACTACAGGCGTGCACCATCATGCCCAGGTAATTTTTATATTTTTGTTAGAGATGAGGTTTCACCATGTTGGCCAGGATGGTCTCGATCTCTTGACCTGGTGATCTGCCCGCCTCAGCCCCGTCGCATATATTTTCCTACACAAGCTCCCTATTGATTGGAATGATGAATATTTCCAATGGATCGATATTCAATGTGGAGGAAATTTGTCAAGTACAAAAGGTTTGTCACTTGCCCAGGAGAAAGGTTGCTTGATCTTAGAAGCGTCATTGCTTCTTTCTGAGAGGAAATTAAATTTCAGAAAAGGCTGATACTAGATGAAGTGAGAACTGAATGAAGTTGTCAGTCACTCCTAATATGTTTTGGGTGGACAGAGCCATGTGGAGGAACTTCTAGGCTGTGCAGGAGATGGACATATTCCAAAGGCCCATGTGAATATACACATCTGTATTCTGGGAGGAGAAACATATGCATGCCTTAGTAAAAACCAGCCAGTAGCACAGAAGAGCCAGCTTTTAATGAGCAGAGAGCAGGGTGGGACGCAGGAGACAGGCCCACTCTGGTCGGGTGGTTAGGAGCTGGCACGTCCACAGGGAGGATGCACATGAACACCATTGAGTGACATTGGTTTGGTGGCCTTGGGCAGCCAGAGTTGGCACAGATGGGTAGATGATGTCAACAGAAGGAATGAATAATCTAGCTGGGAGATTCTTTCTCCTCTCACGACTTTGCTCAGAGCTGGACATGAGGATTTGTGTTTGATATGAAACACCATTCAAGAGTTTTACCCACAATTTTTGCCACATATGCAAAAACAAGCAGCAGAAGAAATGAAAATATGTAACATATGACCTTCAACAATAATTCAGATATTTAAATAAATGGGAGAGATAATTTTTGCAAGCTTCTTAATTATAAATAATAAGACAGTTTTAAAAAGAAGTTTGTTTCCTGTTTTCCCTAAGCATAGTGTATGCTAGCATAAAATTTCCGTGTGCCTGTCTTGCTATCTGTCAGTGAGAAAGATATCGATTTCCTCTCCTTTAATAGGTGGATATCAATATGTTTTTATTTATGAGTGGATTCATTTAATTCCTGGATATGACAGTTCTCATATATTTCTATAAGCTGATTTCTGTTATCATAAATTCTAAGTCGACATTTATATACCCAAAAGAGCATTTAAAAGGTATCTCAACAAATCATTTAGCTACAACCAGGGCTTTATCTGAGCTCCTGGAGACACAAACACATTGATCCTACAGAGATGCTGATTTCTCTGGTGCTTTAGGAAGTGCCGATGGGAAAGAACTGACTTTAAAAGTCAGTTGAGTAAGTTTGAGTGTGTCTGAAGTTAGAGTTATTTAGGTTTTATTTTTTCAGACACCAAATAACTCACCTACTTAGTGTTAATTTGTGTTTTAAAAAAACAGTTTTCCTCTCTAATTAATGCTTCACTTAACCCAATCTGTACATAAAGGAAGATCATCAAATAATATGTGATTTAGCTCTTGTGACACAAACATGTGAAGGTCTAGGTCGTTTTGATTCCGTTAAAATGAGCTAAGTTTTCCATTTCTTTTTCCTATCAAGAAAGGCTCCTGGCCAACTGTGTGGTCAGGGTAGGAGAGGCCGAGGAAGGATGGGGCCATAATGTGGGGTTCAGTGGGAAGTCCCGGACAGCCTGGGCCTCAGGGACAGCTGCGGCCAGGTCAGGAACACGTGCTGCTCTCCCACTTGGCCTTTTACTCATTGTCGTTTTGTGGTTTTTGTTGTCTGTGTGTTTTCTTGTTTGCATTGGGCTCTATGAATATTTTTATTTTGACTTGAGTGAAACTTTGGATTCACCAAAATGTCTGACAAATCGTTCCCCTACCCTCCACCCCCCACTCCCCACCATCCCACCTGATTTGGTCAATCATCAAACATTAATTGAACATTTACTGTCTTCTTTGCCTGCTAGCATGTACAGTCATGCCTCATTTAATGACAGAGCAATGTGGTGTTAGGCATGTTAGAATCAGCGAAATTTCTTAAGTAAAATTGGGGCATTGTTATATTTGAATTAAGTATGGCTGTGCTCAAGATAAACTCATCTGCTTTTCTGTCTCCATGTAGATTGTAACCTACATCTTTTGGCATGCATCGGCATATATGTACCACACATGAGTGTGTGTGTGTGTGTGTGTGTCACTGTAGTGGGGCCACTGTAGTATATGTGATTTGTCATTGACTCAAGCATTGTTATGGGGTGCATGACTGTATTTGTGGGATGTATTGTAAAGGTAGATCAAAAAAATCTACTTTGACTTTAAGACATTTAAAATATACCTTTCCTGAATTTGTCCACAATGCAAATTTAATTTCTGAAGCCTAAAGATAGATAAAACTCATTTTTAATTGAGATGAAAACATATTTGGAAACCTCCCTAAATTTCTTCAGGGGTAATTTAGGCTATGATTGATGAGGATTGTCATAACTGTACCACTTTCTTGATGTGAAAATGAGTCAACCCCGAAGCCATAGGTCTTAGTCCATCCAGCATTTTGTAACAAAAATTGCACCACTGGGGCCTATGAAACAGTAGACGTACCTTTCCCACAGTTTTGAGGCCAGAAGCTGGAGATCTGGGTGCTGTAGGATCTGCGTCTGCTAAGGGTTTTCTGACTTATAGATGGAGGCTCTTTGCTGCATCCTCACATGGCGGAAGGGGTGAACGAGCCCCCTTAGGCCTCATTTATGGGGACACTAAACCCATTTGAGAGGGCTCCACCCCCACTGTCTAATAACCTCCCAAGGGCCACACCCCTTAACACCCCCTCATCCCATCACTTTTCGGGTAGGAATTTCTACGTAGGAGTTTTAGAAGGACACAGACATCAGACTTCATTCTATTAAATCCAATATTTTATTCCATTAAATCTAAAAAACGTTGATGGTGAGATACACCACAGCTGCACGCACGACTGAAAAAAATGTTGTTAATACAGTCATGACCATGCTTAATTCACACATTTTAAATAACTCTTTAAGACATACATAGATGTAGATTCCAATCTAACTCTGTTGGCATGTATCTGCATATATATGTTACATATGAGTGTGTGTGTGTATATATATGTATCTTATAGTACATTGATAAAGGAATTCCTGAAACTTCACAGAATCTGCCTTTTCTTAATCATTTTTAAATCTCAGATTCATGAATATTCATTATTTCCTGCCATCAAGAGTATTGAAAATGCAGCATTTGTACAAGCCTGCACTGGTGCCCTGGTAGTCAGTTCCAGCCCCAACACTGGCTCTGCACACTTAGTGCTGATGCGCTCTGGAATTCTTGATTTTACCAGAAGGTGTCAAGAAAAGATCCTCCGAAAGCATTCCTTCTTTCTCCCAGGGCTGTTGCGTGGTGTGGGGCCTGAAGCGTCCGGGCTGTGGCTGTCCTGTCTTGTCCTGGATGACAGGAAAGTCCTGGCTCTTTCTGTCCAGCTCGCTCCCAGTCGTTCAGGTCCAAGCCCTCGGAGCATATGGGAATTTATTTCAGATGACGCTTTGCCAGCCGCACGTGTCTCTCCTTCTTCCCTGAGGGTGTCTCTGGGCTCCAGGGAGCATCTTCACCTGTAGGATTCTTGGAGGCGATCGGCTCTGTTTGTGAATTCCCACTGCCTCATGGCTGAGGTCTGACAAACATACTGTCATCTTCCTGGAGTGACTGGGAGAGAAACCTGGGACCTTGCTGGGTGAACAGTGACTGTGTGAGGCCATCCATGATAAAATGCGTTCCAGCCTCAGAGATGTGAAAATAAAAGTTAAAAAAAAAAAGGGCATCTTAGAATCTGTGAAATGTGGTAAATAAAACTGGAACATAGTGGTTATGTTTGCATTAAGTATGGCTGTGCTCAAGACAAGCTCACCTGCCTTCTGCCTCCCGCTTCTGCCTCCTTCGTGTGGTCTCCAGCCTGGAGCTGGACGTTGGAGTGAACATGAGTGTAAACACAGCAAGCGTCGGCATGTTTTCAACAAGGAAATTCGTTTCTTTGCTCTGTGTGTTTGTGTGCCTGTCTAGGACAGTGTTGTAACTTCAGGAAAGATTAGAATCAGTGAACTCCTTCAGGGCTAGGACCAGGAATTCTATTTGTACTCTTTTTACCTTCGTGCCATCTTTCCTCAACTATTAATGCATTACTCTCGCACAAGGAGGCAAAGCTCAGAGGTGTCAGTGCTCTTTTTTTTTTTTAAGCAACAAGTATTATAGATCTTTATTTTAGTAAAAGAAAATTGAATCTTTTGACAAGAGTTCTCATAGATTCTGATTTAGTCCAAATTGTCAGCCCAGAAGCCCCAGTGAATACAACCTGAATTTCGGGCTTTATACCACACGACAAAAGAACCTGCAAATAAAAGAAGAATTCAGTGACTTTAGGATTCTTCTTGCTTCTCTTTTGCACCTGAGACTTCAAGAATGCAGTTCAAAAATTCCTCATTTTAAACCTTACATTGGTTTAAAGTTTCAAAGATTTCAAATCCCTTTCTCTGGAATTGCCTCATTTGGTCAAAAACCCAAATCAAAACACCCTATGAGGGAAGATCTGAGAGGGTTTGTTACACCCATTTTTCAGATGAGGAGACTGAGGAACAGAAGAGCGAAGGCACTACTGGTGCCCTGTCCTGAGTCCTAGAACTGTTCCAAGAACACGGGTTTGATGTTAGCAAGCACCTTTCCCACGGCCTGGCACTGCCTACCTTTCATTGCTGTATGGGCCAGAGTCAGGGGAAACGTGAGGCCTGGAGAGTGTGCGGGTGAGTGCGCCCGGACCCTTTGTCAGTCAAGATGCCCTTGGGTTTTCTCCTTGCTGCTTTGTTTCTTGTAGAACCGCACCTGCCTCCAAACCAGCTGCATTGACACCTTTCTTATTATGAGGATTGGATTGTAAGTTTCCTATCAGGCTATGGAGAGCTTAATTTAATGCAATGAAGAAATCTCCAAAAATAAAGCCCTTACATCTTTTTGTTGTTTGTTTTCTTTTCTTTTCTTTGTTTTTGAGAGATGAGAACCTCTCTCATCTTGATTGCCCTTTCTTGGCATAATAAATCAGAAGTCCAAAAGGTGCAGTCATGGAATCAGCTACCCTAGGTCTTAGCATCCTTTCGTGGAATCGGCTGCCTGTGGAATCAGCTACCCTAGATCTTAGCATCCTTTCGTGGAATCGGCTGCCTGTGGAATCAGCTACCCTAGATCTTAGCATCCTTTCGTGGAATCGGCTGCCTGTGGAATCAGCTACCCTAGATCTTAGCATCCTTTCGTGGAATCGGCTGCCTGTGGAATCAGCTACCCTAGATCTTAGCATCCTTTCGTGGAATCGGCTGCCTGTGGAATCAGCTACCCTAGATCTTAGCATCCTTTAAATCTCAATTTGGTTTTCTTCCTCAGCTCCTCCATGCAGGTGTGGGGGCTCAGCCACTGCACTTTCAGTCGCCTGCATGTGTTTTCAAGGTGAAGTATTTGGTGGGGTTTTAGGAATTCTACTCTGATTGCAGAAAGAAGTGCGGCCCATTTTGCTACAGGGCACTAATAGACCTTTGTGATCTTTCTATGGTTTAACCACCTGGGATGTGCAACTTTAACTGTGATCGATGGCCTCTGAGAGTATAGAGTGGAGGACAGAAGAAAATGCAAAGCAACTGTACATTCCAGATAAGGAGTTGTTCCAGAATGAGGAGCTGTTCCAGAATGAGGAGCCATTCCAGAATGAGATGTTCCAGAGTGGGGAGCCATTTCAGAATGAGGAGATGTTCCAGGATGAGGAGCTGTTTCAGAATGAGAAACCATTCCAGAATGGGGAGCTGTTCCAGAATGGGAAGTTGTTCCAGAATGAGGAGTCCTTCCAGAATGGAGAGCCATTCCAGAATTAGAAACTGTTACAGAATGAGGAGCTGTTCCAGAATGAGAAGCTGTTCCAGAATGGGGAGCTTTTCCAGAGTGGGAAGCCGTTCCAGAATGGGGAACCATTACGGAATGAGATGCCATTCCAGGATGAGGAGCTGTTCCAGAATGGGGAGCTGTTCCAGAATAGTGAGCCATTCCAGAATGGGGAACCATTTCAGAATGAGAAGCTATTCCAGGATGAGGAGCTGTTCCAGAATGGGGAGCTGTTCCAGAGTGGGAAGCCGTTCCAGAATGGGGAACCGTTACAGAATGGGGAACCGTTTCAGAATGAGAAACCATTCCAGAATGAGGAGCTATTCCAGACTGGGGAGCTGTTCCAGAATGGGGAGCTGTTCCAGAGTGGGAAGCCATTCCAGAATGGGGAACCATTTCAGAACGAGAAGCCATTCCAGGATGAAGAGCTGTTCCAGAATGAGGAGCTGTTCCAGAATGGGGAGCTGTTCCAGAATGAGGAGCTGTTCCAGAGTGATGAGCTGCACCCTGTACCTGCCCCACACCTGATCACATAGCCTTGATGCCAGAAACCTAGAGCATACTAGTTAGAAATGTTAGGCTGGCAGCAGGAACCCCTGAAGAAACTCAGGGCGCTAGGTGCTTGAGTGAGCAGCTAACCTGCAGGAGAAACGTCTCCCTTCTGCTGACCTGAGGCTTGACTCCTCTCCATCCACAGGAGGGGCAAAGAGGCCTCCACCCATAGTCCACTGTTATCCTAGGAGAAATCCTCTGGCCTCCTGCCCAGGAAGTGGCTGAGAGAGAGAGAGAGAGAGAAGCTGAAGCTTCTTTAACCTTCAAGAGGAACCTATTTCTTCCAGGAGGTTTTCTCTTTCCTGTACACATACCTTTAAGTCCACGAGACACATCCACACTCCGCTCACACAGCGTTGCCAGGGCCAGTGCGTTCGCTCCTGTCCTGTGTTTGTGTTTGCCATTTGGTGGGCCTGTCCTGCTGACCAGTGAGTCTCTCTACTGAATTTGGTAACTTTGATCTTATGATCCGTGTTTCCCAGCAAGGTGCTCTGTGTCTTTGCTCTTAATAATGTGTTATTCAAGGGCTAGTTGGAAGATTGCATATTTAAATTTCATCACTAAAGGGGTGTATAGAGAGAAAGAAATTTCAGCCAGAAAGAATTCTTTCTTCTTCTTGAGACAGGGTCTTCTCTGGAGTGCAGTGGTGCTATCATAGCTAACTGCAGCCTTGATCTCTCAGGCTCAAGCAATCCTCCCGCCTCAGCCTCCTGAGTAGCTGAGACTACAGGTGTGCACCACCATGCCCAGAAATTTTTGTATGGACAGGGTCTTACTTAGTTGCCCAGGCTGGTCTCAAACTCCTGGGCTCAAGCGGTTCTCCCTCTTCAGCCTCCCAAAGTGCTGGAATTATAGGCGAGAGCCACCGTCCCTGGCCTTCAGAAATAAATTGTTTAAAAAACTCCTTGGAGCAAGTCCAGAACACAAAAGAATTCAAAGAGCGCCAACATGGGATTAGCAAGGGCCGGGAGCTAGGCCCGTGCACTTGTATCACTGCGTGTTGTGCTGTGCGAGGTAACAAATCTGTCTTCCATTTCTCTGTTGAGCAGTTAACCCCGAGAAGAATTATTTCCTTTAAATAAAAAACGTACCCTATACTGGCTGCTGCATTGTGGGGCATAGCTTGCCTGGAAAATGGAAGTCAGGCAACATGGCTATTCTGTGGAAATGTCTGAGCACGAAGAGAGGCAGAAGGGAACATGGAGGCCTGAGATGTCTCGAAAATGAGCAGGAGGATGACTGCATTGGCCCTTCAATTAAGTTCAACCTTCTGTGGGAAGGCAGCACCCAGGGGCCCAGAGCAGGGAGACACACCTGTGTGGAAGTCCAGGTGTGCTGTGACAGAGAGGCCTCCACATGGCCTGCCATATCCTGACAGCCCACCTGCAGCAAAGGCAGGCTCCACAGGAGTAGACCTCGCGAGGCTGCAGTGAACTCCGCAGGGGACATGGCCTCCGTCCCCGGCTGCAGGGAGGAGCCCAAGCCTGGAGTGCAAGATGGTGCCAAAGGCAGAAACCTGCTGTGCAGGTCTCCTCTCCCAGGGAGCCTCGTTTGCAAGATGCACGAGTAGTTCACAGGGCTGCTCTGACTGTGCCCACAAGGCTCTGCCCAGGCGTGGGAGGTCTTCCATGACGGCGAGGACCAGGGCTTCCTTCTGCACTCACACAACCTTTCCAGTCCTCAGAAAACTCAGCTGGGAGAGCATTAGGCCTGGGGTTCTCTCTGGTGCTAGAAGGTCTTCAACAGGACTCCTCGAAACACCCAGAGACCCTATAGACCCTGCAGCCTCTGCCCAGCATATCCATTGGATTCAATTAGGCACAACTCAACTGGGCTCCAGTCAGCACCATTTCTTGGGATGTGCAGCATTACTGAGCCTCTTGTGAAGACAAAGATAAATTAGACGCAGACAGCATTCGAGAAGCTTGCCATGTTGAAGAGGAGATGGGCACAGAAACAGCCAGCAACGGTGCCAGACAGAAAGTCGTGTGCCTGATGGGGATGAGAAACTGGGGGGATTTGCAGAGGAGACATGATTAATTCTGACCAGAGTAATGGAGAAGACTTCACGGATGACACAGAACTTCAGAGGGAGGATTAAAGGACAAGTAAAGCAGGATTTTTTATTTTAGCAAAAGAAGCAGATGTGAATTGGAGGCCATGGCTGAGTCGTTCCCATCGATGTCTGGAAGTCTGAGAAGCTCCACTGGGGCTGCAAGCTGACGGCCAACCCACCTGTTATCAGGGGCATTTGGACGGCTCATGTGCCACGCAGAGGATGTAGCGTGCGGCACCTGCCCCCTCTGTGTTTTCCTCTCACATGGGCCAGGGGCTCTGTCTCATTAAATAACCAGAAGATTAAATGCAGACTTTACAAAGTTCCTCATTCAGATCACTCTATGCCCACATCCTAGTAACATCTGTGGAAATTAATTTTCCCACTGGAGGAAATGGCATGATTAAAAACTCACCCTTTTAGATTATATGAATAACATGATCGATGAGCAATCATCTTAAAAAGAAGGACACTTTGGGGAAACCTCCCCATTCTATTTTCCTCTGTAAAATAAACTGAACTCCTATGGTTTTCACCCATTATAACTTTCCCGTCCCACTTGAAATGCAGAAGATGGGGTAAAAAAATCCTAAGCGGACCAAGCAGAAGAAACGCTGCAACCCCTTTCTGAAAGTGGCCTTCATTTAGACGCCAAAAGACAGGAGATACTATTTCTTTATTTTTATTATTCATTTATTTATTTTTATTTACTTATTTGAGACAGAGTCTTACTCTATCACCCAGACTGGAGTGCAGGGGCATGATCTCAGCTCACTGCAGCCTCTGCCTCCCAGGTTCCAGCGATTTTCCTGCCTCAGCCTCCCGGGTAGCTGGGACATGTCCTGCTGACTTTTATATTTTTAGTAGAGACAGAGTTTCACTATGTTGGCCAGGCTGGTCTCGAACTCCTGATCTCAGGTAATCTGCCCACCTTAGCTTCCCAAAATGCTAGGATACAGGTGTGAGCCACAGCGCCCAACTGGGAGATACTATTTCTAAAGCTTACACTTTTCTTATTCCTCTCTCTATCTGTAGATCTAGATGTAGAAACAGATTGGTAGAGAGATAGAGAGGTGAACATACATAGATGATAGATGAATAAATAATAGCTGTATTAATTAGATAGGAAGATAGATGGATAGAGGATAGATAAAGACAGATGATAGGCCGGGCGTGGTGGCTCACGCCTGTAATCTCAACACTTTGGCAGGCTGAGGCAGGCGGATCACAAGGTCAGGAGTTTGAGACCAGCCTGACCAACATGGTGAAACCCCATCTCTACTAAAAATACAAAAATTAGCCAGGCATGGTGGCGTGTCTGTAATCCCAGCTACTCAGGAGGCTGAGGCAGGAGAATTGCTTGAACCCGGGAGGCGGAGGTTGCAGTGAGCTGAGATCGCACCATTGCACTCCAGCCTGGGCAACAGAGTGAGACCCCAACTCTCTCTCTCTCTATATATATATGTATGTATTCCATAGATAGATAACAGATAGAAGATAGATCATAGGTTGATGATAAATGAATGATAGGCAGATATAGATGATTGGTAGATGATTGATAGGTAACATAAAGATCCACTTACAATTAACAGAATACTTTTGCAAATTTGTGAATAAGGACTGTTTTCTTACAAGTTCATAATAGATCTAAGATATTTTCTCTTTAAAATAGTAAGTGTCGCAGCACGAAGTTAACATTAAAACTTAACAATGAACGTCCTTGTGGGGAAGCATACGGACACAGAAGTGAAACGCAGACAGGCTCCAGGCAGATGGGCTTTCGGAAAACCCTCCGCTCCTCAGCTCCTGGCACCCGCAGCCTCAAGTACCGAGTCCCCAGGAATTTCAAACAGGAAGACCCGGTGAGCTGTCCGTCAGCAGCGCGGGGAACACACAGTGACGGTGGAGCCTGGAGGGCCCTGCTGGTCTGTGGAAGTGGTGGGGGGTGAAGCCAGCCCAGGAGGCAGGTCCGGGCTGCCGAGAACCATGGGCGGCTGGAGCAGGCCGGCTTGGGCTGTGTCCGGGGCTGAGGTGGTCACAGCGGTCCCTCGATGACCTTGTCCTCCATCTAGACATAGGGAACGTGTATGGTGCTGTATTCTGTGGAAATCTCCAGGCAAGAATCCTAACTTTGGGTTTAGTAAAGGATGAAACAATGTCACATGTTCCCTCCCATGGACTGAGTAATATGAAAGATTCGCCTGTAGCAAAGGCGGACGTTCCCACATATGTGAGATGCTTCCAGCGCCTGGCTGTTCGTTTCCCGGCTCGCTGCTGCTTGCAGTGCGCTTGGCAGTCAGGGGAGTGCGAAGGTCTCAGCGTTCCTGGGCCACAGACGGTAGAACCACGGGGGTGGAAACCACTGGCTTCAACTCCAGGAAGCCTCAGACGCGGGGCAGCACCCTCACCTGGCTCTCCCAGGCTCCGCACTTCCTCTGCCGGCTCCTCTGGATTTTTCAGATTGTGGGTAGCTCAGGACCTAGCAAAGGGGTGAAAAATATGTAGTCTGCAACACTGCTTCTTAAATGTAGAAGAAGGCAAAGGGTAAAAAATATGCAGTCTGCAACACTGCTTCTTAAGTAGCAGCCCATGAAAATCCTCTGGGGGCCTTGCCAAATGCATGCTTGGATTCAGCAAGTTTGGGTGGGGCTTGAGAATCTGTATTTCCAGCTCACCTGCCCCTAGGTGATGCTTCTGCTTCTGCTGCTGCTGCTGCCGCTGCTGCTGCTGCATGCTCTGCCTTGGGTAGCAAGAGTCTAGGGGTGAGGTGTGGAGGGAGGGAGACAGAGTGAGAAAGAGGAAGGGGGAGAGAGGAAGACAGAGGGATGGCCATGGAATCAGCATGCTGCAGTTTACCTGTATGAATTGATCAACCCTTAAAGTTCTTTTCTCTCAGAGAGAAATAATTTTTTAAAATCTGATCATGCATTGTGAGTCAATACAATATATCCTATTTAAAAATGTTTAACATATAATTATGATTGTCCCCAAAGAATGAAATGTTACCTGTTCTATGCCTCAACATAAAGACCAAAGATTAGTTTGAACTCTACTTAATGATCCTACAGCTTAATGGGAATGACTTAATTATGGAATTTAACATCTTTCCTTAGGAAAAGAGGATTCAAAGAAGAAGTGTACCTAGGGGTGGGGATAAGCCAACATGGAGATTGTGATTTTCTAAGACCTTGCTGTGGCCACTCTTCTGCACGCTCGCCCTTGATCAGAGTCACACATAGAGTGTAATTTTACACATTCTGAATGCTGCTTATAAGTATTTTACAAATCTCATGGTGAATATAAATTTCTCAGAATTAGGCTAAATAAAAAAAACTCAAGTAGATTAATTCTTATCCCAATGGTGTCCTTTTAAATGTATGGCGAAGTCATGGTATACTCCACCCTGAAGCTTCTGAAGGCATTTGTATTGATCAGCCCACTGAAGAGACTGAAGGGGTCAGAGATAATTGAGAAAGAATAAAACTGTCTCAGTAGGATATTTGGAGTCTTTCAGGGAGGAAGACATTTGGAATCTTCTGAATAGGAGGACATTTGGAGTCTTCTGGGTAAGAGGATGTTTGGAATAGCTTCTCTCCCTGTGCCTGTCTCCTGCAGATAATCCTGATATTTAATATTGAGCGCTCAGCAGAGCTCTCTTCTTAATATTTCCATATTGCTAACCACTTCAAGAATCGGATGCAATATGGTATTCTTAAATATAAAATACACTTAATGTTGCCTGTCATTACTTGCCTTAAATTGTCATCATAGCCATCACAGAAACATACTTAGATGCATTTTATGAAGAAAAGTGTCTCACAGTTTTCAGAAAACGTAGGGGTGGCCACTTCTTGAAACGTGAACTAAAATGAAGAAATTCCAGTGAAACTCACCTTTGGTTTTGCTTTGCAGTGGATTCTGAGGCAGGTGGTGGCCTCTGAGCTTGTGTGCGTGTATAGCCTTCGGCATCGAGTCCAGGGTAGGGTTTTGTTCTGATGGCAGTCGACGCTCAAGATGTAGCTTTACCACAGTTGGTGGCAGCCAACAGGATCAGAGTGTCCATCGGTTGTATTTTCTTAATCAGGGTAGGAGGATTCATCAATACGCTCTGGAACTACACAGGACTCCCCCAAGTTAGTTCACACCACACCTTGTCCTTTATTCTTCAGCCTCAGAGCTCCTGCTTCCATGCACTGCTCCTTTATCTTGTCTAAGTTAGTAAGAAAAACAATACATGTTTCTGCTTCGATTTTGAGGTTATTTGTTGCAAAGCAACTTTTGAAAGAATTTTGCGGGCCGGGTGTGGTGGCTCACGCCTGTAATCCCAGCACTTTGGGAGACCAAGACTGGTGGATTACTTGAGGTCAGGAGTTCAAGACCAGCCTGGCCAACATAGAGAAACCCTGTCTCTACTAAAAATACAAAAAATTAGCAGGGTGTGGTGGTAGGTGCCTGTAATCCCAGCTACTCAGGAGGCTGAGGCAGGAAATCGCTGGAACCCAGGAGGCGGAGGTTGCAGTGAGCTGAGCTTGCACCACTGCACTCCAGCCTGGGTGACACAGCAAGACTCTGTCTCAAAAAAAAAAAAAAAATTGCTTTTTTATATAACGTGTCTGAATAATTCTAATTGCAGGGGAAAGACGAACTCCAACCTCAGCTACCACTTCTTCAAACAACGAGTGATCTTGCCTGGTCCAACCTTCAGCGTCCATTGAGTTGCCTCTCATCTTGACTAAAAGGAGAGACACTTTTTAAATAGCATTAAACTAGATGGCGCCTGCAGGTGTAGACCAGAGTGATGAACTGACCACAGATGTTCTCATCATGAATAGCTCCCTCTGCTCTCATTGTTCTCAGGTATCCTTGTCTTAATTTTTTTTTTCTAAAGTGACTTTTTTTTTTTTTTAAGAGATAAACGTTTTTTCCCCCTTTTCTCCTCTTGGCAAAACTTCTTCAAAAGTTGATGCCCTGAGACTGTGACCTATCCCCTGCCATTTATCTCGGAGGTATCTGGGTTTATTTCATGGTTCTTGGCCCCTTCTCTGACCGCATGGTTCTTGAAGGTGTCTTCTGGGAACTTCAATTTTGATTTAAATCCTAACTTCTTTACTTTGTGGAAAAGACGTTAAGCCTCAGTTTAGCCTGCTGTAGGACTAGGGGAATAATGTGACCTCATTCACGAGCTCTTGCGAGGATTTACCAGGCAAAGAGCCTCCGAAATGCAACAGAGCACTTGCTTTAGGACTAGGGGAGAAATGTGACCCCACTCACAAGGTATGACGAGGATTTACCAGGTAAAGCGCCTCCAGAAGGCAGCAG
Organism: Macaca nemestrina; assembly: GCF_043159975.1. Taxonomy (NCBI): domain Eukaryota; kingdom Metazoa; phylum Chordata; class Mammalia; order Primates; family Cercopithecidae; genus Macaca; species Macaca nemestrina. The sequence continues at coordinate 152,071,142 of NC_092132.1, read as the reverse complement.
AGGGCTTGCTGTAGGTGTGGGGGAGTAATATGATCTAACTCATGGGGTATTGGGAGGATTTACCTGGTAAAGCACCTCTGGAATGCAGCTAAGTGCTTTCTCTATGAGTGGAGAAGTACTGTGACCTCATTCATATGGTATTGCAAAAATTTACCAGGCAAAGCACCTCCAGAAGGCAGCAGAGGGCTTGCTGTAAGACTGGGGGAGTAACATGACCTCGCTCACGCTCACGGGGTATGTTGAAGATTTACCAGATAAAGCACCTCCAGCACGCAGCAGAGAGCCTGGTGGATGCACTCGATGCATGCTGGCTGTTTTTCAGTATGAATCAACGCCGTCAGAGGCAGAATACCTACAATGATTAAAAAACTTGTGGGTCTTCATCCCTGAACAACACAACCGAACCAGACAGGGTTAAAGCATCAGCAGCAGGTGTTCAGGGCCAGGCCTCCCCCAGCCTTGAAGTCAGGAATGCTCTCAGCAGGATTGCTTCGCCATGTGGATGGTAACAGCGGAGCACTTTCCACAAACGGTTAACGGGGTTGGGATGCCTCGGTGGTGTGTCTTGCTGCCCTGAGACAGCCTGTGTTTCATTGAATTTCATGTTGATTGGGAGCCTGCAACTGCCAGTTCCTTTGTATTAAAGGACATATCCTAAATTCTAGAAGGGGGTTTGCCAATTTGCAGAGATATGGCTTCAGTTTTCTTTCTCTGCTGTAAGCTGCAAATGAGCTTGAACTTTTGCAGGGCACATGGCTTCACAATGGCATTCTGAATCTCGTGTGCCTACTTTTGCTTATTAATTGAGCAGACAACTTGAAAGGGATCCATCAAAACCTAGATTTTGAGATGACACAAATACAAACTTTGGTAAATTTATCACCCTTGTTAATTAAGTCATCCTTCTTTTGCAGAGAAAGATCTGTGTGTCCGATGTAAAGTGCAAATGCTATGTAGCTGGGACTTTTCCAGTGGTAACAACTCTTCTATGTACAAAGCTCCAAGAGGTGGATCATGTCAAATTTTATGATGATAGTAAAATCTAGGAATATATATATATGTTTTGTTGTAATTTCTTTTCTTCAGCCTTTTCCAGTGTAAGACAATTCCTCAATGCAAGTAAAGCAGATGTCCATTCCGGCAACATATGTGAGTGTGTGTGAGTGTGGCCTGTGTTTTCACATAGCCGTGTGTATGAGCGTGCGTAGGAGCATGTGTCTGTATGTGTCCATGGCAATCTCAGATTCCCTGACATCGCACTGATAATTGCATTAAACCAATTTTCTTAAAAACCATGTTTGAAGGTAAGGAAATATGTTTTGGAAATCTCCCTTGGTATGAACCATTTGGAGTCCCATCCACACACTTCTGCAAGCTGCTGACACAGGCTGGAATTGCAGTGGGTCTGGGTTGTGATGGAGCTGCCGGCTGTCATTTGATGCGTGAGGCTCGTCTTCCAGGCAGTTTTCCTAAACTTGGAGACCTTTCATATATTCTGTTATGGGTGGGGGCAGGGTGCTCTCTATTTGGTCCGACCTTTCCCATATACCAGGTATCAAGGGCTGAAGCATTCAGGATGCAGCAGCCCCTGGACCCATCAGAAGATCTGAGATTCTCTCCCTAAGCAACCACTCAGTAAGGTGGCAGGACCTTTCCTGGCTTCAGTTTCTTCACTCCTAAAACGAACATGGCACTGCATCCGTGGTTCTCGGATGACAGTGGGGGGACAGATGTCTTAGTATTTCCCTGGAAAGTGGAGGATGATCCTTTAAGGAACCCACTGGATGGTGGCCTCTCGTTGTTGTCTGTTGCTCTTGGTCTCTGTGTTGAAATTATTTTGGAGCTTTGAGTAGCGTGAGCGAGGGATACTGCCCATGTCTCTAACGAGGGCATGGGGTTTGTCCGTTTCTCTAATGAGGGCGTGGGGTTTGTCTGTTTCTCTAACGAGGGCATGGGATTTGTCCGTTTCTCTAATGAGGGCATGGGATTTGTCCGTTTCTCTAATGAGGGCATGGGATTTGTCCGTTTCTCTAATGAGGGCATGGGGTTTGTGGCATGGAGGGGCTTCTCTGCTTCTGAGGTCCTGCATCGCTCAGGCAGGCCCTGGCTTGAACGGAGAGGCTGGCGTGAAGTGAGAAGGCCCCAGTGGAACCCTTCTTAGAAACACCATCAGTCCTGGGTCCTTCCAATGAGGAGGCTTACATCTCTAAAAATTCAGATTTGCCGAAAAATTCATGATTCGTCTTCCTTAACTAATTTAAAAATGGAAAACTTTCTCCCTACCTACCATCGCGCTGTGCCTCGTTTGCGGTTAATGCCATGGGGTGACGTAGGTTTTCCAATTCTCCTGATCTGTAAGGCGGCGTTTGCGGAAGCTCCATCTCCCTCCTTTGTCGTTAAAGGCACTCCATAAAGCAGCTTGCATGCATGTTTAGACAGTTCATTGTCAATAACTTTAACCTCCTACAAAAGCCAAATACATCGGTAATGTGGCTGTACCTACCTATTATGAAAGAAACCCGAGACTTAATTTCTAATCTGCAGAGGAAAATCTTTCCGGCCGTCCTCATTTGGTGCGCTTGTGGGTCTCTGTACGTGTGAAAACAACGAGAAAATGAGAAAATGGCAGTGGAGACATTTGTCATCTGCAGAGTAAAAATATGTTGTTTTTTGTCAGGAAAGTTCTGGTGATGTCTGCGGGGGTGGAGAGAGAATACATCAGTAGTGGCAGCAGGCCTTTGGGGTGGTGCAGAGGGAGATTGCCGTGACCTCAGACATCTGTGCTTCCATGCCACTGGGCACGTGGCTGTGAAATGCATCCTCAACTGGCCTTTTGCTGTTTTTCTCCCAAATTTCATACCATGAGTCTTCATCTCAGGCTCCTCTTGGTTGATTTGAAGTCCCTAGTCCTTCTCCAGTTTTATTTCATTACGAGACAACATCGGTCTCTGGATCTGCAGTGACGTCCTCCCCTCTGCTCCCTACGTCTGTCTATCCCGCTCCAGGTAGGGGACTCCCTCACGTTTCCCAAATTCTTACTCCACATCACCAGCTCCGGCTGAACTAGTTTAGAGAGTTTATTCCATTTACCCCAAATACTGCCCTTTGGAACCTGCCAATGACCCACGTGTGCTTCAGATAGCCTTGTCCAGGCAGCAGTAGCTTTCTGAAATTTAAATTTTTATCTATTTACAAACATTTTTGTTTAATAAAAAGTAAAAATGTGACTAACAAGTATAATTAACCCTGAAATGGAAAAAAAAAAAAAAAAAGAATGTAAAGTATATCAGGGGTATCCACAGAGGAGGTAGTACCTTGTGTGGAAAGAGCATGGTTTTGAGGTTTGGATACATTTTGTCTGAGAATTTTGTTATATTGTTGAAATATGACATTTAACATTTGGTGTGGGTAATACTGACTTTAGAAGGTGCGTTGAAGCTTGATTAATGTAATCAGTGTCACTGGACTCTAGCATGTCCTTATATGTGTATATATGTACAGGAATACACCATGGTTAATGTAATCAGTGTCACTAGACTCTAGCATGTCCTTGTGTGTGTATATATGTACAGGAATACACCATGGTTAATGTAATCAGTGTCACTGGACACTAGCATGTCCTCGTGTGTGTATATATGTACAGGAATACACCATGGTTAATGTAATCAGTGTCACTGGAGTCTAGCATGTCCTTGTGTGTGTATATATGTACAGGAATACACCATGGCTAATATAATCAGTGTCACTGGACTCTAGCATGTTCTTGTGTGTGTATATATGTACAGGAATACACCGTGGTTAATGTAATCAGTGTAACTAGACTCTAGTATGTCCTTGTGTGTGTATATATGTACAGGAATACACCGTGGTTAATATAATCAGTGTCACTGGACCCTAGCATGTCCTCGTGTGTGTATATATGTACAGGAATACACCGTGGTTAATATAATCAGTGTCACTAGACTCTAGCATGTCCTTGTGTGTGTATATATGTACAGGCATACACGCGTGGTCCATATAATCAGTGTCACTAGACTCTAGCATGTCCGTGTGTGTATATATGTACAGGAATAGGCGTGGTAAATATAATCAGTGTCACTAGACTCTAGCATGTCCGTGTGTGTGTATATATGTACAGGCATACAAGCGTGGTCCATGTAATCAGTGTAACTGGACTCTAGCATGTCATAGTGTGTATATATATGTACACGCATACACTTGTGATTAATGTATTCAGTGTAGCTGGACTCTAGTGTGTCTCTGCGTGTGTGCGTGTATATATGTACCCACATATACCCATTGATATGGTTTAGCTCTGTGTCCCACTCAAATCTCATCTTGAATTGCAATCCCCACATGCGGAGGGAGGGAGGTGATTGGATTGTGGAGGTGATTTCCACCATGCTGTTCTTGTGATAATGAGTGAGTCTCATGAGGTCTGATGATTTTATAAGCATCTGGCATTTCCTCTGCTTGCATTTCTCTCTCCTGCCACCCCGTGAAGAAGGTGCCTTGCTTCCCTTTCACCTTCTGCCATGATTGTAAGTTTCCCTGAGACCTCCCAGCCATGTGGAACTATGAGTCAAATACACCATTTTCCTTTATAAATTACCCAGTCTCGGTTATTTTTTATAGCAGTGTGGAAACGGACTAATACACCCATGATTAATGTAATCAGCATAAGTGGATTCTAGCATATACTTACGTGTGCATGTATGTACATGCATATACCCATGATTAAGGTAGTTCAACTAGACTTTATCATGTATATGCCCTTGTGTGTATACCTGCACAGGTGTGTTTATGTATATGTGTATATGTGCATTTGTGTATATAAATGTGTGTATAAGTAATTTGAAGATTAAGTGTAAACAGACATGGAGAAGAAACACACATAGCTATCCAGCAACATGCCCCTGGCGTGTGTAGTCAGGCAGTCAGTGGTATCTGCTGTGAGGTACCTGTGGAGCAGGTGGGATAATATGGAATAGAATATGGATGGATGCTCGACTGTGTGTGCCCAAGCTGATTTACTCTGCCTTGATTTTTTCCTTTCCTCCTCCCTCCTTCCCCTTAGAGTCATCTTGTTGACTCTACGGACAACAGAGTTACGTGTCAGTGGCTTTAGCGGGGAGCAAACACACCAGCTCTGTTTGCCTTTTCCGCCCACGGAGAACCTTTTCTGCACATGTGGTTTCCCCTTCACTATGTGATGTAGTGAACTTCTGGAAAGCAGATGGAGAAAGTGCGTCCACAAAACTTGCACAGCTACGTGTATGGGTGTGCCCTACACATGCGCTTGCATTTGAACCACGGGGTCTCTCGGGTTTACGAGCCACTTGCCAAGAACTTATAGATCTAATGGAAAGCCTGTGCCCTTTCACCCATGAGCTAAGCCTTGGGGATCACAGACTTTAACTAACCTAAGTGGTTGAACACCTCTCATTCATTTGGTTAGCGGACGTGCTCACAGGGTACAGGCCACTTCCCTGGAGACATTTTCCGAATGGGAAACAGAAAACAGGTGTGAGTCACACACACACAAACGTTACCTCTGGAAAAATAGCATGGATTCTGTTTCCTCTGCTTCTAAAAGACTATATTTAAAATGGTTGTGGCTAGTAAAGACGACATAAATATCTTTTCCTAAAATCTGTACCGAATTACTTCACTGAGAAGTTTCTGAGGATGTACAGCCAGGACCGGAGGTCACACGTTTTAGCTGCGTTGGGTCACTCACCTGGGGAGCCTGTCCACAGCCCCCTGGCTCACTCCACAGAGCCTGGTTTGCTGGGCAGGTGGATCCGCTTGTTCAGTTTCTGATTAACTCACGGGTTATCAGGATGCTGTTGCAGGGAGACCCAGAGCTGGAAAACATCGCTATAGACCAGCACATCTTCACATTTTGGTCTACATGGATCATCTTGAGGGTATGATTAAACATCTAATCTCTAATAAAAAAATCCATGTTTATAGCTCTTTCCAAAATGTCCCATAGATATTCAGAAATAAGGATTTTTTAAAATAAGAACTTAATTCTTCCGAACATCGTATCTGTACCACCTGCAATTACAGCCACGTTCAAGGTAGAGACTGACGAGCTTGATACAACGGATGTTTAGGATTATCTCTTGCAGGGAAAATGGAGAAAACGTGCTTTCTTAATATTGCTTTTTAAACCTAGATATGTTGGCCATTTTAAGGTTTACTTATATGATGTAAAAAGTACTTACCAGGGCAATAGTTTAAAAACCCTTATTTCCAAAGCTTATAAATGCTTCTGTGGGTTCTAACTTAATTGTTATAGACAGCCTTTTCTCCATCTCTCATTTACTGTGCTCCAGGCCTGCCCATGCCTCAGCTCTGTCCAGCTTGAATTAAACTGTTGTTTAGGTTAGGAAGTGTTAATGATTCCCTAACACTTCTCGGCTGTCCAATCTCAGCTCAGAATAGCTTTCTCACCAGGCACTCTTCAGGGGCTGATGGTCTGCAGGCCTCACCTGGCCCACACATGTATTTATTGTCAGCCCACAGAGGCATGTGGTTTAGGTGTTGGCTGGTTTGAGAAGTAATCTGAGCATGACATTGGCCAGGCATACACTTCATTTTGCCACAGTCTTCACTATGCCCTACTGGCCACTCTGGCCGATGTATCCTTTATGTTAGTGTTGAGCCTTTCCCGAGTAGCTCTGATGACTTCTAAAAGTCACGTTACCTCAATCTCCCTTTCTCTCTTTATGTACTTATGTGGTGACTATATATACACACTACATTTAGTAAATACACTAGGTAACTATATATAGTGCATAAACTGCGTGTGCACCAAATGTTTTAGATTAATATTCACTCCTTTTCCCTCAGAAAGCGATTCTTCCTTCTTAACACTCGGATTTATTTTTAGGATGTTTAAATCATTTGAATGATTTTGTTTAAGTCATTTAATTTAAATAATTAATTGTAAAACATTTAAACTACGTGTACTGGCTGGGAGCTGTGGCTCATGCCTGTAATCTCAGGACATCAGGAAGCCGAGGCTGGTGGTTTGCTTGAACTCAGGCGTTCAAGACCAGCCTGGGTAACATGGAGATGCCCTGCCTGGCCGGATGCCATGGCTCACTCCTGTAATCCCAGCACTTTGGGAGGCTAAGGTGGGTGGATTACCTGAGGTCAGCAGTTTGTGACCAGCCTAGTTAACATGGTGAAACCCCCTCTCTACTAAAAGTACAAAAACCAGCTGGGTGTGGTGGTGGGCGCCTGTAATCCCAGCTACTCGGGAGGCTGAGGCACAAGAATCGCTTGAACCCGGGAGGTAGAGGTTACCTTGAGCCGAGATAGCACCACTGCACTCCAGCCTTGACGACACAGCAAGACTCTGTCAAAAAAACAAAACAAAACAAAACAAAAACACGCTTTGCCTTTATGAAAAACACAAAAGTTAGCTGGGTGTGGTGGAACTCGCCTGTAGTCTCAGCTACTCAGGAGGCTGAGGCAGGAAGATCGCTTGAGCCCGGCAGGTTGAGGCTGCAGTGAGCTGTGATGGCACCACTAAACTACAGCCTGGGTGACAGAGTGAGATCCTGTCTCAAAAAGTAAAAATAAGAAAATAAATTATATGTACTGAATACCACACCATCCTGAGTGAAGCCCATCTCACTCACCGCTGTGTATCTAACGTGAGGGTATCATCCCCACTCTAATAAATAAGGACACAGAGGCAGTAAAATTTTTAATAATTATCAGGTGAAATTTTTGGTAAAATTTCAATACTGTCATTGTACTTGTAAAAAATACGTACGAGCACGGTGGCTCATGCCTGTCATCCCAGCACTTTGGCAGGTTGAGGCAAGAGGATCACTTGAGTCTAGGAGTTCAAGACCAGACTAGGCAACATAGTGACACCTCAGTTCTACAAAAACTTTAAAAAAAAAAAAGCCAGGCATGGCATTGCACACCAATCGTGCCAGTTACTTGGGAAGCTAAAGTGTGAGGATGACTTGAGCCTGGGAGGTCGAGGCTGCAGTGAATTAATATTGTGTCACTACACCACAGCCTGGGTGACATAGAAAGTCCCTGTCTCAAAAAATAAACAAACAAACAAACAAAACCAAATAAAAAAAATTAAGAAGCTGGTGAGCACATCTGCGTGCCAGGAGGGTGGATCCCAACTCCATGGGGCCAGAGGCTCCTGTGCAGGGCACCCTTTAAGACCCCGTCCTCTGAATTGCTTCATCTGCCTGTTCGTCTGTGTCTTTTATTATAACCTTATTGATGAACCATCAAATGTAAGTAAAGAGTTTTGCTGAGTTCTGTGACCTGCTCTAGCAAATGAATTGACCTCAAGAAGGGGATGCTGGGAGCCTGATTTGTGGCCATTCAGTCAGAAGCGCGGTGGCTGGTATCTGACATGGGGACCGTCTGATGGGACTGGGCCCTTTAACCTGTGGGATCTGATGCTCTCTCTAGGTAGACAGGGTCAGAGTGAAATTCAATTACAGGACACCCATCTGGTGTCCTCTGGAGAATTGTTTGGTGTGTGGGATTTAGTGAGACAAGATTTTTATTTTTTGGAGACAGGGTCTCATTCTGTCACCCAGGCTGGAATGTAGTGGCACAATCATTGCTCATTGCAGCCTCGAACTCCAGGCTCAAGGACTCCTCTTGCCTCAGCCTCCAACAAACAGGGATCACAGGTGCACACCTCCAAGTCCTGCTAATTTTCATATTTTTTGTAGAGATGGGGTCTTACTATGTTGCCCAGGTGGATCCTGAACTCCTGGCCTTAAGTGATCCAAAGTGCTGAGATTACAAGTGTGAGCCACCGTGCCTGACCCAGGAAAGTGTTTAACACAAGCTCTGATACCTACTCAATGAGCAATTAGTTCAAACGTAGTTTTGACTAAAATAACTCCTGTGGAAATATATATTGCTTTCTCAAGTGTGTTCCAATTATTCTGTCTTCAATCAATTCTTCTTCCCCATTTCTCTCTCCTCCTCCACTTCCTTCACCTCCATTTCTTTATCTAACAGAGGCTTCAATTGTGAAACTTCCATTTGTGCCCCATTAAGAAATGAGCCAGAGAAAATCCCAAAGAGGCGCTCCACTCCCACCCGGACATCCCTGATCCCAAGGGGACGCTCCACTCCCACCCGGACATCCCTGATCCCAAGGGAATCTCCACTCCCACCTGGACATTCCTGATCCCAAGGGGACGCTCCACTCCCACCCAGACATCCCTGATCCCAAGGGGACGCTCTACTCCCACCCGGACATCCCTGATCCCAAGGGGACGCTCCACTCCCACCCGGACATCCCTGATCCCAAGGGGATGCTCCACTCCCACCCAGCTTCTGGATTAAGGATTTAGGGCAACATACTTTCATCAAGGACTTCCTGATGAAATGAAGGTCACGTTTGTTCAGGACGTTCTGAAGACATTTCTGGTAGTGTACCATCTTTATAGACGTTCCTCCCTACTATGACAAATCTGTTGAGAAATTAAATGAAGGAGACACCGAGAAGCCAAACCCCTTCCAGGCTCTTTAATTTCCAAATGAAATAGTAAAGGTGAGAGCATCTTACAACCATGAAGCAATTCAGCCTGACTTTTGGTGATTACAATAAAAAGGTAGGAAAGAACTCTTAGTGTTTAATATTTCAAAACAAATTTGTATTGCATATTGACAAATTATAGTTGTATATACTTACGGGTACAAAGTGGTGTTATGAGCTTTTAAAACAATGCAGAATATTCAGCATTCTGTGCTATTGATCTAAAAAATATCAAACTTGTCCTCTGATCTCACTGAAGCTTTGTACCTTTGACTGTCCTATCTCCGCTTTCCCAGCCCTTGGCCTCTGCAGCCACCATTCCCCTCTCTGCTGCTCTGAGTTAATTGTTTTAATTCCACAAGTGAGGATATGCAGTGCTTGTCTTTCTGTGTTTGCCTTGTTTCACTTACCGTAATGTTCTACAATTCCATCCATGTTGTCACAAATAACAGATTTTATTTTTTTTTCTTTTAAGGGACTGGATAATACTCCATTGTGTGTATAAGCTACAATTTCCTTATCCATTTGTCCCTTAATGGTCACTTAGGCTGATTTCGTAACTTGGCTATTGGGAATCGTGCTGCAATGAACTAAGCAGCATGGATATCTCTTGGACCCACTGATTCCAAATCTTTAACACTGGGAAGTGGGGTTGCTGGACCTCATAGTTAATGTTTTTGTTTCACTTAATGTGGATGTCCCTCCAACTATTCTAAAGCGTGTCACAGATGATCTCAGTTGGGCTGGAGTCTTGCTTGACTTCATACTTTGCATTCTTCTGGCCTTAATGCAGTTTGGAAAGGAGCCAGTTGTTTAGAAATGTGCTCCTGCTTTTCTAAACTATGTTCAAAAAAGAGTAAGCCTCCCTTGCACTCATGGCTGTGACTCTCTGGGACTGTCCACAGTCAAGCAATGAGGATGAAGAACTGAGAAGACCCTGCAGATCCCAGGCCATTCTTGATGTTAGCTTTTCCCGTATGTGATGCTGTGGCGTGGGACAGAACTGGGGAAATTTCTCATACTTGCTTCCAGTTAGAAGAGAGTTCCGTTTCAGCAGCTCGACAAAGACCTGCTGCTGATGGCCTCCTGGGTGTGACGCCTCGCTCTGGGGCTACAAGTCCAGTTTAATTCAGCAGCTTTTTCCAGCTGTATAATAGGAAATAAAACAGACATTGGAGTAATGTGGAAGAAAGAGTCACAGTCCCTGCTCTTTTGTGATTTATACCCAGTGTACCTTGCCCCAATGTGGTCTTGGGTTGGTTATTCAACATCTCTTGTATATGTTATCTTTGTATATATCTTAGTATATTAATAGTTTAAAGCCCCAGGATAATTTCCTACATAAAGTAAGACTGGACTAAGTCCCCTTTTTGTAATGGTGAACCTGATTATGCACTGTTAACAGACAGTGCAGTCATTTCCAGAGATCATAGCACAACCACACTCTTCTGAGCTAGTTTCTCTGTCTACAGCAGCCATATGTATTTAAATAAACCTCAAAGGGGGGTCGGGGGTAGAATTCTAAGTATTTAGAAAAGCCAGAAATTCAGTTTATAAACAACTGTTCAAAACCAAATGATTATGACGTCAATTAGCATTTCTAAAATCACTAGGTGAGTGGCATTTTGCTCATCATTTCTGTGAAACATTCCAAGCAAGCATCATTGTATGGTATTTATCATGATCGAAGGTAGGTTGGCATTCATTTGAAGTTCTGGTCATTCTCTCTTTTATGACACCACCCAGCACATCAGTTGGTTGTGAAAATGGACCTCCAGCACTCTCCTAGGTGTTGAAGACCTCTGTTGGCAAATCTCCACCTCCCCAACTCTCTTCGTATGAAAGCCCTCTTGTGACTGCTGGTGTCTTCAGATGGGCAGAGCAGCATGTGAGTGTGGGAGTGGGGGGCGGTGCATGGTAATGAATGACCCCAACACAATAGGGGAGGATTTAAATGAGTAAACATGCACACACGTACACACACCTACACATGCACACACTCCCACACACACTCACAAGCAGACCTTTGTAAAAAAGTGCTTGTTAGTTAATGGAGTGACTTTCATTTTATACTCACTCTATTGCTACAAAAATTACAATGGCTGTAACAGTGTTTAATGCAGTACTAATGTCCACCCTAAAGACGAATTTGTTGCATAGAACATATTCCAAGTAAGAGGCTGTGCCTTGCGCTGGCTGCTTCATTTTCAATATGGACGAGAACTGTCTCATGAGGCCAGTTGCAGGGAATTCCATGTGGGCATGATTCTCTCCTCAGCAAATATCTCTGGCAGAAGTGTTTTGTAGCAGAATTCTCAGGAGTTGCATGGGATTCTAAACATGAGTTCAGAGATGAAATCCAGATTTACGATCTCGTTTTCACCATGTTCTGCAAAAATGAATGCAACGCAACTGGCACAGCCTTTGAGCCCTGATATTGTCATTTGTATCCAAAATGCCTCAGCTTAATTCTAAGTTTCTTGAAAAACAGAGAGTAGGTATCCATCAGAAAATCTAATGATACCAGTGTCCCAAGATTGTTTTCTTTGCCTTATGAAGTGTTACCCTTATCAGCATCAGCATCAAATAATATTTATTAAGCCCCCTCACGGGCCTGGTGCCATGCAGGGTAATATTTCTCTCTGCAGTTACCTCATTTTGCTAGTTTTTCAAATGTACCTGCCCGATTTTGTTGTAAAATCAGTTTCTTTCTTGTTAACAAAATAGGTTATTTTTGCACTAATTAAAATCACAAGATAGTTGAGTTTGTTTGCAATTTTAGTGAAAGTGGTTCAAAAGCTCTAAAGGGCCGGGGTGTTAAGTGTCACTGCAGCAAAGATGAACATACCACAGGGTTCCTTAGTCATCAACCGTGGACTCATTTGGAAAACGAGGATGAATCTGGGCATTCACAGCAGATGACACTTCCATTATCAGGACATAAATAAGCACTATGAATATGCATGGTACTTAGAAACAGGCATTTAATTTCCACAAAGACAGTCATTCTCCTTGATATGAGTTAGCTGCCTTTTGTAATTGTTCATTCTGCATTCTTTTTCTTCTAAAGTTTCCCCGATAGTGGGAGCAGGGGGTGGGGGAAGAAAAATAAAACTACTAAAACAGATAAAATGTTAATTGTAAATTATGGAAATAGATGTTTAAGTTTAGGATATTAACAGCTTCCCCCAACTTGCACTCCATTTGGAATCTGGAAATGTATTAGGTATTTCAACCCAAGATGTATATCCAGATGATCTTTAAATATTAATGCAGACCCCCAGGGCATGTGCCATTATAGCCAGGAAGTAGACATAAAGTAAAACTAAATATGTGCAATTACTTTTTCATAGTTATGAATTGTCTGACATTCTGTGAGCACTTCATGTACATTGCCTTGTTTATTTATTACATAACCCAATATGGGAGATAATTTTAGCACCCACCGGCTTAGAAAGTTGGCAAATTTATCCAAGGTCACACCACCCTTGAAACCAGATTTAGCTCATTAAAAAAACTCACACACTTGGCCACTCCAGTGAACTGTCTCCATGGTCAGGGTTCTCAACTTGGGTTCTAAAGAACACAGGTATTTCCCAAACCCTGCACAACAGGGCTATCAAATTTTGTCTGTAGGCAGAGTTTATTTTTGCAAGAAGTGAGGCTGCATCAGCTAAGAGTGATATGAGTCTGACTGACTGGTGAGCTGAACCGATCCTACATGCTGGGGCAGAGTGGAGTAGAATTCACTTCAGTGAGATTGAAGAGGCAGAGAATGCTGTCAGGCCAGCACCCCAGAATATTGTGTATTTACAGAAACATGGAGAACAAGGTCTCCAGCTTATAAGAGACCATGGTCAAGGGAATTAATAGTTTTCTTCAAGTAATGCCTTGGTTTTGCAGGGCAACTAAAGGAAAGGTAGAATACTCTGTGTGCAATTTAATCCCCACAAGAGTGCTTCCAAGGTTCACAACTCTCAAAAGTGTGTCCAGGGCTCACACAAAAAGTTGAAAGCCACCGTCCTGACTGCAGCCTGTTTGAGCATTGGAGCCAGGAGACTTGCCCGGTGCTGGCTCTCTCGACATCACCTTTTCCAGCTATTGCACACGACCATTATTTTACGTGTGTGCAAAATCCCACGGCTGTTTTCGTAAAAAGAGGGAAGTGGGATCAGAACATGCCTGAAACACTTAGAATTCTCCTGCAAGTGACCACCCAGATACGATTTGGGGAGCTCACTCCTCTCCATCTGTGGGTTTGTAGATCCAGCTTGTGGCTCAGACCCGACTATGAATGCAACAGTGGATTCTGGAGAGATGCATCTTTTGTCCACGCCATTTCATGATCTTAAGACTGAGCAGGAGCTCCTGGAAAGGATGTGTGGGATTTCCAGGGGCCTGGAATTTTGCCATCCTAAGGAGGAGTGCTAGAAGCTCAGGGATGGGTTGAGGGAGGTTCCAGTGGGTCTCAGAAGCTTCCTGTGCTTATACTCACCATTTAGCAAGGTTTCTCTTTAATAGAATTGTCTTAGCTACAGGCTTTTCCTTTCTTGCCTCCTCTCTGTCAGTTTCTCTCCATGTTTCCCTTCCTTTTCTCCCTCCCATCCTCTCTCTGACTCTGCTTCTGTCTCTCTCTCAACTGCTGGAAACACAGCCTCGTACTTCAGGTGCCCCCCAAAGACTCGCTAGCATCCCAGTATGCCAATTCTGAATTCCAGGAAAGGAGCCGCGGAGGCTGGCAGCTGGCTCGGCTGCACCTGTGGAACCACACTCAGGAAAGGACAGTGAGTCCAACAAACCCGTCCTCTTTTCATCTCTCACAGTATTTGAGACTCTTTCCTCATTTGTCAAATGGGGGTGATCGTATCTGGCTTTGATTTGCCCAACTATCTCACAGTTGCTGAACTTATAATATGTGTTGAGTTCTAGAGAAATATCTTACTTGTGTTCTTTTATATAGTCTTTGGAAAAGCTTGATGAAATAAATATTATTATCTCCAATACATTTGTGAGTAATGTAAAGCAGGATTTTTTTAAAACTCAAAGTTGGCTGAGTGCAGTGGCTCATGCCTGTAATCCCAGCACTTTGGGAGACCAAGATAGTAGGATTGCTTGAGCCCAAGAATTTGAGACCAGACTGGGTAACAAAGTGAGACCCCATCTCTACAAAAAATAAAAAATTAGCTAGGTGCAGTTGCATGTGCCTACGTGGGAGGCTGGAGCAGGAGGGTCACTTGAGCCCAGGAGTTCGAGGTTGCGTGAGCTAAGATCATGCCACTGCACTCCAGCTTGGGCAACAGAGTGAGACTGTATCTCAAGCAAAACAAAACAAAACAACAAGTAAAGCTGAAAGTCATCTATGTAGTAAGGGGCAAAGCTGGGCTCAGATGCAGATCATTCTGAAGTGCAAAGCCCATGTTTTCAACCATTACACTATAGAATAGAACAAAGCATTTAAAACTTTGCACAGCCTCGTGCAAGCAAGAGTGATTTTGTACAACTAGGAAGACTCTATGGAGTGTGGATTTAAGTTAGAGGTAAAACCCAGAATTTGGAGGAGGTAGAGTGGCCTCCTAGCAGAAGAAAATCACATGGTTAATTGGTTTTCGAAGCCCTTGGGTTCACATGCATCGAGTGCCCACCCTGGTCGTCTCCAGGAGAATGAACGCAGGGCTTCATTTCACATTCGTCGGGTGTATCTCCTGTGTGCAGCTCTGATGTTGGTTTCCTCCTGTTGAACTTATTTTCTTTGTTATGACGGAATTAGCAAGAATTAAAGGGAGGGGGTGTTGAAGATCTTTAGCACCTACTTGTAACTTTCTTCCTGACATAATTCTAAGACTGGAAAATATCAGCCAGAGCACTATGGAGAAAAAAAAAAGTGTTATTTTCTACAACATTGTATGTGAAGACAAATACCTCATGATTTCATCTGTTGCAGAAATCTCAAAAGCTTATCACAGCAAATGAGAAAGCCATTCTGGTCTTTATTTATAAACTCCAGTGGGTTTATCTCTCCTTCCTGAACATTAAAATCTGAAAGGCAGTTTGCGTCTTAACCAAGCAGCTCTGTCTGGGCGTCATCAGCAGAAATTTGCACAGGGGAAAAAGTGGTCTCACCTTCATCAGCCCATGGGCCCCGTCCAGCCACTGTTGGTGACGGCATCCTCTGTGTAAAATAGCTATGTCCATTTAAAACAAAACAACAGCAACAGGTTTCTGTTTTCTTCAAGTAGCTGCAAAAATCACTTAGGGAAAGCAAAAATCACTTAGGGAAAACAAAAAACATCTTATCCGGTTCGGCAATGAAGAGGATCAGCGTGTTGTAACCTCCGTTTTCAGCACGAGCCACGGAAGCAGAAGTGACTTTGATTTCTCCCTGTGGTTGGGGTCTCACTTCTCATCTCCACCGGTCTATTGCTCAGTATTATGCTAATGAGCGCTCCTATAACTGCACTTACATCACAGCTGAGTAGATTCCGACAGGACTTGCTTTGCTGGCTCAGCAGCTGCTCCTGGGATGCCTCCTTGTGGATTATTTTCCAGCGTGGCTGCCCCAGCCTTGTCCACCATGACACTCTTCCAGGCCTCATGACGAGCGAGTTTCTGCCTGCTTCTCACACTGCCTCATATGTAATGGTGTATTAAAAATCTTGGCATCTTTTATCGAATGCTTGATCTATGTGTCAGATTTCTCTGCTTGCTTTATGCAGGTGTTGGGAGCATTGCCATTCTTCTTTGATACCTTTTTTTTTTAGAATTTCAATGCAAAGACTTGGGATCTTTTCAAAAGTTTCATGCAAAGTTTGGGTATTTGGTGTAAGCCAGAAATAAAATTCTAAAGCCCCAGTTGGCTGAATGGACCCCTGCTCTTGGCCAAGGGGATCTGAAAGAAACCTGAAAAATGAACTCAGGCTGTGACGGGAAAGGGGGCGTCAGACAAACCTCGTTACACCCTCTCCCACTGCAATTCAGGTGCAACTGACCAGCATTTACATGATACAACAGAGAACCCAAGACTGACAAAACAGACTCTTGGTAGCAATAAGACACTCAGTTCCAGCCTGACTCTGGTATAGCATCACATGATAGATAGCAAGCCTTGAAGAAATCAGAGTATTTTATCCCCAACTATATCTTTTGACATATTTGGAAATGGCCCCACAAAGCTATTTCTTGTAGGGGAAACTTGCATTCTGTAGAGAATCCTCATCCCTTTCTAGGTCATTTTCTGATCCAGGAGAGACTTAACTGAGTCTGTCACCTCTTAGGGTCCCATAACAGACATTTACCATTTATTCTCCCTGAAGCTGCTACCTTCAGGCTTCATCTACATACCAGGAACCTTGGCTTCCACAACACCCCTTATCTTAACTCAAACATTTCATTCTACTCATTTCAACTCTTTAGGCAAAGCTTGACTCATTCAGTCTTTGGATCCACCTGTGACCTGTAACCAACCCCTCCCACCCCTGTCAGCTTCAAGACGTCTTTCCTTTCTGGACCAAACCAACGTACACACCTTCCATGTATTGATTTATTCCTTTGCCTGTAACTTCTGTCCCCTTCAAATGTATAAAATCAAGTGGTAACCCAACCACCTTGGGCACCAATTCTCAGGACTTCCTGAGGTTGGGTCACAGGCTGTGGTCACTTAGATTTGGCTCAGAATAAACTTCTTCAAATATTTTACAGAATTTGGCTTATTTAAAATGGAGATTGGAAGTGCAGTTTCTGGAGTTCTTTGTGCCTTTAAAGGGTTGTTTGATTTCAGGTATGACCTGCTGTCTTATCAATGACCCGCCTCAAAGCCTGCATGCTCTTTTTGGGGTTCACAAAGAAGAAACATGTTTGTTTTTGTTTCTCTTCTTATTCAAAACGACACAATCAGCAGAAGGTGTTGAGCACTGACACTGCCTCAGAAGTGAGGTGAGGGTGTGGCCACCCTGAGGGGCACTCCCAGCATCAGAAAGGGCATTTGTCGTAGAAAGTTAACAGCGGGTGTTCAGAGAGAACCCACCACATGTTTTCTCATAGGAGAGTGTCACTTTTCCTGGGTGCATTTTGTCTGCCCATCTGCAATCAGAGAATCAGGAACAGTGTATTAATGAGGTAGAGGGAATCAAAAATTATTTGGGCAAACAGGTGTAGCTCGGCTTGACTGCACTTGTGGAGGGGGTTGGGGAGGAGGGGAAGGGACAGTTGGTCTCCTTGTGGCCACAGACTGCAGTCACTGGAGTAGAAGCCAAAGGGGGTGTCAAAGGTTCTGATCAGGCTTACTTAGGAAAAAGAAAAAATAAAGGAGTCCGGGCATGATGGCTACTTTGGGAGGCTGAGGTGGGCAGATCACCTGAGATGAGGAGTTTGAGACCAGCCTGGCCAACATGGTGAAACCCTGTCTCTACTAAAAATACAAAAATTATTCGGGCATGGTGGCAGGTGCCTGTAATCCCAGCTACTTGGGAGGCCAAGGCAGGAGAATTGCATGAATCCAGAAGGTGGAGGTTGCAGTGAGCTGAAATTGCACCATTGCACACCAGCCTGAGCAACAAGAGCACAACTCAGTCTCAAAAATTAAAAAAAAGAAAAAAAAAGATACAATGTCCAAACAATTTCGTGAATTTAGATAAGTGAAAAAGCATAAAGCTTTCCTATATCATTGACATTTTAATTATTTATTCATTGGTTTTCAATTTCTTAGTAAATTGTTGGCTTTGTCTTCAATTTTAATGAAAAGAAATATCACTTGCTAGAGCAACGATCCTCAACTCTCAATACAATAAGAACCCCTAGGCAGTTCAGAAACATGTGGATGCTGAGCCCTCACAGAGAAGTCTCAGTGCAATTGGTTTGATGGGCAGCCTTTGCATAGGTAGTTCTTTTATTTTTATTTTCATTTTACAGAGATGAGGGTTCTCCGTGTTGCCCAGGCTGGTCTTGAACTCCTGGGCTCAAGCAATCCTCCCACCTCAGCCTCCCACAGTGCTGGGATTACAGGCATGAGCTACTGTGCCCAGCCAGACATAGGTCCTAAAAGCTTCTTGAGTTTGAGGGTGTCTGCTACAGAGGAGATGCAAATCTTATGATTGGTGTTGCCAAAATTTAGTGGAAGCTTTAATTGGATCAAGGAGACATTTCCAAGAGAGTTAGTAAGAGCTCACCTTAATAACACACTATTTGATGTACAGTTTGGTTTTAAAACCGGGCAAAAATCATCTGTAGGAACAAGAATTGGTATAGGTATTTGCAATAAGTAATGACAATTTTTATGGTTTTTTTGTACCAAAAAAAAATGAGGATTTGAAGATTGTACTCTAAGCTATACTAGCAGAAAGCTAAGCATAAGTATTGAGGCTGGTTTTGAATTACAGCTGAGCCAAAAGCATCTGAAAGCAGTGCGTTCCTTTTCTTCTCTTCTGTAACTTAAAATTGGGCTGACTTTTTTCGTAGTTGGTAAAATGAATGCTTGGAGTCTTCAACCCAGAGCTCCAAGCAGGAGTCCAGCCAGAGTGCATTTTCAGAACTGATTTACTAGCCCCAGAAGGCCACCTGAGATCTTTGTGGTTTGCAATATCCTATTTTTTTTCCTGAATTACTTTGTATCTGACTTAGACAGTTACGGGTTTTAGCATGGGATTTTGCATACAGATTGGCCACTGCTTTGAAACCTCTTCTATGATGCATATTTCATGACTAGTATCCTCAAATCTCAAACCTCTCTGGAAAAAAAAAAAAGTCCTGTACCTTTTCGGTTTGAATATTAAACTGGAGATAGAGAAATTATAGGAGCTGTCCCTTAATTTAATGAGAAACACTAAAAAACAAACCTTTCAATAATTGAAAATGGCATTGAACAATAAGTAACTTAATAAAGTAGGAAATATCTAACTTTTAACTATAGCTATTTAATGAGAACATCTCAGAAAGAATGACTTTACAAACTGAAATGAAATCACCTCATGTCGGGAGACACGATGGAGGCACAACTTTTTTTCTTGGTGTGGGACACTGTGAGAACTCACGCAGATGGAGTTACATTTGATGCAAACAACACCTTTAGCTTAACCCCGATCATGGAAATAAGCTCTGCCCAGGAGCGAAGCACTAAGGACCAAGCCATGTGGATCAGGAAGGGAAGAATCTGGGTTGAGAACTGAACCCTTTACTCTTAAAGGCTGGCCCCTGTTTTATTGGTAGACAACTAATCCGTGTCCCACAGATTTGAGGACATTTAATCCCAATAGTCCCTCTCCCAGTTCTGTTTTTGCCTACGATGCCCAAAGCGCATATTCCTGTGCTTTCAGGGTGCACCATGGAAAGGCTGACAGCAGCAGACTTTGTCACCTTTCTGATCTTGTGTTCGCCTCTGCCGGGTACTCCCTGTCTAAGAGATGGCATCACCAGGGACCCAGTTTCTCTATTCACAAGCCAAAGAACCCCAGAAGCCCCCCTCCCCTTCATTTTCCCACGTGAACTCATCAGCGAGGACTTGGATTCTCAAGAACACTCCAAATGTGCATTTTTCTCTCTACGGCCAGCCCGGCTTCCATTATCGCTGACCTTGATTCTGTCCCTGGTCTCCTAAGCTCTGCCCTCCTTACCGGCCTGCAAGCTTTTGGGATTCTCTACACTGCAGACAGAAGGACATTTCTAAATTTAAATCTCATTCAGTCCTCTCCAGTGGTCCCGCTACCACCAGCGTGGAGGCCCATCTCCTCCATATGGCTCCCTACCCCTGCGGACCTCCTGTGTTTTCCTGCATCTCCTTCAACATCATCACCGTCTGCACCTTGCACTCTCTCCTTAGCCATATTTAACTTGCAGTTTCTCAAATCTACTTCACTCAGTTTTATGGTTAGAGTTCTGGACTTTCCATTTCCATGTGAAATATTTGCCTTACTCTTTCTCTGGGTAACTCCTTCTCATCCTTCGGGACCCAGCTCGAAAACATCGCCTCCTCCAGGAAGTCCTTCTTATCTGAGTCAGATGTCCTCGGACTGCACATCCCACCATCATATCTGGCACGATTTACCCCTCATCCAGGTTGCAAACTTCTTGAGGAGAGAGACTACGTCCTTTTTGGACCCTCACTGCAGCAGGAATTCATCTGATCAGCCTGTGAAAAACCCACCCTCCTGTCTTGGTACGTAAAGCTTGGTGCTACTGCAGTGAGGTTCTGGAGGAGGTGTACCATAAGTAGTTAATTGTCCCTAAAACTTATAATATTTTCACCCTTACCCACGAAACCGCCTTTGCAAAGATTATGGCAGGAAGAGAAGCCATGCGTTAGATATCTTCACAATCACACCCAGCTCGCAATGTGCCTTAGATATCTTCACAATCACACCCAGCTTTCAATGTGCATTAGATATTTTCACAATCACACCCAGCTTTCAATGTGCATTAGATAACTTCACAATCACACCCAGCTTGCAATGTGCATTAGCTATCTTCACAATCACGCCCAGCTTGCAATGTGCATTAGGTATCTTCTTCTCCTTTTACCTGTTCCCTCTCAGAATCCCAAGGATTCAAGGGTTTGATTGGAAGTATTTCTGGGATTAATGCGTGTGTACGTGATGTCATGCTTCCAGATTCTTACAATAATCATGTGGTATACAGATGCAGACCAAATATCAAATATCATAGTAGCATTATTCACAATAACTAAAACATGGAAACAGCCCAGTGTGCACTGATGGGTAAATGCATGAGTAAAATACAGTCTGTACATACAATGAGTTTTTTTTAAACACAGGGTCTCACTCTGTTGCCCAGGTGCTGGAGTGAAGGGGTGTCATCATGGCTCACTAAAGCCTTGACTTTCTGGGTTCAACCAACCCTCCCAGCTCAACTTGAATATCTGGGACATGAGGTGTGTACCCCCATGCCTAGCTAATTTTTTTGCTTTTTGTAGAGTTGGGGTCTCACTATGTTGCCCAGGATGGTCTTAAGCTCCTGAGTTCAAGGGATTCTCCTACTCCAGCTTCCCAAAGTGCTGGAATTACAGGCATGAGCCACCATCCCCTGGCACAATGGGATGTTATTCAGTCTTATATAAAAAGGAAATTCTGACCCTTGTTACAACAGGGCAGAACCTTGAAGACATTGTGTGAAGTGAAACAAGTCAGTCACAAAAGGAACAAATGGATGACTGCTGTATGATCCCACTTATATTAGGTTCCTAGAGTCGTTGGATTTATAGAGACAGAAAGCAGAATGGAAGTGACATGGGGCAGGGGGTAGGGAGAATGGGGAGTTATTGTTTAATGGTAGGAGTTTGGTTTTGCAAAATGAAAATGTTCTGTAGATGGATGTTGGTGACGGTCGCACAGCAATGTGAATGTCCTTAGTGCCACTGAATTGTGCACTTACAATGATTAAAGCAATACATTTTGTGTTAGTGTATTTTGTCACAATAAACAAATAAACCCTGGTTTGGGCTCTTCCAGGTCTTCCTGGACATTCATTGTAGCCACGTCCTGAGGCTGATGCCAAGGGGGTGGTGACGACCATGAGTTTTGCTGAGGAAAGGGTGAAATCCCTGGTTTCCACAGGCTTTTGCCAAAACACCTGACTCTTTGTGTGAGAGCTACCGTCATTCTGAAGGCAATTTCTTCTTTAATTTACTGTCTTTGGATAATTTTGAAAGGGTCACAGAGCCTCAGCATCTTTCAATCGAGCATTCTGTTTTCTCAGTGATTACTCGTGATAGCAGATTGGAGAGCTCAGCATTTCTCTAACTCCTCATTGCGTCTCTAGCTTTGATTATGTCACCATTCGATGTAACTGCGTTGCCTGAATTGAGTCAGAATTTAGATATATTGTTAGATTTCCTGAATCTGTTGTATTTTTGCATGAAAATCTCTCTTTTCTGACCTACTGAACTCTGTTTTAAAACCAAACACTAATTCTGGGGAATCTAAAAAATTTGAACACATAAAACTAAGCAACCACTAGAATTGACTTTAAAGTATATACGGCACTGATTTTTTTTCAACACAATTGTTAGCAACACTTGGTAAAAACACAAGAAAATATCTCATGAAAATATAACTGAGTATTCAGTTGAAAGGAACACATTTTACTCAAAGAGTAATGGGATTAAACGTTGGGGTTTGGGAGATTAGAAGTGGAATAGAGTCATATTTCGGGAGAAATCTGGCAGAAGAGATAAATTAGCGCTGACAAGAAAGATAAAAGTGGAAAGGAAGGCATTCGCTGTGCTGTTGAACACATGGAGAAGTCAGCCTGCTGTGCTCGCAAGTACAACACAAATTTTACCCTGTGTGTTTCCATGTATTTTATGTTAGAGGAAACACAGAATTGACCTATCTGTTGTTTAAAGCAATGAATGACATGCTAAATTATAGAATTGGGACATTTTTATTAAATCCATTTCTGAAAAACCAAAACATTTGTTTCTAGAGATTTTCCACAAGCCTGTTGTCTGTGTTATCGTAATACTTAGAGACATTGGGCACCCCGATGGCCAGTCTTCATGGTTGACAGCCTCTCTTCTACAGGTACTTCCCGTGGGACCACATGGCTGCCAGTTACCACCTTCTCCTCCAAGGTCTCACTTGGAAAATCAGACCTATTTTGTGAAAAAGGTTAAGTGGCTCCTCTGAACAGCTTTGTCTATGGTAGATGTTTCAGAATGAACGCGAGTTGAGATACGGCCTCTCTAACTCTTTAAAAACGATTACACCAGGCTAGCAAGGTTGAAACTGACCAATTGTTCTGGACAAGTTCTGCAACGGGAAATGTCCTTCTCTCGCCATCCCCCAAGGAGGGGATGAGATTTGATTTTGAATTTTGTGGTGTTACATTTTATTTCTCTGAAACGAACATTAGAGGCTAGGCACGGTGGCTTACACCTGTAATCCCAGCACTTTGAGAGGCCGAGGTGGGCAGATTGCTTGAGGCC
Organism: Macaca nemestrina; assembly: GCF_043159975.1. NCBI lineage: Eukaryota > Metazoa > Chordata > Mammalia > Primates > Cercopithecidae > Macaca > Macaca nemestrina. The sequence continues at coordinate 152,047,662 of NC_092132.1, read as the reverse complement.
AGGAGTTTGAGACCAGACTGGCCAACATGGTGAAACCCTGTCTCTACCAAAAATACAAAAATTAGCTGGGTCTGGTGGTATGTGCCTGTAATCCCAGCTACATGGGAGGCTGAGGCAGTGGAATTGCTTGAGCCTAGGGGGCAAAGTTTGCAGTGAGCCGAGATCGCACCACTGCACTCCAGCCTGGGCAACAGAGGGAGACTCCATCTCATTAAAAAAAAAACCAAAATAAATAAATGGAATGAGCATTACAGTCTCTTTCTTATCAGTTTATTCAATATAGCGCTCCTCCCACATTTAGATCTTGAGCTTACAGCACATTTTAAATTTTTGCTGTATTAATAAAAAACATCTTGGAATTACCTTTTACCTTTTTCCTAGATGTGAAACTTTTCCTATGCTTAATGTGTATTTTTTATTTATTTTTTCAAATTTGTGAGATTCTTCAAAATTCGTATGAGGAGCCCTGTTTCCTAGAAGGCCATACTAAACTGCAATTAAAGGCAGAATTTTCAGAACGTAAACCGTGTATTTTACAGAAACATTCTAGTGTTATAGGAACTACTTACTCCTGCTCTTATTACGCAAATTAATGGTATACATTGTCCTCATGATCTTTCTGCACATTTTATCTGCATCATGTAACAGCTATGGGATACCATTGTTCATGGAATAGAAAGTTCTTAACATGAAAGCCTCTTAATTAAAGGTTGGCAGAGGCTGCTACTACCGACCGACAATGTGCGTCTCATTTTTATGTTTTGACAATATGGGGAGCTTTAAGGTAACTGTGATGAGCTCCAACCTGCCTCAGAAGAAGTAACTACAAAGTAATTCAGCTCAGTACCATCTGCTTAGTTTCTGGCAGATTATCTTGGCCTGGGAAACTTTTATGTTTGCTGTCACAGAAGTTTTTTTTAATAACGATACAATTGAAGTAATCATTCCTTTTTTCTGTTGCAATTTCAATGTTTCTACTCTTCAATTTTTTTATGGGGTTCGTCTCATCTGCACAGGGTGGCCCATGGTGATTCTATGTGGATGTGTGTTGAGTAAGCAGATAAAGAGGTTTAGATACCAAAATAGAATTTCATGTTTTTATATTTTTTCTTTAACTCTAGTAATAGAAAGGCTAAATAGAAAGATACCTTAAATTTGCCATGAATGTGCTATTTAAATAGAGCATTCAAATAGAACATTTCTTTAAATAGAATACTTAATATTCTAATTTATGTATTTAATATTTAAATAGAATAATATTCTTTGAATAGAACATTTGTCATGAAAGGCTAAATAGAAACACTTTAGGTAGAATGTTTGTCGTGAATGTGCCTTGTGTGTGAAGCTGAGTTGAGAGTGGCCGTGCACTTGGCCGGACACTCTTCTTCCAGTGATTAATAGAATCTTTCATACCTGGGAAAACCTGAGGTGTATTAAAGGAGTTCTTGTCCTTAAAGAGTGATCATATCATAGAGAGATATTTTAACACATAATTATGTTCACACAGGTACTTAAACACCAAAAGTGATCAGGAAATATCTGCTGAAATGTAAAGGAAATGGCTTAAAATTACAAATAACACAATATGCAATAAAATGTTGTATATTTTATTCTGAGTCACCTAGGCCATGTGAAGGTTTAAAATGGATTAAAGACAGATGTGTCAAATCTGGTAAAGATTTGGTGACAGATGATCTTGATCTTTACAACATTCACCTAGAATCGTCATTTATATAACAGTGGGTAAAGACAGATATCCTTAAATTCATTCTAAATCTTTTGCAACATCTTTGAAAATCTACTTCTAATAAAAACTCAGTTTAAAACTATGCCATTTTATGCTAAATTAATTGTGATACTGTTTTTTTTTTTTTTTTAGACAGTGTCTCGCTCTGTTACCCAGGTTGGAGTACAGTTGCGTGATCTTAGTTCACTGCAAGCTCCACCTTCTGGGTTCATGCCATTCTCCTGCCTCAGCCTCCCTAGTAGCTGGGACTACAGGAACCCACCACCATGCCCAGTGAATTTTTTATATTTTTAGTAGAGATGGGGTTTCACTGTGTTAGCCAGAATGGTCTCAATCTCCTGACTTGGTGATCTGTCCACCTCAGTCTCCCAAAGTGCTGGGATTACAGGCGTGAGCCACCATGCCCTGTCTAATTGTGGTATTTCTTAAAATAAAGTTTTTAAGATACTAGAGTACCCCATTGATAGTATTTATTTTTATTTTTATTTTTTTTTGAGAAGCAATTTTGGTCTGTTGCCCAGGCTGGAGTGCACTGGCATGATCTCGGCTCATTGCAACCCTTGCCTCCTGGGTTCAAGCGATTCTCCGGCCTCAGCCTCCTGAGTAGTTGGGATTACAGGTACCCACCACCATGTCGGGCTAATTTTTGTATTTTTAGTAGAGACCAGGCTTTTCCATGTTGGCCAGGGTGGTCTCAAACTCCGACCTCAGGAGATTCACCCACCCTGGCTTCTCAAAGTGCTGGGATTCTAGGTGTGAGCCACCGCTTCCAGCCCAGTATTTTTAAAACATGGAGAAAAATGTCAAGTTCTATATTTGTGTGTTTTACAAAAGAGCAAAACAAAAATAAAAATTCTGAGTATCTTTTCATGGTGGCTTAGAAGAATTCTGTGAATGTCTGGACTGTGTATATTTTTGTCCAACTAAAATTGTAAACATTTAAAGCATACAGATCATTATTTTCTTGAAAAAGAGTACACAAATGGAGGAAAAGTGCTTTCTGTATAACTTGATAGGGTGTTTTGTGATCTTCTAAATTTTCAAGACTATACATTAATTTCACATTTCCATTAGGTGGCACTGTGCTAATATCAATAGAACAAATTCTCTCCGAGTTCATATAAGCCTTTTTTTTTTCAATTATCAGTTTATTTCATTAGTTTCTGAAACATTGTTAACTTAAGAATTTGGGTTGTTTTACAGCTCAGGGTGCCAGAGAAGCAGATGCCGTCTTCGCCCATTCTCTTAGGATCCAGAGTCAGCAGCCCCGGAAACCTGAGACAGGGGGTGCAGTCTGTGTCCCCTCCACAGGTGGAGACAGTCAGGCTCGGCTTGGAAGAGGAATTCCTGAAGGGAGTGCGCCAAGAAGGACAATTCGCTGTCTTGTCAGAGGGGCGACAGGGCTTCAGGAAGGTCCTGGGGGAGAATGAAGGGTTTTGTGGTCTCTAATCTCTAACAGAGTCCCTGGCTGAGATACCCATCATCTCATTCCACCCTGGTCTGCTGGTTGGGGCCATGGGCAGTGAGTCCACAGCAGGACTCCCGAGCAGTGGCTGTCGGCCGGTCACCCCAGGCAGCTCAGGGTCTGGACACCCCCAGACAGCTCAGGGGCTGGTCACCCCCGGGCAGCTCAGGAGCCGGACACCCCCAGGCAGCTCAGGGGCCAGACATGCCCGACAGCTCAGGGGACAGTCACCCCGGACAGCTCAGGGGCCGGTCACCCCGGACAGCTCAGGGAAACACGGACCCTGGTGCCCCAGGAAAGGTGCCCACAGCCACAGCCAGCCTGAATGCGGCCCCTGGAGTGTGGGGTCTTGAACACCATCCTTCAGGGCTGAAGCCTACTTCCTTCAAAGGTGTCAAGTGTGGTGGAGAGTAAGAGAACCTCAGGCCGAAGAGATGGTGCTGTCATTAGGGACACATTGTACAAACACACACGATAATCGATTGCGCCGAGAGCCTGTCTCAAAGGCATGGTAGAATTTCTGCTTCAGCCTGCGGTGCTGTGGTATTAACATGATTAATATTGTCCATTACGTGTGATTTTCGATGCAGGAGAAAATGTTATTTTGCTTAAAGATGTAAATTTATAAAAATAGCCAAATTAGAGACAGGGACTTGAATTCTCGGTTATTTTAAATACTAGTTAAAAGCTTTAAATGGCTAAATGCATTTTTAATACTGGGTCCCGTTTATGTATTTATTTATTGTGTATGGAATGATTTTGCTTAGATATCTATTTGGCACTTATTTAAATAACCTACTTGTTGGTTAAATATATGTTCCATAACAGGAAGCTTATTAAAAGAGTTTACTATGGTAATTAGGTCTGCAAAAGACATAAAAATAATAGTTTGTCTATAGTAGATAAAATGCTAAGAATAGTTTCACCTTTCTTCTACGAAATAATCCACCTAAAACCCAAGTATGGACCAGACACAGTGGCTGACACCTATAATCCCAGCACTTTGGGAGACCGAGGTGGGCAGATCACCTGAGGTGAGGAGATCGAGACCAGCCTGACCAATATGGTGAAACCCCGTCTCTACTAAAAATACAAAAATTAGCTGGGCGTGGTGGCGGGCATCTGTAGTCCCAGCTACTTGGAAGGCTGGGGCAGGAGAATCGCTTGAAGCTAGGAGGCAGAGCTTGCAGTGAGCCAAGATTGCGCCATTATACTCCAGCCCGGGCGAAAGTGCGAGACTCCATCTCAAAACAAAAAACAAAAACCAAAAAACCAAAAACCAAAAAACCAAAAAAACAACAACAAAAAACCGAAACCCAAGAATGGTAGGTATTTCATCCGAGTGAGCATGGGAAATCCCCGATGTCTTTGGGCTATGAAACCACAAGAATGAAAGGGTTAGAAAGGCCCCCAGCAGCCCCCATGCGCAGGAGTTAGGGCACCCAACTCTTCTTGAACGTAACTCAGGCTGTGAGAACCCAGGGAACAAATCAGCATTGGAGTGAACCAGAAGCCCCCTTGGATCCAGAGTCATTTTGGAACGTGAGCCCTGCCCTTTGCCACGGACATAGAAGGAGTTCTGGGGCGTTTCCGCGAGCGTGGTGTCATCATGCCCTGGGTGCTGGATGGGAATCCTCATTGTCAGCTCAGCAGTGACCAGGCAGATAGAGCCACACATTCTCATCAGGAACCTCTTCGTGGTCTTCGGCTGGGCTACAGGATTCTGCACAGAGAAGTAAAAGTCGCCAGTGGCTCTCTTTCCATGACTGTTCTTTCCTCCGTTCCATACATATTTTCCAGACATGGTATGTGTACGGATGTACTGGAAGCTGTAGAACTTTCAGTCTGGTTTGTGCTGCAGCTAAAAGACCACAGACATGTGGCACCTGGCCCGGTCCCCAACTCACTGCCTCGGAATCTGCATTTCTGTCGGCTCTCCTGGCCACTCACATGCACTGTGCAGCCTGAGGAGCCCTGTCTGGAGTGTGTTATTGCAACCTGCTGATCCTTAGTGCCAAAGAAGGGGCACATGTCTCTTGAAAAGCTGCAATTTTCTCTGCTTATCTCTTTTTGAGGATAAAATAGGTGAAGGCCATGGCGGCAGGCAGAAGGCATATGGTTTATAGCTAATTCACCCAGGGAAAGTAAGTGCATTCTGTAATTAATCCCATCGCCAGTTTGCCCATTATCCTGATCCTTCTCGAATTCCTTTATAGCCCCTGGCATTTGTCCATTTTGTGGCTCCTTAACTACCCGGCCGGAGGTGGATGAGATGAAGAGGGAGATGAGAGGCGTTCAGATCGCCCCGTTTTATTATTTCCTTGGAAGCTGGAAGACTCCGCTGGATGAGTGAAGGCCGAGAATAATGGATGGAATGCATTAGGGGGTGGCTTGTGCCATGATTAATCGGAGTCCTGTCCCATTAATGCTACTAATTGGCTACCCCGAGAGGAAAATGTGCCACAGCTTCAGGGTGTGGGAAAGCGACGTTTCCATGTTGTTAGTAGCGGAGATCTTAACTGTTGCCTTTTTTATTTGCCTTTTCTCGAACCAATCAGACCAACGATATCGCTGCAAACACTTCTGTAGAATTAGCTTCGGCTTGGGCTCTCGGAATCAGCCGTTGCTCCCCCAACAATAACCTTTTGGAAAGCCCCGAAGCCTCTGAAATTACGGAATTTGACGAAGGCTCTGTCATGGATTTTGTTTCTTCTCTCTTCTCTCTCCCATTCCTATCCCTGTTAGTGCCCGGTAAAGTAAAAAGGATCCACGGAAACACTGCAGGAGAACACTGGTAAAGTGGTCCTCAGTGGGGGTGGCTCAGGAGCTTGGGGCAGAGGGAGAGCTCCCCTGAGTCATCACAGCACAGGATTCGGGACCCCCAGGAGCCATGCTCAGCTCCTTCCATGTGAGCTCACGTGAAAAATAATGTCACCGTCCCAACTGCAGTTCTCCGACCCTCTGATCCATGACCCAGCATGGTGGGGCGTGGTGGCCTCGCAGTGTTTGTTTTTAATTGTGCCATCCTTGGATTCCCCATTTTGGTCTCCATCCTCCTACTCTCTCCCTGCTTCAGACAGTGGTGTCAGACAAAAGGGGTCAACTTGGTATCACTGGAAATCCAGCCAGTAGCTCATCAGCTCATCTTCCAGACAGGTTGCAACGATCCTGACAGGCCTGAGGGTGAGGCCTGCGAGCTGGAATGAGCTGCGCTGAGAAACTGACCTCACCAGTAGGTGGGATGGAGCCACTCATTCAGGCTGAAGACTTGAGTATGTTCTCATGATCCGATGACCCAGGGAAAAAATAAAACCAAATCAAACCAACCAATCCTCTCTGACAGGATGACAGAAAGAATGCCACAAATTTATTATTTTACCTTTACTTTTTGAGACATGGTCTTGCTCTGTCACCCAGGCTAGGGTGCAGTGGCACCATGATGGCTCACTGCAGCCTCAGCCTCCTGGGCTCAAGCAATCCTCCTGTCTCAGTCTCCTGAGTAGCTGGGACTACAGGTGTGCACCACCACACACAGCTAATTTTTTGTATCTTTTATAGAGAAGGGGTTTTGTCATGTTACTTAAGCTGGTCTTGATCTCCTGGCTTCGATCTGCCTGCCTCAGACTCCCAGAGTGCTGAGATTACAGGTGTGAGCCACCGCACCTGGTGAGAATGTCTCAAATTTATTGAAGGAAATAATCTGTTTGCCATTTTTTAAAAAAAACTTGGTCCAGGAAAATACACACATTGGATATGACACCTTTAAAGCAGGATATTTTTCTCTATCTTGTCTCAGGTGTCTTTCAGATGTCCCTTTATTGTCTTAACTTCTGAACACTTGTGCTCAGTCTCTGGCAATCTTGAGAACTCTTTTCTGCATGCAAAGTTTCACATTTTTAACACAAAGGAAATGAGCGATCTTTTGGGATGTCTTTGTGGGTATCTAAAAAGTCCATTATTTGCCTGTTTTGATGTCCTTATCAGGAATACAAAGCAGAAACAACTTTCTAAACAAATCTCAGCTACTTGAGATGCTGTGTGTTCTATCTTTTCACACTTCTTTTTTGTTAGCTACATTATATCTTATAGCAAATTCATCTCTTGGCCCTTTGTTCACAGAGCAATGCAGAACATCTTAGTCTCTGTGATAATAATAGTAATTGTCAGTTACGCAGAGCCTTGCCTTGCCAAAGCCCTTGGCAGTCATCAATTAGCTAATTCAAACAGCATCCCTGTGAGATGGCTGCTTTTGAGAAATTATAATGCACAACCATTATGTGCTGACTTTTGACTTTGCTGTGAGAAGGACCAGGTTGATGGCTGAATTTAAACGCTGGTGTAATTTCCGTTCATCCTGGTTGATGCTTCTTTTAAAGTTAAATATAATTAATAAATATACATTTTGCACTAAATATAAAAAAGTGCATCTTTTCAAGTTAAATATAATTAAGAAATATACATTTCGAAGTGGTTTATATACATTTCTGTGCCTTTATAACCAAACATCTTATTTCTCCTGCATCAACGTACACTTTGTCTTACCCATTTTACATTGTAAATGTATATTCCAGGAACATTTCCTAAGTGCCTGCTTTGAGCCAGCACAATGCTGGCCTAGGATCTCTGAATACATATATGGGAGAAACACAACTCTGTTCCTAAGAAATTAACGTTCTAGTTTTGAGACATGTAGACCAATGGTTATAATACAATCTATGCGTTCCACACAAAAGTTAAGTAAAAAGCACAGTGGGGACCCTGGGGTGTGATCAGTAGGACATCACATGTTCATGTCAAGAGGGTGGGGCGTGTTCACTGTGCCCACTGACGCCACCAGAAGGCAATAGAAGCAAATAACACATCCAAACTCAGAGGACCCAGTAGAGCAGGACTTATATGAGAATTTTACGCTTTAGAAACAAATATAAGAACAGAAAAAAGTTAAAAGCTAATGAAGTTCACACCTTCAGATGTAAGAAAAAGAGCAAGACCCAACCTCATAAAAGTTGGAAGAAGGCAACAGTTATGACAAAGGCCCTGAAGCTTCATCAACAGCAGAGATAAAGCAAGGCATTAATAAAGCCAGATGTTTTAAAAAAGATAGGCAAAAGGAGCATGATTTTGGCAAGGTTGATTAAGATGAAAAAGAGAAAGCAAAATTGACAATATTAGAGAATAACGTGTTGGGATAATCACAATTGTATGAGATATCAAAATTAGAAAATATGAAAATTTTTGTTAGTTTTTAGTAATCCAAGATAAAATGGATTAGTCTATAAATCCCAGATAAAATATAAACCTTATAAAAGTGGAAAAATTGTTAAATAGTGTACCTTGCCAAAAGTGAATTAACTGCGTAGCGGTCTGAATAATTTTATCAAGGAAATTGAGTTAGTAGTTTAAAAGATTGCCACAGGGATTTTCCAGCCCCAGATAACTTTACAGGTGAGTGCTAGCACTCAGATAATTACATGGATGACTTCTACCAAGCTTCTAAAGACAGTTTGTATGAGTCCGTTTTCATGCTGCTATGAAGAAATACCTGAAACTGGTAATTCATAAAGAAAGGAGGTTTAACTGATTCACAGTTCCACCTGCCTGAGGAAGCCTCAGGAAACTTACAATCATGGTGGAAGGCACATCTTCATACAGTGGCAGGAGAGAGGAGTGCCAGCAGGGGAAACCCCAGATGCTTATAAAACCATCAGATCTCGTGAGAACTTACTCACTATCATGAGAACAGCATGGGGGAAACCGCCCCTATGATTCAATTACCTCCCACCACATCGTCCTATGACATGTGGGGATTATGGGGATTACAATTCAAGATTTGGGTGGGGACACAGCCAAAGGACATCACAGTTCCAATTTCACACAAGCGGAAAAACAAAACAGAACAGAAGGAAGGGGCATTTTATTCACCTAATTTAATGAGCATTGCAATATTGATGCCGAAGCCACAGGACAGTAGTAGAAAAGAAAATGGCAGGACAACCTCGATGATACGTGCAATTCCAAAACCAAAAGCAAAGTGTTAGTGAAGGGAAATCAACATCATATTACAGATATGCACATTTCCAAGTTGGTTTGGCTCTCTAATGCAAAGACGGATGAGTAGTAGAAAACATTGAAAAGTTATTCAGCTCAATAACAGATTAAAGAGAAAATCTGATTATCTCAATTGATTCAGAAGCTTTCATAACATGTGACACTTATTAAGTAATAAAAGACAGCTCTTAGTACAAGAAGACTTTCTTAACCTCGTAAAATAAAACTATAAAAGTCCCACAACAAAAAGAGTCTTGATAGAAAATATAGATGCATTTATTTAAGTAAGGAAGACAAACAAGAAAGTCTGCTTTCATGGTACTCATGTAACAGTTTATTGGAGGGCCTAGCAAGTGTTTCTGCAAACAAACAGCTATCATAAGATATAATTAAAAAATACTATTTCTATGAGCGACAATATTGTCAAATATCTAGGCATAAAACTAATGATATACGTGCAAAACTGTTCACAAATGTGCCAAACATTTATTTAAAAGCATTAAAAATTATCTTAAGAAAGATATTCCACCTCCATGGGTAGTACTCAATATTAAAGTGCTTTCAAGTGTACCCCCAATAATCTATAGATTAATTTAATTCCAAAATCCAAGCAATGTTTTTCATATAGATGTTAGCAGATTTTAATATTTACAAGGAGTAAAAGGTTAAAAATAATCAAGATAATATTGATAAGAAGAATAAAGCAGAGAGTCACAAGACCTGTCACGAAGTTAAAACAGGAAAGTCAGTGAGGACCGACGCCGGGGACAGAGAGTCCCGCAGTGTATGCAGGTGTTTGCGGCCGTCCCCCACGTGGTTAAAGAAATGACTCACTCTTAGATGTGTAGTCCAGAGACAGGAAACACAGTTCCATACAAAAACTTGTACAAGCATGTTCATACGCAGCAATATTCATAATTGCCAGAAAGTGGAAACTGCCCAAATGCTCAGCATATAATGAAAGGATAGATAAAGAAAACATGGTATAGCCTCAGGATGGAAGATGATTTGGCAATGAAAAGAAATAAAATACAGATCTGTGCTACGTTGGATAAACCCTGAAAAGATAATGTAAGTGAAAAAGCCAGTGACAAAAGGCCTTGTATTGTGTGATTCTATTTATATCAAGTGTCCAGTATTAGCAAATCTATAGTGAACGAAAGTAGATTAGTGGTTTCCTAGGACTAGGGTGGGGGATCCAGAGGTTGAGGGACTGTGGCTGAGTATCATGTTTCTTTTCCAGGTAGTGAGAATGTTTTATAATTGGTAGTAGTGATGGATGCATAATTCTGTGAATATACTAGAATTACGCATTCTATTGTACAGCTTACATGGGTGAATCGTATGGAATGTAAATTTCCTTCTTAATAAGGCTGTGAAAACGGAACAAAACCAACCAACTCAACAAAACCAACCAACCAACCAATAAACATCGAGATAACGAGGGGAACTCTAAGCAAAATCAAGGTGTTATGCACAAGATGGGTGGGGAAGAAAGAGTGCCTGCGTGAACTGTATTGGGGAGAAAGGAATACTGATGGCCTCAAGTTTTCAGCTAAGGCTTTGTCAAAACAGCACCCATAGCTAATGTGAAAATAAACCCCAAAGTCATTATTTTGAGGGATTCAAATAGGAAATTTCTTCAAAGAACCTTGATAATTAAGAAACAAGCCTGATGGAAGTATCTGAAATCTACAAATTCTGATGGGAATGTTGATTCCCATTGTTAGTATAATTCGTAAGAAGAGTCCAATTTTCAAGGGTTTTGTTGGTTATGGTTTTCCTCATCCCTATTTATAATAAATTACATTGCTATATTATTCACCTTAAATCTTGGCTTTTTAAAAGAATAGCAGCTACCAGGAAACATAATTTTGACTCGTTTCAAAGCTCCTAGACAGCAATCCTTCTCACTTCTTTGCCTCTTATCTGCACCAATTTCCAGGTAAAATACAGGCCAGCAAATCCTAGAATTTACATTCATCTGAAGAAATAGAAGGGGTTTAATGTGAATTAACACATGGATAAATTTGAACATAATGCAATTTTGCACTGATAAAATCTCCTCATAGTGCCATATTCTCACTGTAATGACAACAGAGCATAATATGGTATCACATTTTCTAGTAATATGTGTATGGTAATTGTGCTTTCCAGAAATATTCTACCTTATTGGATATATTATGGCAATTTAGAAATGAGCATGCTTGATATGCCAACAAGTGATATGAATCAACATTTAAACATGAATATTTGGAAAACAAATTTACATACACAAAATCCCATCTTCTCATGCTCTCACAATGTAGAAATACAGCAACCATGTAGTTGTGGTGCTATTAAAAATAAAGTTTTGACTTTCTGGAACAATTTTTTTGTATAACATGTAATTGTCTTCTGTAAGAGAGTTTTATTAAAAATTTGTGCTTGTATTTGTAGATCAAATAAGAAAAATCCTTAAGCAAAATTATCACTGTTATTATTTGTGATAGCCAAGAGAAATCAAATATCCAAGCAGGGTAATTGTCCAAAATTACTCTGTTTACATGTTTTCTCAGCACTGGACTGAACACCTGCCCCAATTGAAGGCCAGGATAAAAGAGTGCTCCTATTCCACATCCAGGGCTGTTGATCGGTGTCTTCTCAGTGTTTGAAATCATCCACTGTGCATCCATTAATAAACTGTAAACTCTTTCACGGCTGAAGTTTTGGATTTTTAAAATCAATGCTGTCCTCCACACTAGAATCCTTCCTGGCACATGACTGAGAACCTCGCAGAACTCAAGATTGTGGACTCTGGAGCCCTGCTGCCTGAGATGCAGGTGTCACTGGCTGGCTTTTGCTCAAGGGGTCACTTGCAGGATTAAATGTGAAAATGTATGAAAACACTTAGAACAGCACCTGGCCCAAGGTAAGAAATATACAAGGCTTGGGTATTTACCAACACTAGTAACTTATTGTGTGTGCATTGCTCCTGTATCCTGCAAGCTTTATAAGCCCTCCCATCAACCTCTTTTGCTTCCATCTCACCCACTGACTCATCTGCTTAGGTCTTGCCGTTCCACCATGTGGACCATCATCATGACTCTCAAAGTATCCTCATCTGAATCTCTGGAATTTCCTTTAAACTACTTCCTGTTAAATATTTTTGTATTTTAAAATATTGATTTAAAATCAAATTAAGATTTAATATGTTTAAGGTGTACAATGTGATGATTTGACATGCATATACATTGTGTAGTGATTACCACAAACAAGTTAATTAAAACACCCATCACGAATTCCAATGCCATTCTTTAAAAAATAGAAAAAAATTCTAAAATTTGCATGGAACCACACAAGACCCCGAATAGCCAAAGCAATTTTGAGAAAGAAGAATAAAGCTGGAGCCATTACATTTCCTGATTTCAAACCATATCATGAAGCTACAGTATTCAAAACAGTGTGGCACTGGCATAAAAACAGATGCACAGACCAACAGAATAGAATAGAGAGTCTAGAAACAAACTCAGTTGTATGCTGTCCACTAATTTTTGACAAGGGCACCAAGAACACACAGTGTAGAAAAGAAATCTCTTCAACAAATAGTGTGGCAGGAACTTGATGTCCACATGCAGAAGAACAAAACTGGACTCTTATCTTGCATCATACACAAAAATCAGCTGGAAATGGATTAAAGGCTTAAGTATGAGATCTGAGATCACAAACCTTCTTGAAGAAAAATTAAGGGAAAGTTTCTTGGCATTGGTCTTGGCAATGGTTTTTTAGAGAAGATGCCAAAAGCACAGGTAACAAAAACAAAAACAAACAAGTGGAACTACATCAAACTAAAAAGCTTCTGCACAGCGAAACACTTTAACCTACTTGCTTTAACAGGAATCTGGCTCTCCCAGGCATTCAAGTCTTTCCCTGAAATCCTCTCAAATTCTGGATGTTTTTTTTTGTTTCTTTATCCCAGCAGTTCCCAACCTTTTTGGCACTAGGGACTGGTTTAGTGGAAGACAATTTTTCCATGAACCTGGTGTGCAGGGGGATGGTTTAGGGGTGATTCAAGCACATTACATGTATTGTGCACATTATTTCTATTCTTATTGCATTGTAATATGTAATGAAATAATTACACAACTCACCTTTGTGTAGAATCAGTGGGAACCCTGAGTTTGTTTTCCTGCAACTACAACTAGATGGTCTCATCTGGGGGTGATGGGAGACAGTGACAGATCATCAGGCATTAGATCCTTATAAGGAGCACATACCCTAGATCCCTCACAGGTGTAGTTCACAATAAAGTTCACACTCCCATAAGAATCTAAGACTGCCACTGATCTGACAGGAGGCGGAGCTCAGGAGGTCATATGAGCAATGGGGTGTGGCTGTATACAGAGGATGCCCCCATTCACCTCCTGCTCTGCAGCCCAGTTCCTCACAACAATAAAGGCTGAAGAAATGTAAGTGTCAATCAAGCAATGAAAAAAAAGTAATCCTACATCTCAAGAATAAAGGCATTTTAGATAAATAGAATGACCACAAATGCTCACTTAAAGACATAATCTTCTAAATGATATACTTATACAGAAAAAGGAATCTACAAAATAAGTTTTAAAGGCAACAAAAATAGAGCACATTGGGTGTAATAAACACTGCATAGAAATATTAGTGCCAACCTTGTGGGGTTAAAAATAATAAATAATCCATTTATTATATGGAAGTGTGTATGTGTACAGACACACATATCTGAATAATGTTTATTATACACATACACACATCCATATCATAAACACTGCATAGAAATATTAGTGCCAACCTTGTGGGGTTAAAAACAATTTAGAGCAACAGTTATGGACAACTGTGCTTTAGTCCAAGCCTTTAGTTTTGCACAGGTCCTGTCATTTGGGATGAGACAGGAGCAGGGGAGTGGAAAGAGAGAGACAGAGGGTGGGAGGGGGGGCATGGAAACGCCGGTCACCAAGCATGCAAAGATCAATGTCTTTCATCAACTCTTGGACATCCTGAGCTCTTTCTAATTTGAATATCACCTTTCTCTTACTTCCTCCGTTCTCTCTCTTTAGGCAGCTGGAGATAAAGGCAGCTTCCCTGCAGGGAGTGGCACCCATGGCGGGTCTTGCCCTGGTTGCTGTGATGATGTGATGATTGGTTGTGGTCAGTTCATTCTTTCCTCCTTCCTCTACACCTGCTACTTGGCATTGTTTTATAAGGAAGTGTTACCCCTTCTACTCAATTATGTACATTTATTCCATTAACTACTTTAGGCATGGACTTGTGGGTATTTATTTTATTCTGTGGGTTATGATGCAATACTATCATTATTGATTTCCAATTGATCCAGCTTTGGTGACCGGGAGCCCCTCTGGCTTTGGAGTGACTCCAGTGTTTTTTCTAACATTCTCCCAGCCTTTCTTTTTCCCCCCTTTTTTAGGGGGGTGGGTACATCCTTACTTTGCAGCACCACACATTATTTCCAGACTCAGGTCGTGGAGTCAGCCACTTCTCCAAGCAGACCTGATCCCTTTTATTAGAGAATGGCTTTTATAAATCATGAATTTTCCACAGGTGTGCCCACTGCTACTGAGGTATCATCATTTCTAGGCTGCTCAGTGGACAGTTGTGGAAATAAATGCATGTATATTATTAACCTGTACACATACACACACTTCCATATTTATTTCTATGTGTATCTATGTCTGTATCTATATCCATGTATTAGAGAGTGAGTCAACACTGGCACCTCCAATTTTAATCTGACAATAGAGGAATCATTCCAGCAAGCCTCCTTCCTTATTCATAACTTCCTTCTCTGACAGTGAGAACCGGACTCTCATTATCCACAATATATTTACTTATTTGTTTTATTCCTGGCATAGACACAAAATGGGTTCAGAATTGCCGATGTATCCTCCTCTGAGAAGCAAATCCACTGAGCAGAGCTAAGCCTTTGTGCAGAGTCCTCTCTTCATCAGCCTCTTCTTAGTCTGTTCAGGCTGCTCTGATAAAGTATTACACATGGGGTGACTTGTCAAGAGCAGACATTTATTTTGTAGATGTTGGGGTTGGAGCTCAGGGTGCCAGCATGGTTGGCTTTGGGTTGGTTCAGGCTCAAGGCTTAAAGACTCTTGTGCTTTTTGGGATTGTTGTAAGTTTTTCTGCTATTGGTTTGTGTATTTTTGGTGAAGTTTATTTCTTTGTATTTGATCTTTGTGCTGTTTTTTTTTCTACCATTGTGTTCTCTGACCCATTATAGTTTGGTGTATAAAGGCTTTTGACTTTTATGTGTTAATTTTATGTGTATTCTCATGATTTGTGTTAAATATCTCCTACAGACTCACTACAAAGACTGGATTAGCAAACACCAAACCATTGCTCCTAAGGGAAATACTAGGTTAGGTTCCTCTCAGCTTCTGTCACATTTTCTTCCACTGATCAACACACAAGTTTGCTTAATGTGTTTCTGTTTTACTTCCTGTTTATTGGCAACCACCATTCCATTTATTATAATTATTATTTTATTTTTTTTATTGTAGTCAGAACAGATAATAGAAGATATATCCTTTTAACAAAATTTTAAGTGTGCAGTATGGTATCATTAAGTAAAAGCCAAATATTGTGCAGAAGATGTCGGGAACTTTTTCATCTTGCGTAAGTGAGGCTTTGAAGAGAACCTGGAGGACATGATGCTAAGCGAAATGGCCAGTCATATAAGAAAAACACTGTGTGAGTTCTCTTAATTGAGATATCTGAAATCCTCAAACTTGTGGATGCAGAGAATAGAATGGTGGCTTCCAAGGGCTGGAGGATGAAATGGAAGTTGCTGCTGAATGTGTATTTCTGTTTAAAGACACCTGATTTAATATCTATTGTTGACTCATTTTCTTTGAACTGATGGCCAATATCACTATAACTCTTGCCTGCTCTAGCTCATGTATTTTTCATAAAGCACATAACAGGCTTCATGCACTTAGAAGCAGCCGTCAGCACTTCAGTATTGATTGGGAGCCATTTAAACAGTGAAATCAGCAACATACACACTCACACATGGAAAAGCAGGGCACTAAATCCACTGGGAAAAGGACACTTGTTTCACTGTGTGAAGCTCGTTCAACCTCAGCTGGGCGCCTTGAAGCTTCCTGCCCTGTGCACCTGTGTGAGTGACCACCAGAACGTCGTGGTGTACAATGTGATGATTTTATATGTATATACATTGTGTAATGATTACCACAAACAAGTTAATGGGGCAGTGGTTGTGGAAAACAGTATGGTGGTTCCTCAAAAAAACTGAAGATAGAACTATCATATGACTCGCCAGTCTCATTTCTGAGTAAGTACCTAAAAGAACTCAATCAGTGTCTTAAAGAGATACTTTATATCCACATTCATAGCAACACCATTCATAACAGCCAGAGGGTGGAAGCAACCCAGGTGTCCATCAATGGATGAATGGAGTGGAAACAACCCAGGTGTCCATCAATGGATGAATGGAGTGGAAGCAATCTAGGTGTCCATCAATGGATGAATAGAGTGGAAGCAATCTAGGTGTCCATCAATGGATGAATAGAGTCGAAGCAACCCAGGTGTCCATCAATGGATGAATGGAGTGGAAGCAACCCAGGTGTCCATCAATGGATGAATGGAGTGGAAGCAACCCAGGTGTCCATCAATGGATGAATGGATCCACACAATGTGGCATCTATGTGCAACAGAACAGGATTCAGCCTTAAAAACACATCTATGTGGCCGCACGTGGTGGCTCATGCCTGTAATCCCAGGACTTTGGGAGGCCAAGACAGATGGATCACCTGAGGTCAGGAGCTTGAGACAAGCCTGGCCAACATGGTGGAACCCCGTCTCTACTAAAAATACAAAAATTAGCTGGACATGGTGGTAAGTGTCTGTAATCCCAGCTACTTGGGAGGCTGAGGTGGGAGAATTGCTTGAACCTTGGAGGTGGAGGTTGCAGTGAGCTGAGGTAGCACCCCTGCACTCCAGCCTGGGCTACAGAGTGAGACTCTGTCTCAAAAATAAGTAAATAAAATAAATAAATAAGCAAATAAACAAATAAATGCAAATTGCAATGGGAAGACCACCTACAGAGAAAAGGAGACATCACTATTTATTAAAGACTTAAGAAAATTATTAAAATTATATTTAGACTTTAGTTCAGAAAAATGTATATATTAATAAGCTATTTTGGCAGGCTTTCTATTAAAATCACTTTCTATTAAAGTGAGACTTCTCAGTTATGAAACTACAAATCATTATTTTAAATAACATTTTATGTTTATATATTTCTTAAGGTATTTAAAAAATATTATTAAAATCACTTAAGGCAGATCATAAAACAGTTACTTGGCTGAGGGAACTTAAGTAATTTGAACAAAATGACTTTAAGCAGTTCCTGTTGCAATATTTTATTTGATAATATTACTTAAATAATAATGATATAATACTTATGCAAAAAATCCAGTCCTTTTTTTTTACAAAAGTAATAAAATTGTTATATCCTTTTACATCCAAATGATCTTCTATTATGTTTTTCTAGATGTATTCTGCTACACCAAAGTATAGAAGTTTTGAAAGACAAAAATTGCCCTATGTAGTATTGAAGAAGAGCAATACCGTTTTTGAAAAACTAGGTGCATTAAAATAAATGTCACATTTGAATGCATTGATCCACAAATACGGAAAATTGAACAACACACACATCTACTAACTGTGCCGTGTGCTGATGCTAATCTTCTTCTGGTGGCTTCTAGCGAATGAGGTTGGAATGTCGGGGACTGGGGAGGTGTGGAAAGCCTTCGCTTTCTTGATGTTTGCTTAGAGTAGTAGCAAAATGCTGGTCCTTCATTTTATTAAAACATGGATACAATCCCAAGAAAAAGAAAAGAGGTCTTTTGCTTGGTAGCATAATCTTCTACTTTTTTTCTTAATTTCTTCCATGCAAACATTTGGAATATTTGGGGCAACATTTTATCTCTTCTAAGAATACACTTGCTTCTGCAAAACTGCCTCTTCCGTGCCCCAACCTCTTGCAGACACCTGGGAACCTGGGGGATTCCTTTCAACTCTTCCCTAGGAGAGGCTCCCAAGAGGACTGTGCCTATTGCCCTTCGACATCTTATATTCGGGGCTAAAACCAAATGAAAGTTATGCTGAGCTCTTTATCATAAAGAGGTGGAGGAAGCTCTAAACTAGGTATGGGCTTTTCTATTTACTGCGCTTAAAGTAAACACGGTCTTGGTAGGGCACAGCTGGGTCTTTGGTGGACTCATGCCACAGTATTAGCCAGCAATTACTGAGCGTTCACGGGTCCCACCCACTGTTTCAGTGCTTACCATCTGTTAACTCAGTTCTCAGCAGAACCCCAGAGACAGATATTTTTCTATACTTAGCTTTACAGGCAAGGACTGTGAGGTCTGGAGGGCTTCAACAACTTGCCCCAATATTGTAGGGGAGTAGCTGAAGGCATCCACCTTCCAACCCTCACCATCTGCCTGCAGAGTGTGTGCCCCTCACCACTGCACGGCTCTGCCTCTGCCCTGCTATGAGGTTGGGCTGGGGTCGGCGAGACTGAGATTCACAACCCCCAGTTCTCCCGTTTCCATAGACCCTCATCATTCCTACTTCCCTGACTTTAGGTGTGGCCTTGGACTCACTGTGAGTGGAAACCACGGGGAGCAGGATGGGGCCGAGGTCTGTGATTGGCTGTCCTGGTCCTGCACCCGCCCTGGAACCCGGAGGAACAGGGCCTTGGACTCACTGTGAGTGGAAACCACGGGGAGCAGGATGGGGCCGAGGTCTGTGATTGGCTGTCTTGGTCCTGCGTTCGCCCTGGAACCTGGAGGAACAGGGCGTGGTGCTGCTGTCACGAGAGGCTGGGGCCGCTGTGAGCCTCTGAGGCTGGTGTGGGTGGGGGAGTCTCAACTGATTTTCACAAAATGACTTGAAGCAGTCCTTGCTGCAATACGTAACACTACAACCTTAAGGAACTTTGATTTTAAATAATAATAGATCCTAGCACATAGTAATAAACATGTTTTCTTCTTTCACATGCGGGAAAAACATGAAGATGCTTGGTATTAAAAAATCACGTGTTCAAAATGAGTCACGTTTTTCATATTTAAATGTTCAATGACGTTAAATGTTCATGAAATTTAAAGGAAAATGACTTATGATAAGATTACATGAATACTAAACAGCCATTTAGAAAATTGTACTACTGTCTTTGAGGTATTTTCAATGCCGTTATTAAGATGGCATTAATCTTTTCAGAGGAGACCACTGGGGAGATCAATTTAAGGCAAAAATGTTTACTACTAAATCTCTCGTGCTGTTTTTTAAATTTCCTTTTTGTCTTTACACATTTTCTAAATTGAAAATTAAACATTAATTTTTAAACACATGTTGTTGAGGAGGAAGGAGTCACCAGTTCATTAGCAAGAGGCATGCCTTTGTAGGGCAGGGAATCATGTTGCGAACAGATTTCCTAAATTATAAATAATACAAACTGAAAGTGTGAATTTGAAATCTCAGATGGTAAACAACGATTTGTTTTAATAGCATAAACTAGAAATATCAACTCCAGCCCATTCCCTTTACACATAGTGTAAAATGGATCCTTTTTTTTAGGGAAGATAGCTTAATCCCCTCCTTACCATGAACCAAAATACCTATAAAATATAACTGTGAAAGCAATCTATTCAAATGTGCAAGTGAAGATACATCAATTTTTAAAAATCAAATATATAATTTCAAAGGAACTAAATCCTATTCCTTCCTAAACATGATTAAGTGGAAGTTGTTTTATGTATTTTACTGATAGGCAATATGAAGCCAGGTCAAATTATAATTTCTTTATGCTGGACGAGAATGTATAAAATAAGCTGCTTCGTAGTCAGAACCTAATTTGTTTCTCTCTGAGTTTGATGTCAATCAACAATTTGGATTTGAATTTCCAAAAGGTCTTAAAATTTCATTGTTTACCCCTTTCCATCTTGTTCAAGAATCTTTGAAACTGTTAGAGGATTTTTCTGTGTATCCTTGGGAGTTAGGCGAGAAAAGAAAGCAAGCTATTTTCTATGCTCAGGGATGCTGAGATATGAGTAAATCATGTAATTTGACCATGCAGAAAGTGAGTTGCAGAACCTCTGCTGGAAGCTGGTTGTCTGCAGAGATTTAAAGCCCAAAATGTTCCCCTAAAACCAAGTCACCTCCCATTCTTTTGTTATCTAAGCATGTGATTTATCCTTTTATTTTCCTTCCCTTATATCTCCTGGAAAAATGATAATCTAATGATTATTCTAGCAGATACACATCTGGTAGATACACAGAAACAGAGCATGATGCTCCCTGAAATCTGTCTAATGTAGACACGTGAATCAAACTTAAATAAGGACCCTACCTTGCTTCAAAATGAGTTGGACCATGTGTCATTTAACAAGTGCCAAATTTGAAGACACTGGAGACCTCATTTGGGTTAGGGACCATATGCCCGGGATGAATACAATCCTGCACTTCTAAGGGAAGAGCTTGGGAAGGATCATCTCCTGTGGGAGCGGACTCGGCTCCTTTCAGAAGTGTACGACTGATTCTCCATCAGCCTGGCGAGGCGGTGGCGCCTGGGGTTCCGTCACACAGTCTCTGGGTGTGCTATGAAGTTACCATGTGAAAGGGACTTGGCTTCAAGTCAGGAGAATTTGGGTAAAGCAGATTGTCCCCCATAGCATGGGTAGGTTTCCTCCAATTAATTGAAAACCAAAGACTGGGGTTTCCCAAAGAACACAATCTGCCTAAAAGATTGCACAATCAATTCTTTGCCTACATTTCTAGCCTACAATCTGCCCTATAGATTTCAGACTTGCTCTCCGTGCTGGGGGCGGTCCATGTCCAGGGTCTGTCCATGCCGGGGGCTGCCTATGCTGGGATCTGTCCATGATGGAGTCTGTTTTTGCTGGGGTCTGTCCATGCTGGGGGCTGTCCACGCTGGGGTCTGTCCATGGTGGGGGCTGTTCATGTCCAGGGTCTGTCCATGCTGGGGGCTGCCTATGCCAGGGTCTGTCCATGATGGGGTCTGTTTATGCTGGGGGCTGTCCATGCTGGGGGTTGTCCACGCTGGGATCTGTACATGCCTGGGCCTGTTCATGCCTGGGGCTGTCCATGCTGGGGGTTGTCCACGCTGGGATCTGTCCATGCCTGGGGCTGTCCATGCCCGGGGCTGTCCATGCTGGGGGTTGTCCACGCTGGGATCTGTCCATGCCTGGGCTCTCTGTGCCAGACACAGTGTGGTGGGGGCTGAGTCATGAAGCTTGTAGCAGGAGGATTGGATTAATATCTCTGCACACACGTGGGCATCAGTGAGGGCTGTTATTTGAGGCTGGGGAAGAGTGAGCTGTTTGTGGGCTAGGTGGGACACTTTGATGGATGAGAGGTCAGTGAAGGAAAGAGGGGAAACTGAGGAAGAGAAGTCACTGGGCAGGGAGAGGAGGTGCGAAGGGGTATTTATGGTTAGTGACAGGAAGAGAGCTTCATCCTACTGCAGAATAGAAAGACGCTGTGCTTGTCAGTCAGCGACGGGAAGATGGAGCATTTCCGTGGGAACAGCCATGCCCCATTATCAGCTGCAATGAGGAAAGGATGGCTGGGCAGTTTGCAGGCACAGGGAGTGTAAGATGCACATGGCAAAGTTAGAAGCAAAACTTACAAGAGAAACGAAGCAAGACCACAAGATAATGCAGAGTGAGGGGATACAGGGAGACACGGGGCATCTAAGGCGTGAGGACCTTGGTGTCAGAAAGGCAGAAGTTTCAGAAAACACGATATTTTAAATATTATATATATAATTATATATATATACATATTTATATGTATATATAGGCAGAAAGACAGGCTGTTCTGCCTTGACTTTCTTCTGGAGGAAAACACAGGCCGAGTATCCTAGTAGGACAGCACAAATAGGATAAAAATAATGACATGAATGAGGATCCATTAGCCCCGTGTATACTTACTCAAAAAACTCTCTGTCCCAGAACTTCCCCCAAATCATCACTAAGAATGTATTTGTTGGTTCACAACATATTAATTAAATAGAGCAGATAAGTACAACACCGTGTGTCTTCCTCTAGAGAAACGATAAAGGGGACACTAAGGCACTGAGACTGCACAGAAACAGGAGGATGCTTTCTTTCCATTTTCGGTGCTTATTTTAGATTATAGTTTTGCAATGACAAGTACGTTTTGTGCAATAAAGGAAAGTATCATTTTATATAAAAGGTATATTTTCTCACTGAAGAGTATTTATAAGAGTAGTCATTCAGAGCTTAGAGGAGCCGGGCGCGGTGGCTCAAGCCTGTAATCCCAGCACTTTGGGAGGCCGAGACGGGCGGATCACGAGGTCAGGAGATCGAGACCGTCCTGGCTAACACGGTGAAACCTCATCTCTACTAAAAAATACAAAAAACTAGCCGGGCGAGGTGGCGGGCACCTGTAGTCCCAGCTACTCGGGAGGCTGAGGCAGGAGAATGGCATAAACCTGGGAGGCGGAGCTTGCAGTGAGCTGAGATCTGGCCACTGCACTCCAGCCTGGGCAACAGAGCGAGACTCCGTCTCAAAAAAAAAAAAAAGAGCTTAGAGGGTTCACATTTGCAGGGTCCACAAAAAAGGAAATATATATATATGTTATTTATACATATTATATATTTATATAAATATATATAATAAATATTATATATATATTATATATATATATTTTAAAGCCAAATCTTGGATTGTTCCTACCCTCAACTTTTTGGGCTGTTAGTTATCTGCTGCACCAAAAGTCCTTAGCACAGTGCAGAGTGGTCGGCTTCATGTGATTGCAAATCCTGACCTGCAAAACAGAGGTCTTCTCTCGCTTACTCGTGGCGGACCAGGAAAAGCAACCAAAACATTCGGCATACTCATGTGCAAAGGTGAATATCAATTTAACTTGAATTTAATTTCAAAGATTAGCTTATAAATGAAAAGACTTCTCCCGAGTTTTAACCTGCAATCTGAAAACTCAAGCTCTGTTCTTCTCTCAGATTTAAAAACTAGTGATAGTGATTCTGCATTCTAAATTTAATGGACAGTTCTGAGGTTGATTGATATGGGACATTCCAGAGCATCTTAGCTCTGCAGCCTTAAGCAACATAGTCATTTGGTTGAAATATGCATTTATGAGGTCAAGTGAATAAGGATACTTTTTATTAATGATAAAAGTTTGAGAGATGATTTTCTTAGCTTCTTTCTCTAAGATAAGATTTTAAGGGGATAAAAATTCTCAAAAATATTCTTTCCATTGTGTTTGTCATTTCTTAGGTGTATCTGCAATGTCCTCTTAATGCTATTTCAAAATATGATACAATAATAGGATGTTTTAAAGCAACTATTTCTCTAGGCTTTTTAAATGAGCTAGGTAAATAAGAACTATGGGTCCGGGAATTTCTAACATTCCTATTAAAAAAGGTTACCCCACTCTCATTCAAGGTTAATGATGAGGTGTTGGGTTATTTAATAAATGCTAAATTGGTCAGTAATATTTCAAATTGTCTATAAATGATGGGTAGACAAAAGAAGTGTAAGCCAGAAATTATTTATGAGCTACCCCAGTGATCAATCTTACAAATGTTTCTGTAAATGACTCATCATATTTTTCAAAGTGAAAAAAGATTTGATCACCTAATTTACATCATAATATGACAAAACAAGTTGGAAATAAGTGCGAGTGAGAGAGAAATTGGATAAAGTTTGAAAGGAGCTTCACTTACCAATAAACATAGTTCCAGTAATATCATGTGACATCAGTATAATAATTTGTAAAAAAATTCACGGGTGTCATCTTTAAAATGTTTTCATAATATTATAAAATAGGCAGTGAGTATTGTGCTCACTTTTTTCAGGTGGTAAATCATACTCAGAAAGGTTCT
The DNA here is from genome assembly GCF_043159975.1 of Macaca nemestrina. Lineage (NCBI taxonomy): Eukaryota > Metazoa > Chordata > Mammalia > Primates > Cercopithecidae > Macaca > Macaca nemestrina. The sequence goes on along the minus strand of NC_092132.1, from coordinate 152,023,445 downwards.
ATCAATAGTAAATAATGGAAATGGGGTTCAACTCCAGATCCTCAAAACTAGTTTGTGCACCATTATATTCTGTGGTCTCTGCCTTGCTATGTGAGCCTGTAATATGCACATACAGTCACATACACAACGATAGCATCGATATTTACATACATTCCTTAGAAATGTTTTATGGCTCTGTGTGTGTATGTAGGAAATATGTGATATTTTCTTTGTGGGAATTATATTATTAATAGGATTCAACATGTTTATATTTCAATTTAAAATTCAAATTTAAATTTAAATATTTAAACACTAATTTGACAAGAAAATGAAGATTGAAGGTAATTGTGTATGAAAAAATCTACTTATGATTATGAAGAAACTTTGGCAAAACTATAATTTTGTGTTTACATATGCTCCTCCTTATCATTGTATCAATTTGCATGACTGCAAAGTGTATCATTAATGCAATTATTTCAATAATAATTTATTAAGTGTATCTAATGCATCTGGAAGCTTTTGCTCAGAAGCACTTACCACACCCTAATGTATTTATATGCTTCAATATTTATCTCTTGTTTAATAAATTTGACAGTAATATCTGTTCTCAGAAGGCTTTGAGTCAAAGAGGAAGAAAAAGGTAAGAAATCAGTTACTCTGCAGAGAGCTGTAACCTGTGATAAAGAACACTTCTGAGGACTCTGAAATCTTGCAGGTTGATGAATAATTAACCAGGTAGACAATGGTGGGTGTGCATTCCAAGTTGAGGAAGTGGCACAATCATGGGCTCACTGTTATATGAAAGCATGACATATTTGGGTTCAGTGGGGCTGGGATGGGCAAGATATAGGTGAATTAGATGAAGTTGCACTGGTTGAGTTTTGGCTGAGGCATTGGGGTATTATTATCTTTGTTATTTACTTCCTTTTGATTGTTTTGGCTTTATTTGCTAATTCTCCCCTAAGTTCTTGAGGTAGAAGCTGAAATTATTGATTTGAGACATTTTCTGTGTTTGAATGTATTTATTTCAAGCTTCAAATATCCCTGTCAACACTGCTTTAGCTCTGCCCTACATGTTTTGATATATTTCTTTTTAATTTTTGTTCTGCCTTTTAAAAATGTATTTGAGGCTTCCATTTTTATTCTGAATGTTTTAGATGTATGTTTAGTTCTCAAGTGTGTGGAGACTTCCCTGTAATCTTTCTGTTATAATTTCTAGTTTGATTTCCTTTTGGGTAGAGAACACACTCTGTATGATTTCTATTTTTAAAATTGGTTTCATACATGGTCTATCTTGGTTAATATTCCATTCAACACATTAAAAGAATGTCTATTCTTTTGGTTTTGGCTGGAGTGTTAGATAATAAATATTGGTTAGATCCCATTGGTTGATGCCATTGTTGATTTCTTCTATATCATTGCTATTTTTAAATTGGTTTATTAGTTGAGTGAAGGATGTTGAACTCTCACTTTAATGTGGATTTGTCTATTTCTTCTTTCAGTTAGATTAGGATCAGCTTAATATATTTTTCAGCTTTATTGTTTGGGGCATACACATTTAAGATTGCTATATCCTCTTGGTGGATTGACCCTTTTATCAATCTTTAATATCCTTGATTAATATAGCCACTCCTGTTTTCCTTTCATTAATGCTTGCATGATACATCAGTTTTCTATTATATTTGAAGTGTGTTTCTTGTAGGCAGCATGTAATTGGGTTATGTGTTGTAACTGAATTTACACATGTTTTAGCACTTGAGAAACGTGATACTTCCTTCTGGTCTCCATGACTTCCAGGGACAAATCCACTGTAATTAAAATTACTTTTTATCTGTAGGTAGGTGTTACTTCTCTCTCACCACTTTCAGGTATTTTTCTTTCTTTATATTTTTCACTCTATGACTCTAATGAGTGAATCTCTTTGGGTTTTGTTCAGTTTTTTGAATATGTAGGTTTTGTGTCTCTTGCTATATTGGGAAAAATTTTTATCATTATTTGAGTGCTTTTTTAGACCAACTTTTTTCCTTCTCATTCTGGACCTCTAATAACATAAATGCTATTTTTTTCTTATATTTTTACTAATTCTTAAAGTCATATTCAGTCTGTTTTTACCCTCTGTTTTACAGAGTGGGCATATTACTCAGGGTTGTCTAGAGGGACAGGACTAACAGGATAGACGTCTATATGAAGGGGACTTTATTAAGGAGAATTGACTGACACAATCACCAGATGAATCCCACAATAGGCCATCTGCAAGCTGAGGAGCAAAGAAACCAGTCCAAGTCCCAAAACCTCAAAAGTGAGGAACTGACAGTGCAACCTTCAGTCTGTGGCTGAAGGCCTAAGAGCCCCTGGCAAATCACTGGTGTGAGTCCAAAGACCAAAAGTTGAAGAACTTGGAGTCTGATGTTCAAGGGCAGGAAGCATCCAGTACAGGAGAAAGATGATGACCAGAAGACTCAGCAAGTCTGCTCTTCCAAATTCTGTCTGCTTTATTCTAGCTGTGCTGGCAGCTGACTAGATGGTGCCTACCCAGATTGAGGGTGGGTCTGCCTCTTCCGCTCCACTAACTCAAATGGTATTCTCATTTGACCACACCCCCACAGACACACCCAGGAACAGTACTTTGCATCCTTCAATCCAATCAGGTTGACTCTCAATATTAACTATCACAATGGGTAATTTCTATTGTTCTATATTTAGAACAATATTATTTCTATTGTTCTATATTGTTCTATATTTGTTATGATTTTTTTTCTGTCTCCTCCATTTTGCTGTTGAGCTCATCTATTGTGTGTGTGTTCATGTCTGTGTTTTATTGTGGTTATACTTCTCAGTTCTAAAATTTCCATTTGGCTCCTTTTTATATCTTCTAATTTTTTTGCTCAGACTTTCTATTTGATGAGGCTTCTTTATTTTGTTTCAATTGTGTCCACAATTTTTCATTTTTTAGAATGGCTATTTAAAATTTTTATAATATAATTACAATTATCTGTCATCTCAGTGTTGGTATCTATTTGTTTTTAAATATTCTATCAAGAACTCCCTGGTTCTTGGTATGATGAATGATTTTTTTTCACTGAAATGTGTACACTATGGAAGTTATGTTATGTAGCATTGTCTTATTCATATCTTTATTTTAGCTATTTCTCTTGACACTGTTTAGTATGTGAAGGACAGGTGCTACTCACTACCATCAGGTGAGGGTAGAAGTCCAGGTTCCTCTATTGATACCTGGTGAGGGTTACTGCTTGTAACTTCTGGCCAGGGTAGAATTTCTGGCTCCTCACTAGTTCCCATTGCTGCCTTTCTTGCTGGGAAAGGTGAAAGTGTCTCATTAGTTGTTACCCACACGGCCTTCACTGGCTTCCTGTGTGTTTATGAGTGTTGACCATTTTACTGCTGGGCAGGATGAAGTCCCAACTCTTGTTTGATTCTATCTCAGTGGGGTGGAGTGGAAAACCTGTTACTCCTGGACTGTTGTCAAATCCAGTCCTTCAAATGGTTTCCACTGAAACCTGGGAGGGGAGGAAGTAGTCCCTACCTGCAGGACATCACAACAGAAATTCTTAAATGCAAGCAGAGAATGAAAACAAACTATGTGTTATTCAGAAAAGCCTGAAAATTAACATACAGAGGACTCTCAAGAGGAACAATGAGTGACAGAGGCAATGGAATAGTGTGGAGATAAATAGCTCTAAGTAGTTACTTTTTCAGCAATTATGATGAATAAGACATTGTAATATAACCACATTAGATTTTAACATGGAAAGTTATAAGGAACACACTTCAGGAAGAAAGAAAATGATCCCAGGAGGAATATCTGAGATAAAGGAGGAAATGGCAAGCAAACAAACTTATAAACTTGCTCATAAATAAAAACAAATATCATTAAAGAGAAGTAATGATATCTAATTATATGTTCTTGAAAACACGAAATTAACATATTAGACAGAAAAAAACCCAACAACCCATAACTCAAGAGAAAGCAATAAGAATTAAATTGCCTAAGATTTTTATATTTTGTGAAAGGGAGTACAATTTTACTTTATACTTGCTTAATTTAAGTGTGCAATGTAACCAAAATAAGACTGGTAACATCTAAGTTATTGAATTTCAACAACAAAAAGTAACAAAGTAACAGCAAACAAAAAACCTGATTATACTAGAAAGAAAAGGAAAGACAGAAAGTAGAAAGAACCCTATATATATACACACACACACATATATATATATATATACACAAACATATATATATATATATATATATTATTTTTTTCAGACAGTCTCACACTGTCGTCCAGGCTGGAGTGCAGTGGCGTGATTTCAGCTTACTGTAAGCTCTACCTCCTGGGTTCACACCATTCTCTGCCTCAGCCTCCCAAGTAGCTGGGACTACAGGCACCTGCCACCATACCCAGCTAATTTTTTGTACTTTTAGTAGAGATGGAGTTTCATCATGTTAGCCAGGATGGTCTCAATCTCCTGACCTCATGATCTGCTTGCCTCAGCCTGCGAAAGTACTGGGATTACAGGCATTAGCCACCTTGCCTGGCCCAAAACCTACATTTTAAAATTATAGTAAAAACAATCTCTCTCTGTCAGTTATTACTGATTATAATAAATGTAAATGAAAAAATTTATTAGTTAAAAGGCAGGGTTATCAGATTATACTTGAGAACTAAGTTCTATTATGTGCTATTTACAAAAACACGTATCAAAACAACAGAGAAAAGTGGTTTAAAAATATGTAACACAATTGATAACAATGTAAACTGTATAACTTTATAATATTAGAAAAATTGACTTTAGGAGAAAATCATTAAGAGGGATAAAAAGAGCTATCATGAAATGTTATAGTAATCAGTTTTCTTGAAGGATATACTAATCTAAATTTGTAGCCACATATAAAATAACATGAGGATATTGAAAACCTAGAAATTTAAAACGTTTTTTTGGGAGGAAGAAGGTCTTGCTTTGTTACCCAGACTGAGTGCAGTGGTGCAATCAGGGCTCACTGCAGCAAAGACTTCCTTGGCTGAAGCAATTTTTCCACATCAGCCTCCCAACTAGCTGGGTCTACAGGTGCCACCACATCTGGCTCATTTTTTAATTTTAATTTTTTGTAGAGATGGGATCTTCCTATGTTGGCTAGGCTGGTCTCAAATTCCTAGGATCAAATGGTCCTCCTACTTTGGCCTTCTACAGTGCTGGGATTATAAGTGTGATTCATGGTTCCTGACCAAAATAAAATTATGTGTGTGTGTGTGTGTGTGTGTGTGCATGTGTGTATTCTCACAGCAGAAGAATTCCCTGTCCCCATTATTGATTAGGGAGGCAAGAACATAAAAATAGTAAAATAGAAATTTAAACAGGATTAGCAAACTTGACTTACTTCATATAAATATAATTGTAATTTTTTGTTTTTTAATAATTGTAGTCTTAATTTAGAAAATATACATATTTTAGAGTTATATGAAATATTATAAAAATCTATCTTATATTAGGTCATAAGACTAGTTGCTACACAATTCATAGAATCAGCAAAATACTAGCTATGTGGTCTGACCATAAAATAAATAATTAACATTTAGCAACAAAGAGGAAAATACCAACAACATGTTAGAAATTAAACAAAGCTACATGTACTATTAAACAATTTATAGTATAAGAATAATGTTACAGATTATCAGGTATTTTAAACTAAATGATACCATGGATACTATATTTTAAAATGTTCAACTAAGTAATTTAGAAAAAGTAAAACACAATTATCCAAATTAATAAAGGAGGTCATAAATATAATAAAATAAGTATATGAAAAATAAAAATATTAATGTGAAAATTTTGTTCTTTGAAAAGCTAAAACAAAGAAACAAAACAAAATAAACCACATTGTGATAGGCTTATCTTGAGACAGATCTAGGAGAAAAAAGGAAGAGAAATTCCAGAATAAATAATTGTAAAAATGAAAAAGTGACATACCATCTATTCAGCAGAGATTGACAGGATAATAAAAGGCTATTTTGCCATAAAATCAGAAAATTGAGATAAAATGGCCAAATAGCTAAGAATATTTTACCAAAATTGAATGAAAAAGAAACAGAAAACCATAATATCACTGGAATCAGTTTAAAAATTCTTTATTAGGTAAACAATTGGCTGAAATTGTTTTGCAGAGTTGTCCTTCCAAGCTGTCAGAGAACAGAGCAATATACTTTCTGTAAATAATTCTAAGGTACAGAAAGAGCAGGCAAAATCTCAGTTTTATTCTGTAACACTAGGAAAACTCACATGCCGAAACCATACAAGACAGAATAGGAAATAAATATTACAAGGGGGAAAAAAAGTAAAAAAAAAAAAAAAATTCCTGTGCAGTCCACTAACCTTACAAAACTCAAGAAGGTTGAAGTTGGAGGAGCCACGTTTTGCTGTTCACAAAATTCCCTTTTTCCATTTTCCTAATGAAAGATCATGCTGGAAAGTGAACACTGAGCCAGAAGCCACATTTCTCATCCCCTTTTAAGTGGGGGATACGTTAAAATGGAATTGACCAATGGGATGTGAGTACAAAAGATTTATACCTCTTCCAAACTTGGCTCATGAAAAACTGCATGTTTGATCATCTGTGCTCTTTTCCTCTTCTCATTGGCTGGAACGAAGAAAGCCCTCCCCAGACGCTAAATCTGCCAGCACCTTGACCTTGAGCTTCCCAGCCTCCAGCCTCCAGAACTATGAAAAATCAATTTCAGGACTTTATAAATTATTCAGTCTAAGAAATTTTGTTATAGAAGCAGGAAAAGCTCAGGACAGTATTCAGTAACTATTTGCCGAATGAGTGAACAATAGTATTTTCATAGCATATTTAGCTATATTCTAATATTATTGTTATTCAGATATTCAGTATTCCTATTTGTGTGTTCATTAAAGTAATATTTTTGTAATCTACAAACAAATAGGCTGCTTCTATAATTCATCTATAAAACATATATGAAGAGTGAAATCTCTCACAGTGAGTTTGTTTATAAATAAGTAATACAGGTTATTATTGATTTTGGATCATGAAGTGGAGAGTTTATTCAATGTAACAAAGAAATATTGGACAAATCTAATCCCTGAGTCTGTAAGTTTTTAGAGAGCTTTTATTGATTTTCTTTACAGTACATCTGTTTTCCTGGTTTAATTAGTACTTCTCCTAGAAGACAAATCTTATGTCCAAAATAATCTATTTTCTTTTCCTTCAAGAAATTGATACCTGACAAAAAAATGACTGAAGCCTGCTGAGATTCCTACACCAATGGGAATTCATCACTTTAATACACCACAGATGTATTTTCCATGTCTAGTAAAGCAAAATGTTGCCTAGATTAAAAAATATCGAAACTGGGGATTCCCAGGCAAGATGGCCGAATAGGATAGCTCCGGCCTGTAGCTCCCAGCGAGACCAGCACAGCAGGTGGGTGATTTCTCCATTTCCAGCTGAGGTAGGTACCTGGTTCATCTCATTGCGACGGGTTAGACAGTGGGTGCAGCCCACAGAGGGTGAGCAGCAGCAGGGTGGGGCATTGCCTCACCCAGGAAGCAAAACGGGCTGGGTAACTCCCTCCTCTAGCCAAGGGAAGCCATGAGGGACCGTGCTGTGAAAGAGGGTGCAGTCCAGCCCAGATACTATGCTTTTCCCACGGTCTTCACAACCCACACACCAGGAGATTCCTTCGGGTGCCTACACCACAATGTTCCTGAGTTTCAAGCACAAAACTGGGCTGCCATTTCAGCAGACACCAAGCCAACTGCAGGAGTTTTTTTTGTACCCCAGTGGCGCCTGGAACACCAGCAAGACAGAACCGTTCACTCCCCTGGAAAGGCGCCGAAGCCAGGGGGCCAAGTGGTCTTGCTCCAGTGGATCCCACCCCCACAGAACCCAGCAAGCTAAGATCCACTGGCTGGAAATTCTCGCTGCCAGCACAGTAAGTAGTCTGAAGTCAACCTGGGACACTTGAGCTTGGTGGGGGGAGGGGTGCCTGCCGTTATTGAGGCTTGAGTAGGCGGTTTTCTACTCGCAGTGTAAACAAAGCCACCAGAAGTTCAGACTGGGTGGAGACCACCGCCAAGCTGCAAAGTCACTGTATCCAGACTGCCTATCTAGATTCTTCCTCTCTGGGCAGGGCATTTCTGAAAGAAAGGCAGCAGCCCCAGGCAGGGGCTTATAGATAAAACTCCCATCTCCCTGGGACAGAGCACCTCAGGGAAGAGGCAGTTGTGGGTGCAGCTTCAGCAGCTCTCCTAGCACAGCACTCAAGCTCGCTAAGGGTCAGACTGCCTCCTCAAGTGAGTCCCTGACCCCCATGCCTCCTTCCTGGGATACACCTCCCAGCAGGTGTCGATAGACACCTCATACTGGAGAGCTCCAACTGCCATCTGGCAGGTGCCTCTCTCGGATGAAGCTTCCAGAGGAAGGAACAGGCAGTAATTTTTGCTGTTCTGCAGCCTCCCCTTGTGATACCAGGCAAATAGGGTCTGCAGTGGACCCCCAGTAAACTCCAGCAGACCTGCAGAAGAGAGGCCTGACTGTTAGAAGGAAAACTAACAAACAGAAAGCAATAACATCAACAAAAAGGATTCAAAGGTCACCAACAGCAAAGACCAAAGGTAGATAAATCCACAAAGATGAGGAGAAACCAGCACAAAATGGCTGAAAATTCCAAAACCTAGAACACTGCTTCTCCTCCAGAGGATCACAACTCCTCACCAGCAAGGAAACAAAACTGGATGGAGAATGAGTTTGACAAATTGACAGAAGTAGGCTTCAGAAGGTTGGTAATAAACTCCTCTGAGCTAAAGGAGCATGTTCTAACCCAATGCAAGGAAGCTAAGAATCTTAATAAAACGTTAGAGGAATTGCTGACTAGAATATCCAGTTTAGAGAAGAACATAAATGAACTGATGGAGCTGAAAACACAGCACAAAAACTTTGTGAAGCATATACAAGTATCAATAGTCAAGTTGATCAAGTGGGAGAAATAATATCAGAGATTGAAGATCAACTTAATGAATAAAGCATGAAGATAAGATTAGAGAAAAAAGAATGAAAAGGAATGAACAAAGCCTCCAAGAACTATGGGACTATGTGAAAAGACCAAACCTACATTTGATTGTTGTACCTGAAAGTGACAGGGAGAATGGAGCCAAGTTGGAAAACACTCTTCAGGATATTATCTAGGAGAACTTCCCCAACCTAGCAAGACAGGCCAACATTCAAATTCAGGAAATACAGAGAACACCACAGAGATACTCCTGGAGAAGAGCAACCCCAAGACACACAATCATCAGACTCATCAAGATTGAAATGAAGGAAAAAATGTTAAGGGCAGTCAGAAAGAAAAGTTGGGTTACCCACAAAAGGAAGCCCATCAGATTAACAGTGGATCTCTCTGCAGAAACCCTACAAGCCAGGAGAGAGTGGGGGCCAATATTCAACATTATTAAAGAAAAGAATTTTTAACCCAGAATTTCATATCCAGCCAAACTGAACTTCATAAGTGAAGGAGAAATAAAATCTCTTACAGACCAGAAAATGCTGAGGGGTTTTGTCACCGGCAGGCCTGCCTTACAAGAGCTCCCCAAGCAAGCACTAAATATGGAAAGGAAAAACCAGTACCAGCCACTGCAAAAACAAACCAAAATATAAAGACCATTGACACTATGAAAAAACTGCATCAACTAATGGGGAAAATAACCTGCTAGCATCATAATGACAGGATCAAATTCACACATAACAATATTAGCCTTAAATGTAAATGGGCTAAACACCCCAATTAAAAGGCACAGAATGGCAAAATGGGTAGAGTCAAGACCCATTGGTGTGCTGTATTCAGGAGACCCATCTCACATGCAAAGACACACATAGGCTCAAAATAAACAGATGAAGGATTATTTACCAAGTAAAAGGAAAGAAAAAAAAAGCCGGGGTTGCAATCCTAGTCTCTGATAAAACAGGCTTTAAACCAACAAAGATCAAAAAACACAAAGAAGGGCATTATATAATGGTAAATGGATCAATGCAACAAGAAGAGCTAACTATCCTAAATATATATGCACCCAATACAGGAGAACCCAGATGCATAAAACAAGTTCTTAGAGACCTACAGAGAGACTTTGAGTCTCACACAATAATAGTGGGAGACTTTAACACTCCACTGTCAATATTAGACAGATCAATGAGACAGAAAATTAACAAGGATATTCAGGACTTAAACTCAGCTCTGGACCAAGTGAATCTAATAGATAGGTACAGAACTCTCCACCCCAAATCAAAAGAATATATATTCTTCTCAGCACCACATAGCACTTACTGTAAAATTGACCACATAATTGGAAGTAAAACACTTCTCAGCAAATGGAGAAGAACAGAAATCATAACAAACAGTCTCTCAGACCACAGTGCAATCAAATTAGAACTCAGGATTAAGATACTCACTCAAAACTGCACAACTAAATGGAAACTGAACAACCTGCTCCTGAATGACTACTGGGTAAATAATGAAATTAAGGCAGAAACAAATAAGTGATTTGCAACCAATGAGAACAAAGACACAACATACCAGAATCTCTGGGACACAGCTAAAGCAGTGTTTACTGAGAAATTTATAGCACTAAATGCCCACAGGAGAAAGCAGGAAAGATCTAAAATCAACACCCTAACATCACAATTAAAAGAACTAGAAAAGCAAGAGCAAACAAATTCAAAAGCTAGCAGAAGACAAGAAATAACTAAGATGAGAGAAGAACTAAATAAGATAGAGACACACAAAAAACCCTTTGAAAAAATCAATGAATCCAGCAGCTGGTTGTTTGAAAAGATTAATAAAATAAAGAAGAAAAGAGAAGAATCAAATAGACACAATAAAAAATGATAAAGGAAATATGACTGCCAATCCCACAGAAATACAAACTACCATCAGAGAATACTACAAACACCTCTATGCAAATAAACTAGAAAACCTAGAAGAAATGGATAAATTCCTGGACACATACACCCTCCCAAGACTAAACCAGGAAGAAGTTGAATCCCTGAATAGATCAATAACAAGTTTTGAAATTGAGGCAGTAATTAATAGTCTACCAGCCAGAAAAAGCCCAGGACCAGACAGATTCACAGCCGAATTTTACCTGAGGTACAAAAAGGAGCTGGTATCATTCCTTTTGAAACTATTCCAAATAATAGAAAAAGAGGGACTCCTCCCTAACTCATTTTATGAGGTCAGCATCATCCTGATACCAAAACCTGGCAGAGACCCAAGAAAAAAAGAAAATTTCAGGCGTATATCCCTGATAAACATTGATGCAAAAATCCTCAAAAAAAAAATACTGGCAAATCGAATCCAGCAGCACCTCAAAAAGCTTATCCACCACAATCAAGTTGGCTTCATCCCTGGGATGCAAGGCTGGTTCAACATATGCAAATCAATAAACATAATCCATCACATAAACAGAACCAATGACAAAAACCACATGATTATCTTAATAGAGGCAGAAAAGGACTTTGATAAAATTTAACACCCCTTCATGCTACAAACACTCAATAAACTAGGTATTGATGGAACATATCTCAAAATAATAAGAGCTATTTATGACAAACACAGCCAATATCATACTGAATGGGCAAAAGCTGGAAGCATTCCCTTAGAAAACTAGCACAAGACAAGGATGCCCTCTCTCACCACTCCTATTCAACATAGTATTTGGAAGTTCTGGCCAGGACAATCAGGCAAGAGAAATAAATAAAAGATATTCAAATAGGAAGAGAGGAAGTCAAATTGTCCCTGTTTGCAGATGACATGATTGTATGTTTAGAAAACCCCATCATCTCAGCCCCAAAACTCCTTAAGCTGATAAGCAACGTCAGCAAAGTCTCAGGATACAAAATCAATGTGAAAAATCACAAGCATTCCTGTACACCAATAATAGACAAACAGAGATCCAAATCATGGCCAAATTCTCATTCACAATTGCTACAAAGAGAACAAACTACGTAGGAATACAATTTACAAGGGGTGTGAAGGACTTCTTCAAGGAGAACTACAAACCACTGCTCCAGGAAATGAGAGGACGCAACAAATGGGAAAACATTCCATGCTTATGCATAGGAAGAAACAGTATCATGAAAGTGGCCACACTGCCCAAAGTAATTTATAGATTCAATGCTATTCCCATCAAGCTACCATGGATTTTCTTCACAGAATTAGAAAAAACTACTTTAAATTTCATGTGGAACCAAAAATGAGCCTGTATAGCCAAGACTATCTTAAGCAAAAATAACAAAGCTGGAAGCATCACACTACCTGACTTCAAACTATACTACAAGACTACAGTAACTAAAACAGCATGGTGCTGGTACCAAAACAGATATATAGACCAATGGAACAAAACAGAGGCCTCAGAAACATCACCACACATCTGTGACCATCTGATCTTTGACAAACTTGACAAAAACAAGCAATGGGGAAAGGATTCCCTATTTAATAAATGGTGTAGGGAAAACTGGCTGGCCATATGCAGAAAAAAAACTGGACCCCTTCCTTACACCTTAGACAAAAATTAACTCAAGATAGATTAAAGATTTAAACTTAGGACCTCAAAAAATAAAAACCCTAGAAGAAAACCTAGGCAATACCATTCAGGACATAGGCATGGGCAAGGACTTCATGACTAGAATTCCAAAACCAATGGCAACAAAAGCCAAAACTGATAAGTTGGAACTAATTAAACTAAAAAGCTTCTGCACAGCAAATAACCTATCATCAGAGTGAACAGGCAACCTACAGAATGGGAGAAAATTTTTGCAATCTATCCATCTGACAAAGGGCTAATATCCAGAATCTACAAGGAACTTAAATTTACAAGAATAAAAAATAAAAAACCTCATCAAAAAGTGGACAACGAGTATGAACAGACAATTCTCAAAAGAAGACATTTATGTGGCCAAGAAACATATGAAAAAAAGCTCATCATCACTGATCATTAGAGAAATGCAAATCAAAACCACAATGAGATACCACCTCACGCCAGTTAGAATGTCCAACATTAGAAAGTCAGGAAACAATAGATGCTGGAGAGGATGTGGAGAAATAGGAATGCTTTTACACTGTTGGTGGGAGTGTAAGTTAGTTCAACCATTGTGGAAGACAGTGTGGCGATTCCTCAAAGATATAGAACCAGAAATACCATTTGACTCAGCAATCCCATTACTGGGTATATACCCAAAAGATTATAAATCATTCTACTATAAAAACACATGCACACGTATGTTTATTACAGCACTATTTACAATAACAAAGACATGGAACCAACCCAAATGCCCATCAGTGTTAGGCTGGATAAAGAAAATGTGGCACATATACACCATGGAATACTATGCAGCCATACAAAAGAATGAGTTTGGCCAGATGCTGTGGCTCACTCCTATAATCCCAGCACTTTGGGATGCCAAGGCAGGCACATCATGAGGTCAAGAGATTGACACCATCCTGGCCAACCTGGCAAAACCCCATCTCTACTAAAAATTCAAAAATTAGCTGGGTGTGGTGGTATATGCCTGTAGTCCTAGCTACTCTGGAGGCGAAGGGAACAGAATCACTCGGACCCGGGAGGTGGAGGTTGCAGTGAGCAGAGATCGTGCCAATGCATCCTAGCCTGGTGACAGAGTGAGACTCTGTCTCAAAACAAAAACAAAAACAAAAAGAAAAAAATGAGTTCATGTCCTTTGCAGGGACATGGATGAAGTTGGAAACCATCATTCTTACTAAACTAATGCAGGAACAGAAAAACAAACACTGTGTGTTCTCACTTGTAAGTAAACATTGAACAAGGATAACATATGGGCATGGGGGGAACATCACACATGGGGACCTGTCAGTGAGTGGGGGACAAGGGGAGGGATAGCAATAGGATAAATGCCTAACATAGATGACTGGTTGATGGGTACAGCAAACCACCATGGCACATGTATACCTATGTAACAAACCTGCATGCTCTGCACATGTATCCCAGAACTTAAAGTATAATAAAAATTTTTTTATAAAAATATGGAAACTGTCATTTGTTTGTCTACAATAATGGCAGTATTGGTGCTTTGAGATTTTAAATGCAGAAAATTTTAGGGTCAAAAATTGATTAGTTTGAGAAAAAATTAGGCCTTGACAATACACTTCGTTTTGGAGGGAAAAAATTAATCCTACATACTGTGCTCCAAATAAGTTATTACTTTAGCATTTTTACAGCCCATTAGACAAGCTATGAAGAGTGAGTATATTTCCATCTCGAGTATGATAAAGTTATTGATCAAAAACATAGAAACTTACCTTGAAAAGCATTTTCTTCTCATTTGAAAGTAATGAGAAAACACTCTTCAGATAATTATATACTAGATAGAAACCAGTGAAAATAAGCCAGTAATTGTATCTATCTTGGTAGAAATGTTAAGGTCGTTAGGCCACCAGCCTCACCGAAACACTTCCCACTGCATGCTTCCCTATAAATTTTAGTCACTTTCGTAGCCATTGACCTTTATTTGAAAAGTTGCTTTCAACTGTGATGACAAAAATAGGAAGTATTACAATAATTTAGATACATGATATAATTAGGTTATATTCAATGTAGAGTCACTTAAACTCAGATTTTTAAGGAGCTGTGAAGCTCGTATTAAAAAATCACCCATACCATTGAGGTAACAGCCAGCTACTGCCATCCTTGCTAAGTGAAAGAAAACATTAGAATAAAAATTCAAGCTCTCTCTCTGCTTATTGGAGCAGAGGGATGTACTAGCTGCATCAGTAGCTCTGTGATATATGCCACATGAAGACGCACTGATTTGCTTTAGTATAGAGGAAAATATCTGGAAATACAGAAGCAACTGAAGTCAATGATTGTATAATCCACTGAATTCCACAAAGATACTTCGGTCTTTTTTACCAGCCAATCAAAAGGGTTAAATGAGTGTGTAATAGGATTGCCAGTTTCTTCATACAGGGTGCCTTTGATGGTGGCAGTAATCTCTGCAGTCCCCTTGGCCATGTCATGTTGCTTTTAGTTTACAATTTTGATTGGGAGAGGGAGCTTCGGGGGCTTCCACTTGGACCTCTTAACTCAATAGCCTTTTATTTTTTTTTTATTTTTTTTACTTTAAGTTCTGGGATAAATGTGTAGAACGTGCAGGTTTGTTACATAGGTATACATGGGCCATGGTGGTTTGCTGTCCCTAATAACCCATCGTCTAGATTTTAAGTCCTGCATGCATTAGGTATTTGTCCTAATACTCTCCTTCCCCTTGACCGCACCCCCCGACACGCCCCGGTGTGTGACGTTCCCCGGTGATCCAGGGGATCATCATGTGTCCAGGTGATCTCATTGTTCAGCTCTCACATGTTCTTCCATATGTGAGAACATGTGGTGTTTGGTTTTCTGTTCCTGTGTTAGTTTGCTGAGATTGATGGTTTCCAGCTTCATCCATGTTCCTGCAAAGGGCATGAGCTCATTCTTTTTTATGGCTGCATAAAATTCCATGGTGTATATGTGCCACATTTTCTGTATCCAGTCTATCATTGATGGGCATTCAGATTGGTTCCAAGTCTTTGCTTCCATAGCCAATTTTTAAGAGGCCAGCATGGCATCTGCCAACTGCTGGTTGTGTCTGCTCCATGGATGCATGCTGAACTTGAAAGACACTGCAAGATGTATCCATGGTGCTGAGCTCCTAGGGAGAGGGCTTAGGCCCCAAACTCTCTGATCCCTGAAGAGCCGCTCAACCACTCCTGCCAGTGGCCCCTGCGTATTCTGGAGGTCATGCATTCCCATTAAGTCAGTGTCAGCGCCAACAGATCTGGAATGTCTGGGTATTTTCCATTCCCCAGGGCAGGTTCACCCTAAGAAAGGGCTGCAATAACCTTTCAGAGGAGGGTTCATGGGATGGACTTGCATGCTGATCCCATCTCTTCCCTCAGACCTGCCAGCTTCTCCTTCACCAGGAGGACTGTGGATTGACTCTGGACTGTGAATTCCTGGAGGTCATCACATCTTGACCGGGATGATGCAGGGAAAGCTGCCTCCAGACCTAGAGTTCCCTTGAGAACCTTTCCCTGGCTGGTGACCTCAGCAAGATGGCAGAGTCGGTGCCACAGAAGCACCAATGTGGCAGTTGCCCACATCTGAGAATACTTTTGTGGCAGACCTGAGTCCCCTGAGATGCGAGGATGCTGCTGGAGTGGGAAACCCTTGTGGCCACACCGAAGAGGGTAACCCACCTCGAAAAATCAGGCCCTACTGCATCAACTCCCTGGACATGTCCCTGGGCCAAGCCACCACCGTCTTTTGTCTGGATGACCAGAGCAGCCTCCCAACGGGTCTTCCTGAATGTGTACTTGCTTTCCCATTAATCTACTCTGAATTTTGCAATGAGTATTGTCCTATCATGATCATGGTTAAAACCTCAGTGTAAAAGCCCCTGTCCTCACCGTGGTCTATGTGGCTCTGTGTATTAGATGTCCATCCCCCTCTGACCTTTCTAACTTGTCCTCTACACCCTCCACTTCCCAGGTCTAGAGGTCCAATCCATGCCTGCTCCTCCTTTAACAGCCCATGTCCCCACCCCTCCTGTTCAAGGGCTTCACCTGTGGATGCCTCTGTATCTTCGTGTCACCACGTAGATTCCTTCATGCATCTAGCGAAACTCCACGTTATCAGAGAGCCTTCCTGTGACTTCTCTATAGGAGTGGAAGCCGCTCTACTCACGGCCACAAGTCCCCCCAACATAATTACCCTTATTCCACCCAGGTTTAAATTATCTTCCATTGTACAAACCACCATCTGGCATATCGTGTATTTTACTTACTTATTGTACTCATTGTTGATCTCCCAAATCATGGTAGGAATTCCATGAAGAAACCATTTATCCCCACTGCCTCGAATTGAACACCACCCAACACGTAAAGAGGCATTTAATAGATATTTGTTGAAAATAAATGAACAGTTGAATGGGTGAATGAAAGAATCTGTGAAAATAAATGTGGTTCTATTTAAGGTATCTGAGACTACAATGTAAGAGAGGCAATAGATGAAGCATGGATATCTCTCATTTAAAATGTCACTTCTTAGTGGACCCAACTAGGTTCTTAAACGAGAAGAACAAATAGTTCTGTCTTGCAGAGTAAAGAATTATCACAGAAACGGAATCCATCTCCATTTAGTCTCTGAAACCAAAGTCCTGGCCATCACCACACTTTCTTCTCCTTCATCTCTAGCATATAATCAGTTTTCAAGAATTTTTGGGTGTCTGTGCTGCTGCTGTCTGCCTTCAGACATGCATAATTTCCTGCTTGGATTGATGCAAAGCCTGCTAACTTTTGCCTCTCTCCCCCAATTTGCTCTTGCAGTGATATTTCTAAATGATTTAAATTCTGGAAGAACTTATGGGGAAACCTCCCATCTTGCTAACAAGTTTTCCCATGTTACTCCTTAATTTAAAATCCTCAGTGGACTTAGATGAGTCTCAAGTTAATTCAGTTTCCTTAGTTTGACTTGTTGTGTCTTTCCTTAGGTAACCTCATTCTCTTATTCATTCAGCAACAGTTGTATCTCAAGCCATTTGGCAGGGAAATAAAGGTGAATAAGGCTGTATCCTGTCCTCAAGAAGCTTCAAGACCAGGCTAATCACTGATACTTGAAGTTATATTGTAATGTGACATGGAGGGTGTTCCATTCCAGCCAGTGGGGACAGAGATTTGCGCGTGGGAGAAGGTGGGTTAGGAAAGCTTCTTGAGGAGGTAATGTCTGAGCAGAGTCTTAGATGACAAAGAATACATGGCGAGCTAAAAAATGGGATAAAGATAGAAGGATATCCTGAGCAAAAAAAAGTAACATGAACCAGAGGCCAAACATGGAAAAAAACATGTTGGCTTCAGGGACTGAATGGAGATAGATCGCATTTCTGTAATAATTCTTTACTCTTCAAGGTAAAACTATAGTTCAACTTAGCAGATAATCACCTATTGGTGAAGAGTGGTGGTAGATGAGGGAGGAAAGCCAGATGCCTGCAAGTGGGTCAACAGAGCTGATGGTCACCTATGAGTGATGAGAGGTGATGGATGAATGAGGGAAGCCAGGCAAAGGTGATTCTTGGATGATCAGGAGTTCCAGTTGACTCCAGGAAGGAAGGCCATGTGAGAAACTGATGCCCTAACTCAGATAATAAATTATTAAGCCTTGAACAAAGAAACAGGAGTGTGGTTGGAAACGCAACAAACTCCTGTGGCTGACTGGGTTTTTGGACAGAAGAAAGGAATGAATTCTACCTGCATTCTAGTTTTTCCTGTTGGTAAATGAGGAGTAAGGTGGGGTCATTCTTTGGCTTCTCTGTTAAAGTGGTGAAATGTTGTAGTCTTTTATTACTACAGACCAGTGGATGGCTTCATTACTCCACCACCACCAAAACAGACAATGAAAATTGTTGGGAGTTTGTCTGAGATTTTGTTCTTATTAAAGTCTCCACACTTTCTGTTTGGTCAAAAAATAATTTCATCTGTCAGGTTTTCACTTCCAAGCAAGTTTTCCAAATGCCCTTCTCTCTTGTTGTGGGAAATTTACTGTTGTCCAGATGATGGATTGAGAGGGATTCTGTACTTAAGGACGGGTTAACCTCCAAGTCCTTTCTGCACTGTTCCTTAAGTCTGTGACACTGAAGAGCCCCCTTATAACATTCACTCTCCTCTTTCTTGATAGTGAAACATTTATCTCCTTCCTGCCTCTAGCCTTCCCACTCAACCTCTTTGGGTCAGCTTTCAAGATACATCATTAAGAAGAGAATCTCACTTTGGCACTCACTTGGTTGACCCATTTATGTGCTTCTTTTAAAATTTTAAACAAACAACATTCAATAAATATGAAATGGAAAACATAATTAAGCATTGTTTTCTGTTCTGGTTTTCCAGTGGAAGAAACCTAAAATGATCCTTAGTAAACTTTGTATACACAGGCTGTAACCTATTTTCCCAAACTGGGTAACTGCATCTAGAATGTTAAGAGTCTTTTCCAGAGCTTCATAGAGCCCATCGGTTCCTTTTCAACCTCTACCTTAACAGCTTTGGTGAATTTTCCTTAGTTAGGTATCCCAGGGGAAAATTTACATCATTTAACCTTAAGCAAAATGAATAAATCAGTGAAGAATTAGTTGGTGAATTGCTTAACAGTTTCTTAAGAAATGGAATAAACATATATTCTTAAGAGGAAAAGGACATCCAACTCATGAATATTTTTACTGTCAGAGATCCAAAGACTCATCTAGCTGCTGCCATCCCTCCTGCAATGGGCTGGATCTTTCCTCCTGTTCCATTACGTTCTGGTTTTCAACTTGCCAGGGACAAGATTCCCTGGGGCTTCTCACAGCTGCTGATTACCTGTTAGATGAGACCCTGCCTGTGTCCCCAGTTTGTCACTGTTTCTCACCGTCTCTAAGCTGAATGTGCTCCTTAAGCTTTGTGCTTTAGATGGTCTGGAACAATATTTCTGAAAAGCTTTAAACCAACTTTCTTCTCTCTAATCAAGATGAAAAAATGCTGTCTTAATTGGTACATGTGGTAGAGAAGTTCCTTGCTAGTGGACTTGCCCAGTGTAAGGCAAATACAAGAAGAATATTTTTCAGCTCCTTTATTGGCCCTTCCACAGGAGATAATAAATTACCAAAATAATTTGAGTGTGAAACATTCAGTGGGCTAAGGTTTATAATTGGGATGGATGATGACAGGAAAAGACTACATCAATACACAATACTTCTGCTGTCGTCATTCTCCTGTTTAAGGTGGTTATTCATTTGGGGGATTGCTCTATGAAACTCAGCTTCTTTGTCCGGTGGTGGAGGTGCGTGCTACCTCCTTAATTTTTGCAATAACACATCATTTTCCATTGTGCTACTGTTCCCTGTTTGTGTGCAGTGGGTGGATCTCACTCGACAAGTTCAGTTACATGGGGAACACCATATGGAACTTAGTTCATACTCAGAGCTCCTGGGTTTCAACCTTGTACAAACTTTCCATGAGTCCATTTAGATCAAGTACAATGTCAAATCCAAAAATGAATAACTGAAATATTTGGTTTTTGTGAGTGTGTGTGTGTGAAGTGAGTGTATGAGTGTGTGAGAGAGCATGTGCTGAGTGTGAGAGCATGTGAGTGTGTGTGAGAGCATGTGTGTGAGACCATGTGAGTGTGTGAGTGTGACAGCATGTGCGTGTGTGAGTGAGCATGTGTGTGTGAGAGACCATGTGTGAGAGAGCATGTGTATGAGTGTGTGTGTGCATGCACATGTGTTTTTCTTCCTTGCTTCCATTCCTCCTACTGCTCTGACACTCTGGATCCATGTGTTTGGATGGGTTGACAGGTTACTCACACTTAAAGACAAGACTCACATTTCATTCTCACACTTCGTTCTTTGCTGACTGGTTCCAGGATGGATATGTGGCCTGGACCACTCAGTAAGGCCTGGAATCAGGGTTTGAAGAGAGAATTTATCTCCTGGTGCCGAACTTGGTGGTGTTGGTGAAGGCCTAGCGTTGTTAGTGAGCAACTGGCTACCGCAATGGAGAAGCTGTGTGAGCAGGAACGAGAGACTGGGGAGACTCTCTCAGCGGCCATGATATCGCACACGTTCTGGGATCACCCACGACTGGAGTCAGGACTACCCCTGGAACTTTCATTAATGTGTCATGAAGGATGTTGATGAAAGATGAAGTGTGACCAACGCTGCATGTAGTTGAGAAGACCACGGATGGAGAAGGGCTCAGTCGCTCAACGAGCTGTGTATCCTTGAAAGAGGGTGGCTCAGCCTTGGCTGAATGAATGAAGCCCATCGTTTTCATCTTTATAGGCTCAGCCATTTGTACTCTGCTCCCAAGTCCTCCCGGCTTCATTCCCCACGCTTCCCGGTTAGATCCCTGGTCGGCCCTTCATTTTCCATTCTGCTTTCCCCCCAGATAGTCATTTTCACAATTATGGATCTTGGCTTATGCCAAAACCTTTAATTGAAATAGCCTCTCTAGCGACCTACTTTTCTATCTCAAACTTGCAATCATTTTTAACGATGTAAATGAAATGTCACCTCCTGTGGGTTCCTTTTTCCTTTGAGAATTTAGCATGTTTTGAACAATGTCTGTAACAGCATCCATGATAGTTTTTCAATCTAATGAAATAGGTATGAGTTTCTTTCAAGCAATTGAGGTGCAAGGCTCGTGAAATGTATTCCTTTAATTTTCTAAAGCAAATTTTCTAAACCAAATGAAGTCTCCATCCATGCATGTGGATTGATATTCAGTATTTCAAACATTCCCTCTTTTTTCTGAGTTCTAAGGGTTTCTAAAAGAAAGGCACCCGTTTCATCAGTAACAGAGCCTCTGCGACATCCCCACATCTCCAAGATGTCCCTTGCTGCCTCCTCAGAGCCACAGAAGAGCTGGACCAGGTGCAAGTCCAGCCGTCAGGCACCCTCCCCTCCAGCACCCACCCTATGACCGTCTTAGCAAGTATGTTTGTCTCTGCATTTGAGCTCCCACTCCCCGTCCCCCGCCCTCATTAATGCCTTGAATCCCTCTTTCCTATACAGTGGCTGAGATCTTTGCCTTTTTGAGGTTAGGTTTTTGTAAAAACAGGCACATTAATTCCTTCAGGGGAGAAGGGAAACATTTTCCTCAGCGGCTCTGGGGAGGGCTATGCACAATAACTCAATCTTTACTAATGAACTATGAAAAGAAAGAATTTACCACTCAGGTTAGACGCTGGCTCATGTACTTGGTGATATGCTTGTCTCTTCATTTGTAAGGCAGGCTTCTAAAAAGGAAGACCTGTCTCTTATTTTTCCCTTAGAGCCAATGTTTATGTACAGAAGAATATTGTACACAATATTCTGTATATAACTTTTTGTATCGAAAGGTCATGGACTAATAATAAATACTACAACAACAACAACAACAACAAAAATACAATTGGCATAGAGTGCTAAATATACACAAATTTAGACAAAGGACCTTAAGTCCCATTGCCTGCAGGGGCCAGCTTGTGCAGTAAATAAGTGACCCAGCTCGAGGGGACGGGCAACTGCAAACACCACCCCAGTGACACGGAGCATCCAGTCGTTGACGATCTGGACAGTAGGTCCAACTTTGCCAGATTTCTAACTTTTCAAGACAAGTTTTAATAGCACATTTTCAGGGTTATCATCTAATTTTCAAATATTATCTGTGAACTGATATTGTTTTATAAACATCTGTAAATAAAATGAAATATTTGCACAAACTAGATGTGGCCTGAAGGCAGCTACTTTGAAACTTCTGGAGTAGGACAATATATGAAAAGTATGAAAGAGAGGAATCAAATGGCAAGAAAGATGAAGTAGACAGAGAGTTACATCAGACAACAAAGGCAATAACGCAGTGAGGACGACGATGAAAACCATGGAAAATGACACACAAACAAGGCAAAGGGTGAAGAAAAGGGAAGACGGAGAGAATTTTATAACATTATTTCAAAAGGCCATGTGAATAGTAGAATATAAATTTAAATTATCTTTTTCATCTTCTAACAGATGCAAAGCTATCAGATGTGATGCTGTGTGACCCATAGTAACTGGAAAGTAAGAGGCATTTATGAATAGAAATATACTGCATATAACAAGACGCCAGAGCTATTTTTCCTCTTTCCCTCTGTTTCTGTACCAGGTAGCTTAGCAGAGTCAGGCTTAACGAAACACCTTCCTCTTTCTTCTCACTTATTTTTCCGGCCTACAGTAAGCATCAAACAAGTTTCTTCAGGGAATGATGTGGCTGTGTCTCCACTGGGATTCTGCTGTCTGTTTCAAACAAATCCATCTGCAATCTATAAAACAACATGATTATCATTGTGTCGGTAGGTTTTGTCTTTTGCATTTTATGTAACGTGTGCCAGGAGATTTGGTGATGGATGTATTTTCATAAACTTAATATAAACATAATATCTGCTACAGAAATCTCTACTGCGATCTTAATTGATAATGCCAGAAGAGAAGGTACTGATGGGTATTCTGTTTACACCCTGTTCCTTAATCACAAAAACAATCATTCTGAAAGGGGGGGGCAAGTGAAAACTGGAGACCATTGCATTTGTGTTTAGGCAAGGTTCAAACAAAACATCAAAAGCAGACTTTGCTTACATGTGCCAATGCATGAAGACGTAGACTAAAATGGCCAGCAATGGTCTTCTTCCAGAAATGCAGATGCAAGGATGTAAAATACAAGGTGGTTCTTGTACCTCCAAGATATTTTTTAATTGGAGTTATTTTTAGTTATTATTTATATGTGAGGGCATGATAATTTCTTTCTTTCTTATGGTTTGTATTAGTCCATTCTCATGCTGCTAATAAAGATGTATCCAGGACTGACTAATTAATACAGGAAAGAAGTTTAATTGACTCATAGTTTCACATGGCTGGGGAGGCCTCAGTAAACTTACAATCACGGTGGAAGGGGAAGCAAACATGTTCTTCTTCACATGGCAGCAGGAAGGAGAAGTGCCCAGCTAAAAGGGGGAAAAGCCCCTTATAATGCCATCACATCTTGTGAGAACTCACTCAGTATTATGAGAACTTCATGAGGGTAACCACTTCCATGACTAAATTACCTCCCACCGGGTCCCTCCCATGACACTTGGGAATTATGGAAACTACCATTTAAGATGAGATTTGGGTGAGGACAGAGCCAAACCATATCACGGTTTTCTGGGGTCCCATCCAGGGCCAGGATCTCTGTCCTAGAGAAACACTTTGTATCTCCACATTTCTGTCTTCATTACCCTCATCACCACCTGCTCAATCACTAACCCACTGAATGTGACTTCCTTTCATTTCAATTTTTGCCTTCAGTCTTATCTTTACTTTTCAAAGTATTTACCTTTGCTGATGAGCTTTTTAGTACTTTGCCTTGCTTCCTTTACTTTGCTCACAATAAACTAAAATAAGAGGAGTTTAAGAAAACCTTGGGTGTGTGTTAGAAATTTATAAAGAATAACAGGAACAAAACACATCATTTATTGATAGCATACGTGATTGAATTCCTTTCATCTGTTATCAATCACCTTAATTTCAAACATGCAAAATAGGTCCACAGTTCTACCTTATTAGAAGAATTGGGTCCTGAGTTCAAAGAGGTTTACGTACTATGTACTTGTCCAAGGCTGTATGGTTAGTGATGCTTCAAACCAGAACCCAAACCCAAATGACTGAAGCTAAAAATCAAGCATTTTCCACTCTGAGCCTGCATCTCGTGTTTAAAGCTGATTCACATATAAGAGGTTGTGTCATTAAGGGCTCATGCATCTCTAGACGTGTGTTTTCACTCAATAAACCTGGCCTTTCTGCTGGTGAGAGGCCAGGCACCTACTCCAACACATCCCAAGAAGCTGCGCTAAGAGTGAGGAGATTCCAGAAACGTACACACACATGCACACATGCACTCCCAATGTCATTCCTGATGTTTTAAAACTCACATAGAAATGCTCTAAAATCAATTTTCACAAGCTTGTGAAATTTGTACAGATGTTGGGGCTCAGAACATAAGCATTACAATGCACGTTTATATTTTGGACAGGTAATCATTGAGTGATTTCCTACAAGAACTTGCCAGGCTAAAAATGATATTAACATTACTACAGCATAATGCCACTTTAAACACATGTGGCAAACACTGATGGAAGAAATACTGTACATTAAAGGGATCGGTAGATAGAATTTTGGCTGAAGACTTGGAGTTTTGAATTCCGGTCACACATCTGTTCTACCATCCTCAAAAAACTGAATCACCTGGGGCCTTGTTTTCTCATATATCAACTTAATGATGGCTATAATTCTGCCTAGCTCCACAGCTCTGTTATTTTAAAACGAAAAACAGCAAACATACCATTGTAGGGCTACAGAATCTTTATTTATCATTCACTCTTTCAACTACAAATAATGAGCGTCTACCTTTGATCAGTTATAGCAATGGGGGGAAAACACACAAAAACCCAAACAGTAATACTCTGCTCTCCTGAAAGTTCCATTCTCATTAACAGAGACTAGCAATAAGCAAATACAGAAACAACTGTATAGCCTGTCAGAAGGCAGTAATTACTACGGAGAAAAAAAAGAAATAGAAGAAAAGGGAAAGGGGATGTCAGAAAGAGACTGATGGAATGGGGAGCAAGCTTTGCCATCATTTGAGGACCAAGGTTGGGAGGTAGAGGTAGAGATGGCTGTGACACCCAGAGGTAGGAGTTCCATGCTTGGACCTGACAGAGGAAGGAGTGCACTGGGCTGGAGTGCAGTGGTACGATCTCAGCTCACTGCAACCTCTACCTCCCAGGTTCAAATAATTCTCTTGCCTCAGCCTCTCAAGTAGCTAGGATTAGAGGTGCACACCACCACTCCTGGCTAATTTTTTGTATTTTTAGTAGAGATGGGGTTTCACTATGTTGGCCAGGTTGGTCTTGAACTCCTGACCTCATTATCCACCCACCTTGGCCTCATTACAGATGTGAGCCACTGCACCCAGCCTCATTTTTGTTTTAATTATTTGTCATATTTTCACTTTCCTGAAGTGTCAGACTACATAGCTTATATGTATTGATAATTTCCAAACATCTTTTTTTTTCTAGTTCACTAGTCCTCCTGTTATTAACTCAGTCAGATTTAATATTTATTTATTTAACTTTTATTTTAGTTTCAGGGGTACATGTGCAGGCTGGTTCCACAGATAAACTGTGCATCATGGGGGTTTGGTGTACAGATTATTTTGTCACTTGGGTAATGAGCATAGTACCTGATCAGTGGTTTTTCCATCCTGCCCTCCTCCCCACATCCTCAGGTGGGCACTAGTGTTTCCTGTTTCCCTCTTTGTGTACCCGAGTACTCAATGTTTAGCGCCCATTTTCAAGTAAATGGGACTTAATTAAACTAAAGAGCAAGCGTCTGCGCAGTAAAAGAAAGTATCAACAGAGTAAATAGATAACCCACAGAAAAGGAGAAAATCTTGGCAAACTATGCATCTGACAAAGGTCTAATATCCAGAATCTACAAGCAACTTAAACAAATTAATAAGCCAAAACAAACAACCCCGTTAAAAAGCGGGCAAAGGACATGAACAGACACTTCCCAGAAGAAGATATTCAAACATCTTTCTGTCACCATGCAGGTCTTTCTAACCACAACTGGGGCATTTCTGTTATCTGAAAGATCTGAAGTTTAGGCTGGGCACAGTGGCTCAAGCCTGTAATCCCAGAATTTTGGGAGGCTGAGGTGGGCAGATCACCTGAGGTCAGGAGTTCGAGACCAGCCTGGCCAACATGGTGAAACCCCCAGCTCTACTAAAAACACAAAAATTAGCCAGGCATGGTGACAGGCTCCTGTAATATCAGCTACTAGGGAGGCTGAGGCAGGATAATCTCTTGAATCCAGGAGGCAGAGGTTGCAGTGAGCCGAGATTATGCCACTGCACTCCAGCCTGGGCAACAGAGCAAGACTTCGTCTCGAAAAAAATTTCTTCAAATTACTTATTTACCTGCATAACTAATTTCATCTTCATAAGTCTTTGTCTTGTTGGGGCACGGTTATTTTGAAGGTACTCCTAACGCCACACTGTCCCTCCCAGCACCCGCTTTTCCTGCTGCCAACATTTTCTTGACGACAAGCAAATTGTGCACAGGAAAGCAACATAGCACGATGTTTATGAGCAGTGGCTTCACAATCAAACACAACAGAGTCTTCTGCGGGTGCAGCCGTTTTCTACAGCTGGATGGCCTTGGTCAAGACACTTGGGTCCTCAGTTTCCTCAGGTGTGAAGTGGGCCCTGTAATTAAAAGTTACTCAGTAGGAGAAAGTCAGGCAATACATACACAGCAGTAAGCACAAAAATCGTCTCCCACCAAACAAATACTAGCACTTGTTAATACTGAAAGTATGACCATCTCTTCTCAACTGAGCTCATCACAGATTTTCCCTGCCTTTCCCCCCTCCTTGATTTCTCCGGCTACGGCTGCATCATCTTCCGCTGTACTGTCCTGCTGGGTACTTATCTTGCTGAGTCCTTCCAGTTCTCCCTCCTGTTAGCTTAGACCTTTTACAGAAATGTCCTTCCCTAACACAAGGCTAAAGACATCATGTTATGTCTAACCATCTTCCTGAGAAACCAAAATGAAAATCATGTCCACGCTTTTTTAAGAAACTCTCAATGATTTTTGTGCATAACTTGGGTCCCACTGACTTCATGACTTGTCTACGCTTGCAGAGCCAGCAAAGCGTGTTTGTTCAGCAATCCCAGCTCGACGTCGGGCAGCCCCTGCTGTGCAGCTCCGTCTGCTGGTGACACCTGCACACATCCCTGGAGCACCTGCTCAGATCCCAACTGTTCTCACAGGACCCAATTCTCCATTTCCACCCATGCACCTGCTCCCTCTGGGCGCTTCTGCTCACCGCACTATAGGGAGCATTCACCTGCTTTTCTCCTTTATGCTCCTCAAAACAGGAAGGCCCAAGTAGCCATTAAAGTGGATGGAACATAACTAATTTTCCAAATTGTATTGATGATGTCATCCACATCACAAATAACGATATGGAATGTGGACAACATTAAACACTTCACCTTTCTGTACAGAGCGAATTCTAAGTATGACATAAGGTCCTTAGAAGACTGTACATTTTGACGAGATTCAAGTTGCTATGATCATTAAAAGTAAAAGGGACCAGGAAATAACGGTGAACCTAGGAGTGCTTTGATAACAATGAAATGCATATCTTTTTCTATTTAAATCTTAAATTGGCAATTTTAGCATATTCTCTTTGGTCATCTCAGCGGGTTTGTAGTTACTCTGACAAATCTAATATCTTCACAATGTAGATATTCAGCCAGCTTATCTAATTGACTAGATGGTACTGTGTTATCTGAATCTATTTTCCTTCTATTTGCACAAGCCGTAATTTAAAACTTTGCCATTTGCTAATTCCTCCTTCCATCTGGCTGGATCATCCGAGCTTTTCCCCAAGTCTCCGTTATGTGTCTACTGCCCCAGGCCACAGGTTGAAAGTCTGTTTCCCTAAACTTGCCCTTCATGTCTTCCTCCTTTGACACCTGCCCCTCATGTCTTTCTCCTTTGACACCTGCCCTTCATGTCTTCCTCCTTTGACACCTGCCCCTCATGTCTTCCTCCTTTGACACCTGCCTAAAGATGCTTTCCCCATCAGTCACCACTGACCCCAAACACTGACCATCTAGGATAAAAGTAGGTCTTAAAAATGATATTTTAGTAGCTGGCTGATCTGGTTTTGTTACAGGTTGATCAGAATGAATTTGACTTTTTTTTTTTTTTCTAAGAAGAGTGTTTCGTGTTTCTAAACTCGAGTAGAGGACTAGGCTAAATGACACTACAATTCCTTTCTATTTCTTCTTCTTTTATGTAGTAGAATTTAAGATTTTAAGAAAGCTGCCCTGAAATATTCATATAAAAAGAAAATTTCCATATGAAGCAGAAAAATCTAATCCAATCCAAGTCTTTTTTTTATAATACTGCATTTTTAAAGTCAATGTTTGCCAAGAATCCTATTCATTTTTTCCTGTTTCTTTTATGAAAGCTCAATTATTTCAAAGGCAGATTCTATTTGAATCAGCCATCACTCTTCTTTTACAATAAGCACTGAATTTCGTTAGATGTTAGGGCAATGACCTGGTTGTGTATACTTCATTTATTGTCAAATTTGTCTCTGGCTCTGATACAATAAATAACAATAAAATGTTATGAAAAAGGCCTATTGTAGAGGCACTATTTGTGGACTATTTAAAGTACAGTGTTACTTTCCTGTTTTTTTTTTTTTTTAATTTTTATTTACTTATTTATTTATTTATTTTTGAGACAGAGTCTTGCTCTGTCACCCAGGCTGGAGTGCAGTGGCATGATCTGGGCTCACTGTAGCCTCCTTCTCCCTGGTTCAGGCAATTCTTCTGCCTCAGCCTCCTGAGTAGCTGGGATTACAGGCAACCACCACCACGCCTGGCTAAATTTTGTATTTTTACTAGAGACGGGGTTTCACCATGTTGGCCAGGCTGGCCTTGACCTCCTGACCTCAAGTGATCTGCCCAGTTCGACCTCCCAAAGTGCTGGGGTTACCAGCGTAAGCCACTGCACCTGGCCAGTATTGATTTCCTATTTGCAGTTGAGTGACCATCCAGTGCATGGTTTCCCAGGCAGAATGGAAATATCAGTGATACCGGCCTGGCAAATCGAGAAAGTCATCATCAGTCTCACTTCCTAGGTAAGCAGTGACATTTCTTGCTCTTCTGTGTGATCTTGGAATGTCCAAGATGCTGAGTGCCAATGTCACACAGATGTGTGCCAGTTCCCACCAATGACACACAGATGTATGCCAATTCCCACCAATGTAACACAGATGTATGCCAATTCCCACCAAACCAACAAAACAAACAATTTTGAGGGAAGATGTGACAACCATTCACGACTACTAACTTAGCAGAAACATTGAAATGTCATCTTACTGAAGGAATTTGATTAAATGTCTCTTTAGGAATCTACCTTCAAAAAATGGTTTTAAAAAATTCTAGTGAAAATGAGCTATGAAGTGAGGTCTTTGAAGGGATGTGATTTGGATTGGGGCCTTGAAGAGCACTCAAAATTCCCTATTGGTTCTGAAACACGAGGCTTCACATCCCTCAGACACAGCTGCTGGGGCTCACGGTTCTGTCTACACAGCATTTTGCATTTTGCTAATCCAGATGGGGTTTCATATTTGTTTAATGGACTTTATGTTCAGCACGTGTGTTAAAATAATTAGTTTCTCAATAGTGAAAAAAAATGGGTCTCCCTTTGTCCCCTTCAGTCAGTAATTTTTTTTCCTTCCTCCTTTATAATAAGTCCCAGGTTTATTATTAGCTTTTTTTGTGACACTCTGTGGCCTCTATTCTGCAATAACTTACTTGAGCATGGAGTTGCTGCCAGGCCTCTGGCCACATGGTGATAGCCCATTGCTTTTGTCATCATCTGGTGTTTAATCTTGATGGTAACGTGGCACATCCTGCCAAATCAATCAATCCATGCTCTGGTCTCATTTCAAAAGATTTTCAGGTTGGAGCAACAAAAGCTGTACTTTTGGCATAAAACTAGTTTAAACGTAAACCAGTCCCTCAGTGTATTGGTTACCAGTCACCAATGTCAGGAACTCAACCTAAAGATTGGCCGTATTAGGACAGTACGATTCGATTTTCTTAAAAGCAATTCAATTTATCACAGATAATGTCAGATATGCTTAAAAAATACTTACACTCAATGTCATTTTTTAAAAAGTAATTTTTCTAAATTTCTGTCATATGGTGAGTGGTTTCTCCCAAGCTACAGATATTTAAAAGGCCTCGTTTGACATGGAATGATTCTGGTTTTCTCACATGACGGAAAATATTTTCATGGTGAGTAACTTTCATTGAGAAATAAACAGAACAAAAATAGGTGATACCACCAGAGCGATTTCAGAATTAGTTTAGGCCATCTGGTTTGGGAAAGGCCGTCTACCTGTGATGTAAAGAGCTCAAGCAATGTGATGGAAATACTGGAAACCCCGTAACGTGTCAATGCCATCCCGGAGCATGCCAGAGGTGCAAAGGTGGATGCAAATTCTCTATTCACAGGAAACCTTTCAATTGAGATCTAGAATTGTCTCTTTTTTTCCTATAAACTTTTGTTTTAAGTTCTGGGGTACATGTGCAGAATGTGCAGGTTTGCTATATATGTAAATGTGTGCCATGGTCACACACACAATGTCACCCTCTGTGCACACCCCATTCCCGCGTCACACACAGTGTTGCCCTTTGTGCACCTCGTTCCCAGGTCACACACAGTGTCCCCCTCTGCACACCCCATTCCCAGGACCCACACAGCATTGCCCTCCGTGCACACAGTGTTCCCAGGCCCCACAAACTGTCACCCTCTCTGTACACCCCATTCCCAGGTCTCACACAGTGTCATCCTCTGTGCACATCCCATTCCCAGGTCCCACAGAGTGTCCCCCTCTGCACACCCCATTCCCAGGTCCCATACAATGTTACCCTCCATGCACACCCCATTCCCAGGTCCCACACAGCATTATCCTCCATGCACACCCCATTCCCAGGTCCCACACAGCATTATCCTCCATGCACACCCCATTCCCAGGTCACACACAGTGTCCCCCTCTGCACACCCCATTCCCAGGTCCCACACAGCATTATCCTCCATGCACACCCTATTCCCAGGTCCCACACAGCATTATCCTCCATGCACACCCTATTCCCAGGTCCCACACAGCATTATCCTCCATGCACACCCTATTCCCAGGTCCCACACAGCATTATCCTCCATGCACACCCCATTCCCAGGTCCCACACAGCATTATCCTCCATGCACACCCCATTCCCAGGTCCCACACAGTGTCCCCCTCTGCACACCCCATTCCCAGGTCCCACACAGCATTATCCTCCATGCACACCCTATTCCCAGGTCCCATACAGTGTCATCCTCTGCACACCCTGTTGCCAGGTCCTTGTCTATCTTCCCTGGCAGCACAGCTCCCAACTCATGGCTCATTCCCCACACGCTGCAGCCATAGCTGCTGGTCCTTGCCCTTGCTGTATTGCTACAGTGTTTCAATAGAGCATGTGTATTTCTAACATGTAAAATAAGTGTTATTTTTGCTAAAGAAATATTAACTCATCCCTGAGGTAAAAGCAATTTGGAGAGCCCCATCGAATACATTTTCAAGCATTATATTCTCAGCTATGATGTTCCTCAGTAGCTTGACTCTCTAAGGACAGCTCTCAATATTCCTTTCCATCATTGAGGTTCCTGTCCAAATTTGTAATTCGAAGGAATGTCTGTGATCCGGAAAGTTAAGAAAAGCATTTCCCAAGCTGATTATGATTTGTAATTTAATATGGTTTGGTTTATCCTAGCAGAAATTATTGTTTCTCTTTGTTGTAGTTAGCCATAGAAATAATAGCATTGTTCATAATCATATCTCATAATCTTTTGTACATAACTTTTAAGAGCAGTTTATAGTCTATTTTCTAAACATACTAATTATTTCCACACGTGTGGTCTCAGTTGTCCTCTGTGGCATTCGGCACTTACTCTTGAGGTGGGAGAACTAGAAAGGGACACATGAAGACATCTCCTTCATGACAGGTGCTGTCCTGAAGGTCGCTGCAGAAGGAGCAGCTCAGAGCAGAGGCAGAAATGCCAGCCAGGGGGAGGCTGCGGGTCAAGGAGGCCCATGAGGTTGGGAGCTGGCAGCCAAGGCACAGAAAGAGTGACAGAGCTGGCTGCCTGCAAGATTCACAATAAACGCAGACACGGAAACACTGTGCCCCGAAAGCCAAGTCCTAAAGCAAGGCACATATGGGCTGCGTTTTTTAGTTTTTTAAATATTTTTTAATTTTAATTTTTATTTATTATTAATTTTGAGATGGAGTCTTGCTCTGTCGCCCAGGCCGGAGTGCAGTGATGTGATCTCGGCTCACTGCAACCTCCGCCTCCCAGGTTCAAGTGATTCTCCTGCCTCAGCCTCCCGAGCAGCTGGGATTACAGGCATCTGCCACCACGCCCAGCTAATTTTTGTATTTTTGGTGGAGACGAAGTTTCGCTATGTTGGCCAAACTGGTCTCCAACTCCTGACCTCAGGTGATCCTCCCCTCTCAACCTCCCAAACTGCTGGGATTGCAGGAGTGAGCCTCTGCGCCTGGCTGGGGTTTTTCAGATGTAGAGTCCAGAAGCAGGTGTCAAGAAATGGGTGGACAACTGCAAGACACACGTAATCTCATGAACTTCAAATTCGCAGCAGGAGGAGCCCATCCTGCCTCTCCTGTCCCAGGTGGGCCTTAAGAGGAAATTGGGCGGCAAAGCTGGCAGGGGTTTTGTTACTCGACAACTCACAGTTCACTGTTCAGAAGTGGGTCCAGGACCTGCCAGGATAACATCTGGAGGCTTTTTTCCTGTGTCTCCATTTAGAAGAAGTCAAGGCCACGAAGGGCCCTTGAACCCTGGAACGCACCTGACAAGTCACGTGGCCTCCTCGCAGCCCTGCGGTAGATCTTGGCAAGGAAAACCTTGAACGTGGAGGCAGGGCTGTCTGGTGCTCTTCCTTGCCATTGCAGCCGTGGCTGGTGGCTGCACGAATGTGCTATATAAAGGCTCCGCGGTGGCTGGGCAGCTGCGGGCACGTGCTATATAAAGGCTCCGCTGTGGTTTGAGCACTAGAGTAGCAGGTTAAGATGGTTTTTCCAACAGTAATTTTTACATCACAAAATAACTAAGTAACTATTGTCCTCAGTACAAGCTTCCTTATTAAAGAACCCTTGGCCATTGTGGAGATTATAAATGATGGTGGCCCTTAGAGCGACGAAAATGCATATAGTCACAGCTTTATACAGAATGATTTTAAATTCTATAGAAAGTATAATACTCATAATTTTGAATATTATGCAATTTGTGTAATGACATAATAGATCCAGTCAAATATACTGTAGTATGTGATTTAATTAGGGGGTTATGTTCAGCAATTGAATTATTCAAGGATTTTTCTGTGTAAAATATGTCAGTACATTTATGAAGATTCCGATTTGCTGGGCTTTCCCATTGGTCGTGATCATCTTCAACTTCTACAGATGTCTTGGAAATTTCTCAAGTTTTCTGATGCCTCAAGGATGCCTCAGGGATGCCTCAGGAGCCCACCAAGAAGATCTGGTCTGCAGCAGAGTATGTTTTCCAGCACATTGACACGTGTCAGTCATATAGGTTCAGGATCACTAGAGACTAGCATGAGGCATTACGTGGGGGGATCAAAAGAGGGCACCATGATACAGATATCAATAGAACATCATGAACTTCTCATTTGGCAGCAGCAGAAGCGCTGGGTGGACAGCTGATTGCCCATGTAGTTGGGTTGTAACAGAGAGATACTCGTCCAATGGCAGATTCAGATATATGCCTCCAAGATCCCAGATAAAGCACCTCATTGGTGAATTGGAAAGAGGGATCCTGGTTACTTCACATATCTGCGTCAGCAAAGCTATAGGCGCCCCCTTCCCTGGGCCAGGTGCACCTCACAGCAGTCCTGTGAGAGGAGACACAATTCGCCTGGAAAATAAGCAACGCAGTGGCGTGCACTCAGGCATGGAATGGAATTCATTCATGACTGCGGCCTCCCTGTGGTAACTCATTCTTCCAGTAAGTGTTTTCCTGAATCAAGAACTGCAGAGTAAGAACCATGGTTACTTACCAACCCATTTCATTTTCGTTTTTGTCTTTATTTCCTTTTGTTGCAGTTTGCCAATTATGTACTCTTAAATTTTCAAATCTTAAATCTTCTCGAGATGAGAATCCTTTTTTCTGCCAACATGAATCTTACAGTGCTCACTAAATGGAGAAACATAAGTTAACACATAAAAGTACGAGTAGACAACTTACTTGGAATTTTGTTGAGAAAGGGGTGAAAATAAACACGGTGTTCATTCGATGAGTTGAATGAACCAAGCATTGTGTGGGGACTGGAGCTATCCAGAGAAAAGGTTCTGTCTGAGCACTCAGGCTAGCAGGGCTGGAAAACCCAGGGACGTCAGGACACATGGTGTGATGGTGAAGTGAAGGAGGCCCGGATGGTGCTTGGAATAGAGGTGCCCAGTGACACAGGCATTCAATAAATATTCAGTGAAGTGATAAGTGAATCAGTACATCTATAAATAAGTGAAAAGAGGGGCTCAGAGAAGACTCAATCCGTGCGAATGGGAGGGATGCTTGAAGACTTTATGAAGAAAGTGTGCTGAGAAAATACATTCCAGGTAATTGACAGACATTTTGCAAAGGGATTATCAGCCTAAATTCACCTGTCAGATTTTTCAGTGATTCTGGAACTCCTAAATAAAATGATGTAACTATTTCAATCCTATTGGTTTTCCTCCTTTTACCATTATTTCAACAGTATTTGACTAAGAATTGCTCAGTACCTTGGAACCTCATTTGTGGGAATTGATTCAGGCTTCTGAAGAAGCTGAGGGCTCCAGGTATGTTTGCAGAGGTAAAGGTTTGCTTCTCTCCGGTGCCTGGAGCTTAACTGTAAGTTTTCGACTCAAAGTGAGGTTTGCAAAATGGCTTTGAACTTTCCCATGCTTCATATTCTCCTGACCAGGCCCCCTCAACACTGGCGTTGGAGATGCTGCATTTCCTGGCAACACTTGCTACTAACGGTGAATGCGTTCATTTCTGATTTACCCCAGACTGGGGGTGCAGCCTTTTGTGGCTCAACTTTGCAGTCAGGGAGAAAATCTCCAACTGGATTTCCCTTACTGAGTGGGTTCTGGTTTCAGACCCTGGAGACTGTGAGAACCAACACTCACATTTTCCCTTGGGGGGGAAAGACAACTTCAGTGGTCTACTTGCAGCTTTCTCTGACCCTGAGGGTGAGAATTCCTTACTTAATTGCCAGCTCATGGATGCATTTAAGAAATTATTGAATTTTATCTGGATTTGAGGTTGATTCAATGCGGAGGTATGGCCCAGGGATCCAGCTTGCTGTGGTATCAAAAATGCATGTCATGATCATTTTTAAAGCAAAAGGAGACTTTTTATCCCCAGTTTGCGCATAATATATTTCTAAGGAGTTAGTAAGAAAATGCAAAGTCTGATTCCCAAACCAGGAATTTCTTCATAAGCAGAATTTAAACCTGACTTCCACCTTGAATTTACATTTTTTGAATCCTGTAAGACTTAGATATGAATCTCGCGGAAGCTTCAATATTCCCCTCCAAGTCCAGAGTTTCAACCACCATCCCACACATGTGGACATTAGCATAATGGGCAATGAAATAAAGGGAGACAATGAGATATTTTGTGTGAAATTGCCTTCCATTGTAGATTTAATATCAATGCAGATTTCTCTTATTTATATTTGATTTCCAAGTCTGATGATATAACACCATGCTTTTCAAATTCTCAATCATAAATCAATCTTCTGTAACATATTTAAAATATCTACAATCATATAGGAGAATGTGTCTTTTTCACTTGTTTTATTATAGATGCGTGTGTTACATGATGTGTCATTAACGCTTCAACTCCACTCATTCTTCCTAAGGGTCATTTCCTACACAGTTCATAAATGTAGACTTGTAGATGAGTTAAAGTTTAGGTGTTTAAGATTTACTAAACCATAATGGTTTCACAAAGAAGGAATAAGTGTGCCTCAAAGAAAGTAGATCTTTGTATCTACTTGCAAAGAAATTCGGTCACAGAAGTTTAAAATATTTATGTAGTGGTTTCAAGTTTATAAAATATACCGAGTGTCTTATTTGAGAAAAAAATCTTTTGAAGAGATAAAAGAGTTTCACATATTTTAAAAAATTAATAGACTTTCTTTTTTGAGCAGTTTTAGGTTTACAGAAAAATTAAACAGGAAGTACAGAGTCCCTTGTATCCTCTGACACCACCCCTGGGTCTCCCGTGTGTTAAAATCCTGCACTAGTGAGGTGCATGTGTTACAACTGATGAGCCAGCATGACACATTTTAGTAACTAAAGTCCTCACTTTGCTTTAGGGTTCACTGTTGGTGGTGTAGGGTTCTAGGAGTTTTAACAAATGTATAATGACATATACCCACCACTATGGTATCATACAGGGTAGTTTCACGGCCCTGAAAATCCTCTGTGTTCTGCCTGTTCATCCCTCTCTTCCCCCAAACTCCAGTAACTCCCAGTCTTTTTACGGTCTTCATGGTTTTCCTTTCCAAGAAATGTCATAGAGTTGGAATCGCACAGTGTGTAGCCTTTTCAGATGGTTTCTTTCACTTACTAGTATGCATTTGTATTAGTTCACTCTCATGCTGCTAATAAAGACATACAGGAGACTGGGTAGTTTATAAAGGAAAGTGGTTTAATGGACTCACAGTTTTGCAGGCTGGGGAGGCTTCAGGAAACTTACGATCATTGCAGAAGAGGAAGCAAACATGTCCTTCCTCACATGGTGACAGAAAGGAGAAGTTCTGAGCAACATGGGGAAAAGCCCCTTATAAAACCATCAGATCTCGTGAGAGCTCACTCACTATCACAAGAACAGAAACATGGGTCCCTCATGATTAAATTACCTCCCACTGGGTCCCTCACATGACATGCAGGGATTATGAGAACTACAATTCAGGATGGAGATTTGGGTGAGGACACAGCCAAACTATATCAGCATTCAAGGTTCCTACATACCTTTTTGTGGCCATGATTGCTCATTTGTTTGTCTTTCTTTCTCTTTTTTCTTGTTTTAGAGACAAAGTCTTATCCTGGCACCCAGGTTGGAATGCAGTGGCATGGTTATAGCTCACCATAACCTTGAACTTTACTCCAACAATCCTCCTGCCTCAGCCTCCTGAGTAGCTAGTACTACAGGTGTGCATTACCACGTCTGGCTAAATTTTTTGGTTTCGAAATGGGATTTCACTATGTTGCCCAGGGTGGTCTTGAACCCCTGGCCTCAAATAATCCTCCAGCCTTGGTTTTCTAAAGTGTTAGGATTACAGATGTGAGCCATGGCACCTCGCCTCACTTCTTTATATCACTGAATAACATTCCATTGCACGAATGCACTACAGTTTGTTCATTCATTCACCTACTAAAGGAATCTTTGTTGCCAATTACGAAGAAAGCTACTATAAACATTCATGTGAAGGTTTTTGTGCAGACATAAGCTTTTAGCTTATTTAAGTAGATGTCTAGGACTATGACTACTGGATCATATAATATGCTTAGTTTTGTAAGAAACTGTCGAACTGCTCCAAAGTCACTAAGCTATTTTGCATTCCCACCAGCCATGAATGAGAGTTCCTGTTGCTCCACATCCTCACCAGGGTTTGGTATTGTCAGTGCTTTGGATTTTAGCCATTCTAGTAGGTGTGTTCAGTATCTCATTATTTTAACTTGAACTTTTCTAAAGTCTCTTTCATTTACTTAGTTCCCATCAGCATGTCCTTTTTGGTGATATGTACAGATTGTCCATTTTCAAATTGGGTTATTTTCTTATTGCTGAGTTTTAAGGATTCTTTGTATATCTTTTGGGTATCAGTCTTTTATCAGATATGCCCTTTAAAAATGCTTGCTCCTAGTCTCTGGCTTGTCTTCTTCTTGTATGAACAGTGTCTTTTGCAGGGCAGAGGTGTTTAATTTTAATGAAGTCCTTTTTCTTTTTCTTTCATCAACCATGCTTTTTTGTGTCATACTTAAAAGTCGTTAGCAAACACTGGGTCTCATAGATTTTCTCCTATGTTACTTTCTAAGAGTTTTATAGTTTTGCATTTAAAATGTATGATCATTTTGAGTTGACATTTGTAAAGGGTGAAAGGTCTTTGCCTAGATTCCATTTTTTTGTTTGCAAGCAGGAGTCCGTTTGTTATGGCACCATTTTTTAGAATGACTATTTTTTCTCCACTTTAATGCCTTTGCTTCTGTGTCAAAAGTTAATTGACTATATATATACACATACATATATACATATATATTGCTATAAATTTTCCTCAAAGTACTACTTTTCCTGCATCTCAAATTTTTAAAGTTGTATTTTATTTTCCTGCTCTCTTGACAATATTGACTGTTACTCTACATGTACATGGAACATCTCCCCATTTACTTAGATCTTCTTTGACTTCTTTCATCAGAGTTTTGCAGTTTTCTTACCACAGATCTGGTGCATCTTTTGATAGACTGTTGATAGACGTAAGTATTTTGTTATTTTGGTGATAACATAAGTGCCATTGGCTTTTAATTTCAAATTCCAATTTTCCACTGTTGGTATTTTTAAAAACTGGTTTTTTATATTAATCTTGTATCTTAAAGCTTTACTTTGCTTACTTAATGGTTCCAGGAGTCCAGGAGCTAGTTTTTTGTTTGTTGTTTGTTTTGTAGATTCTTTGGGATTTTAAGTGATATTTTTGTCATCTTCAAACAAAGAGAGTTTTAATTCCTTTTATTCTCAGTGTATATACCTCCCTGCCCCCCTCCCCACCACAATTTTCTTGTCTTATTGAATTAGCAAGGACTTCCATGGTGATGTTGAGACGGTAAGTGGTGAGAGGGGTCTTAGTGGTCTTAATGGGGAAGGAAGGCTGGAGAATTGTTTGAGGCCAGGAGTTAAAGACCAGCCTGGGCAATATAGTGAAATCCCATTTCAAAAAAAATTAGCCAGGTATGGCAGGGTGCACCTGTAGTACTAGCTACTCAGGAAGCTGAGGCAGGAGGATTGTTTGAGTAGAGTTCAAGATTCCAGTGAGCTGTGACCATGCCACTGTATTCCAGCCTGGGTGCCAGAACAAGACTTTGTCACTAAAAGAAGAAAAAAGAGAAAGAAAGAAAAAGAAATGAGCTATCAAGCCCACAAAAAGGCATGTAGCAACCTTGAATGTTGATGTGGTTTGGCTGTGTTCCCACCCAAATTGCATCTTGAATTGTAGTTTCCATAATCCCCACATGTTATGTGAGGGACCCGATGGGAGGTAATTTAATCATGGGGGTGGTTACCCCCACGCTGCTGGTAAACATCACGGTCCTTCTCCCCTAGGATGGAATCACGTGCCCAATGCACAGAGTGGTCAGCCAGGAGGTCAGCATTGACGGCCCATCCACCTGACTTCCAGGACAGTGTTTGCGTCCTCAGGGCTTCTCCCTGGGCAGGTAACTTCCCCCTGGGGAGGGTGAGCCACTGCCCCTGACTCAGCAAAGCCCGTGCTGTAACCCTGCCTGCTCCTGCCGGCCCTGGGGTCCCGGGAAAGTCACCTCACCTGTCCAAACCTCATTTTACCACCTATAATACAAAGAAAACTAGAGCCTCTAAGTGGTGGTTCCAAGAATGAAATAAAAACACATACACAGCACAAAGCAGTGAAAGAGCTGGAAAACACCAGGTATTACTGATTATTGCATGCATTTGTTTTAACAACCACCTCTACCAAAGGCTTGTGAAAATTGGATTTTGGCAGTAAAGCTACATTGGGAAACAGAGCAGCCTAGATCCTGATTTTTGGGCTTTTACTGTGTGAGTATATTGCAGAGTTTGAACTACCTATAATAAAAACAGAGCAAACTGTTTAAAAACACCCAACTATTTAACTTTGCTAATGAGATATGTCCCTTACTTGGCCAGAAAAATATTTTTATAGTTTTCCTTTAATACTTCCATCTTTCCCCAGGAGATACTTTCAGAATTCCAGGTGGGTATTAAGTGTGTCAGTAGGCTAATCTGTCTCCCTACTGTCAAGAGAACTTTCTGCCATGCATTCTGAATGTTAGTATTGAGCTAATCAAGAGACTCTCCCTGTTTTATTTTCCTGTGACAACAATGCTTTTAAATGTCACATACACCACTGGACAATGGTGAATGC
The DNA here is from genome assembly GCF_043159975.1 of Macaca nemestrina. Lineage (NCBI taxonomy): Eukaryota > Metazoa > Chordata > Mammalia > Primates > Cercopithecidae > Macaca > Macaca nemestrina. The sequence goes on along the minus strand of NC_092132.1, from coordinate 151,982,986 downwards.
TTTCCTAGCTATACAATTCTTGCCCCTTTCACATTGCTGACCTGTCCCGCAGGTCCATTTCCTTCTCCTGTGGAGCACCTGATGTCTCAGCCCCCATGTAGCCGTCCTACCTCCATGATCACAGGACAGTTCTAGGAGTGTCCCATGAACCCGGGTACAAAACAGAGTGTGCAATTCACTGCTGTGTGAAGGCAACACCCTGCAGGGTCCCTGGGTGCTGGCTGGTGGGCTCTCACTCTTGGTCTTCCTGTGGCGTGATTGTCCTTTTCATTGACAATAATTTGTTTTTTAACTGCCAATCTGTAGACTTTTTATGCACAGAGTGACACCATCATGTGACATGAATGAGCATATCTGCACATGGTAAGCTTGCCTGGAGAAGTACAAAAGATGAAGTGCTGAAATTAGGAAGTGCGTTTTTCCTCAAAACGGAAGCTCCGTTTGAAAAAATAAACAGAGCCTATCTATTGACAAGATACGTGCTTTCAAGGAATTAATTTTATAAGATATTTGAGCATTTGGCCATTTATTTTGCAAGTCCTTACTAAGGTCAGTGGTGTTGTATTCAAAATTTTTCTGGGTAAATTACACTCCAAGCAAGCTGAGCTCAAATCATTGACCAGAGGCATTTTAAATAGAATCTTCCTCTATGTATATGAAGCCAACACTAAGGCAGTGTGCAGAAAACCGTCTTTCTGTAGAGACACGTGATGATACTCATTTCTGTGCAAAGGACAGCCTCACTCTCTGACGGTCTGATGGTGTGACTATCTGCTATGCCTGGGCCACACAGCAAGCCAGACAGCCCTTCAGCACCTCCGTGTGCCTGACTGCAGACTCTGCATCCCTCCAGCAAGGTGGATGTGTACTCTACGGGCCCGAGTCCTACAGAGGGGCCTGGGGTGGTAAGTCAGAGCTGGTGGAGTGATTCGGTCACCTGAGTGAGCAGGCTGCGGCTAGAACCAGAGCATCCTTCCTCGGGCCCTGAGCCTGGGGCAGGGTCTTAGAGCAGTGGCTCTCTGAATCTGGGATTTCAGGGCACATGAGAATCACATACAGGGCTCCTGATAACCCAAATGCAGGACTCCCCCATCCCCCAGTGGCTGATCCTGGAGACCTTGAATGGGGCTACCCCTGAGTTCTTAAAGAACCATCAACTCTCACCAATTCCGATACCCCTTTCTGGAAACAGCATCAGAAGCATGGCTGGCTTTCTATTTCCTTTCTTTCCCGTATAACAGCCTGGCCCTCCCAGGCCCTATTCTGGGTATGAACGTACGCTCATAAGATTATCTTTCCTTTTAAAATGAAACCAGTATCTGATGAGTGAGCCAGGCCATGGAATAGTCCAGAAAAATTCAAATACGGCTTAATTTGGTGGGACCAACTCTTCACTGATTTCACACGATCAACACAGAGGCTCATGTGCTTTTAGGAACCCTCTTGGTTTATCATCCTCACACATCTATACACCTTAGGAATCACATATAAGATCCAGGGAAATAAAGGGGAGATTAATGTTATTAACTTAAGCCTGACTTTACCGTAAAGCTTGAATAATGCAATTATGTCAGTGACAAGAAATCTTTCATCTGTATTTCCAATGCCAGAGTCATGTCAGAAGCTCTGAGTGAGCTGTCCGTCTTCTTGGTGCTGGTGTGGTCTGGCTTCTAAACTCTGCCCCTTAATTTATAGAAACTAGACTGAATTCTAAGTTTCTTGCTGAATTATGTAATGTTTCGCATTTTGTTTTACAGTAGATATTAGAATCAAATGAAAATGCATCCCTGTTTTTCTCATAAGAGGCTGTCACATGGCTTTTGTGGTCTTGTGTATGTGCACAAGTACACATACAGGTAAGCACATGCACAGTTATTTATTCTCTTTTCGATTTCTTTTTTCTCCTCATCTGCATTACCTTTCCCCTTCCATTTTTGCATTTTTCAAAATCTGCTCCTCTGCTCTCGTCTTTGCTTTGAATTAGCATTAGTGTCTTTAGTCACTAGGTCTTTGCATCTGAGGCTGGTACACTTGGCTGCATTAAATCAAAATGCATTCAGATAGGAAGTTTAGAACTGCAGAACATTCTGTGGAGCCCAAGACTTTCGAAATCTATTTATACAAAACCCTAGAGTGAAAGTTGTCACAACTATATTTACTGCTTGGTTCAGGACTTTTGTGCTGAGTTAAGTGTGGTACAGGGGAATTTTTAATACCTGCAGGGGTTGAGCTGTGTTGAGGTGATGTCCCATTAACAAAGGACATTAATTGGTTTTTGGAGAAAAAGTACACGTAAGAAACATAATAAATAGCGGGGATATTGTGGGAAAGCACTTTCTACACATTGAGAAGGTCTCCATGCACTTATGGGTCTGCCGGGGGGACACAGACTCACAAGGAGCAAAGGGTGTGGAAATACAGTGGGGGAACATTGCAGGTGTTATTTAGATTGCTGCACTCATTTGTGTTAATTTCAAAATGTAGGAGGGATGCAACTGTGGGTTTCCTTTGTTAAGCGAAAGAGGGTGAGTTTTTTGAGGCTGTCAAGAGCCTTTTGTCTCAATAAGTGACAGATATGACTAATCTTTTCACTCCAATGTCAAATTTATTGTTTCAGAAAATGCTGTGCTAGTTGACCACCTTTAGTGAGTAAGCAAGGACTTCATCCTTCAAGAATCAAACTATGATATCATAATAAATTCATAATAAAAATGTAATGCATAAATAAAAAAGAAATTACCAATTTCCCATGTGAACTTAGGAAAAATGAGTACCTTTGTATCAGCAGGCTTCTAACCACTTATTTTGATTACAGTTAGAAAATGTGATGGAAAGCCTTTATTTTCTTCCATAAGTATGTGTCTGTATGTGTAAGAAGCCCAGATGTAAGGAATAAAGGCAATTTATGTAACTTCTTAATGAATTCTTATAGACCTTTAATGATGCACATAAATCATACTGAAGCAGTTGAATCTAATTGCTTCTTGAATCTGTTGCACTGCTGAGCTACACTGTTATTGATCTGAAAAAATAAAAAGTATCCATGACTTTCATACTTTTTAATCAGCGCTCTTTATTTCCTCTTTTCAAATCTGCTGGCTGTGAAAATGGACAATGCACACATCCCGTGAGATAATATTCCACATAAAGCCAAATCTGAGATGAGCTGTGTGTGCGAGGAAAGCATCCAATGACGACAGACAGGAAACCCCCACCTGCACCTGCACCTGCCATTACAGGTGAGAGCCTGGGGGATGACAGAAACAGTCAGCCCTTGACCTCAGGAAGCCAACGATCTACTTGGAAAAGGAAGACATATGTTGATGGCTAAACAGTGGATGTAAAGTCTAAGTTTCCAGAGAATGCAGAGGAGAAAGAAACATTTGGACCAGAAGAATCAGGATTGACTTTCTGGAATGCGTGAGAATTGAAAAGCATCACAAGACAGACTGAAGTTTCATAGAATTAAGGAAGGGAATGGGCTTTCCATGAGGATTTCCAGATTGGGCAAAGAACACGAGCAGGAGTCATCTTGGTCCCCTCAACATCGATGAATCTAGTGAAGTGTCTTACCAATGCGAGCATGCATACTCCCCACACATACACACACACCTCTCACAGACACCCAGAAACCCTACACATACACACATGCACACCCTACACACATGTACATGCTATATACACACATACCCCTCTTACATACACACACACACCCCTCTCACAGACACACACACACCTCTACATATACCCACATGCACACCCTACAGACATGCACACACTACACACACACCCCCACATACACACAACCCTCTCACAGACACACACATCTACATATATACTCATGCACACCACACACACTAAACATACAGACACACTTAAATATACACAGATGATACACCCAAACTCCACACCGACACACACACATCACACACACAGACACATTCACACACGGAGGTACATCAATTCAAAAGAATACATTATTTTTACTTAAATTGGTGGTTTTTAAAGATGACTCACCTGCCCTCTAAGCTTGGGAACTTTATGGGCAAATTTTGTTCTTTACAGTGTCAGGAACAGCAATGCTGGGATGCTCCATACCCCTGGAATAGTGGGTTTCCACTGCAGGACCACACCCCACACCCGCAAAACTTCTGAATCCTTCTGCAGAGGAGAAAACCTTCTTGCAACTACCTAAGTCCAGAATATGACTCCACTTCCTTTTCATATGAGATACACAATTTTTACATGGGTTTAGCACACAAAAATAAGTTGAGAAAATGCTGTGCAATCTTTCATTATGAACTTGAGCACAAGTTCCTTTTTCTTGAGAAGAAACCTCCAGTTTCAACAACATGAGGCCTTTGTATTTGTTATTGAAACAATTCCTATTTGTGTTTCTATAGGAAATGTTCAGAACAGTTCCTCGTAAAGCTGCAAGCACCCGACAATTTCATTGTTTTCAGTGTAGAATACAGTGGTTCTATGTGTTCATAGTGTGGTTTCAGTGTAGAACACAGAGGGCAATGCATGCCTGGTCTGCTGTAAACTGTCCTGGTTTTAAAAATTTTTATGCATATTTATACATTTTATTTATTTTAATTTTTTATGATAGGCCTAGGTCAGCTATGTTATCTATTAATTTCAATAGGGGACAAAGAGGAGGGCTGATAAAACATTTCATATAAAAAGGATGAATTGGGTAGGATAAATCTGAAAATTGTTGATATTAATATTTCTTTATATATTGGAATTCATGTATCCAAAATTAAAATTACATATGTATATATGAAATACAACACAAAAACCCACATATGTGCATATGGCTTAATGAAGGCCTCTGTCTCTCATGTTTTAAAAACAGAGAAAAACAAAACCAAAATCACATCTCATCATAATCCATTCAGGCTGCTAACAGAATACTATAGGCTGGTGGCTCATAAACAGCTGAGATTTACTCCTGACAGTTCCAGAGGGCGAAGTCTAAGATCGAAGCATGGCAAACTTGGTGTCTGCTGAGGACGGTGTCCTGGTTCATGGCCGGCACCCTCTGGCTGTGTGGGAAGGGGTGATGGCTCTCTCTGGTATCGGGAGAAGCCGCCCCCGATATTTAACCGTGAGTTCTTTTCTATTTCCTAAGCATCTCGGCTGGTTTGAGAAATAAAGGGAAAGAGTACAAGAGAGAGAAATTTTAAAGCTGGGTGTCTGGGGGAGACATCACAGGTCAGCAGGTTCCGTGATGCTCCCTGAGCCGTAAAACCAGCAAGTTTTTATTAGCAATTTTCAAAAGGGGAGGGAGTGCACAAATAGGGTGTGGTTCACAGAGATCACATGCTTCACAAGGAAATAAAATATCACAAAGCAAACGGAGGCAGGGCGAGATCACAGGACCACAGGATGGGGCAAAATTAAAATTGCTAATGAAGTTTCAGGCACACATTGTCATTGATAACATCTTATCAGGAGACAGGGTTTGAGAGCAGACAACCTGTCTGACCAAAATTTATTAGGCGGGAATTCCCTCCTCCTAATAAGTCTGGGAGCACTACAGGAGACGAGGGCTTATTTCATCGCTTCAGCGTTGACCATAAAAGGCAGCCGCCTTAAGGGGGCATTCATAGACCTACCCTCAGGGCGCATTCTCTTTCTCAGGGATGTTCCTTGCTGAGAAAAAGAATTCAGTGATATTTCTGCTATTTGCATTTGAAAAGAGAAATATGGCTCTGTTCTGCCTGGCTCACTGGTGCAGTCAGGCTCCAAGTCTTATCTCCCTTGTTCCCTGAAGATTGCTGTTATCCTGTTCTTTTTTCAAGATGCCCAGATTTCATATTGTTCAAACACACATGCTCTACAACAATTTGTGCAGTTAATGCAATCATCACAGAGTACTGAGGCAACATATATCCTCCTCAGTTTACAAAGAAGATGATGGGATTAAGAGATTAAAGTAAAGACAGGCATAGGAAATCACAAGGTTATTGATTGGGGAAGTGATAAGTGTCCATGAAATCTTCACAATTTATGTTCAGAGATTACAGTAAAGACAGGCATAAGAAATTATAAAAGTATTAATTTGGGGAACTAATAAATGTCCTTGAAATCTTCACAATTTATGTTCTTCTGCCGCGGCTTCAGCCGGTCTCTCCGTTCGAGGTCCCTGACTTCCCGCAACACTCAGGGGCCTCTTTTAAAAGGGCACAAACCCCATCCTGAGGGCTGCACCCCATGACCTGATAACCTCCTTCTTCCCATCTCTGCAGGCACCAGAACACCTGCCACACCTCATCCTTTACTTCTTTCAGGTTTTCAACCTCTAATTA